>NC_080593.1:12339489-12645416 GCF_027887145.1 Ammospiza caudacuta | reverse complement strand
AGATGGGGCTTTAAACAACATGGTTTAGTGGGAAGTTCCCTGCTCATGGCATGGTGGTTAGAACAAGATGATCTTTAAGGTCCCTTCCAACACAAATCATGCTATGATTCTATGATCTTTTAATTGACATAAGATATCCTGTGTACTGACTGTGAACATCTTGGAGGTGTACTGAAAAGATTCAATCTATTGCTGTACCTTTTCATTTCAGCAGTCCTGCTAAGGGTCTTTCATGATGTGGTGCAGCATGGGCTCAATGTTGAACTGCCAAAAGTTCATAAAACTATGAGTGTAAATAAAGATGCTTCATGACATTGGAAAACTTTAAAAAAAATGGCATTAAACTGATGCTGCTGTGTTGAGTGGGATGGACAAGTAAATAAAATATTTGAAAAAAGATACCCTTTTACCTGTAGGCTTTTTGCTCTTTCTAAGTTCATGTTTTGTGTCACAACAGTTTCTGTCAGTAGGTTCTCTAATCAAGGTGAGACTGATATGCTGGACCAAATACTTTTCAGGAGTTTCTCCACTTAATGAGATACCCAAGACCAGTCAGACACCTGGATTCTTCACTGATGTCCTAGCTACCTTAAAATGGTGTGGAAACTAGAAAACAGCCCTCTGGGAAATGCTGAGAAGCAAAATAGAGTTATGGAGCCCTTCAGGCTAATTTCTGCTGGGGCTTAGTACTCTGTACAAGAAAATTCGGTGTAAAAAAATGAATAAATACTCTTGAGGAAAAATAGCTCACTTAAACCAAGAGCCATAGCACTTATGAAATAAGAGCTTACTGATAAAGTGATGTTGCATTTCCTAGTGGGTTCACATGAATAACCAGTCAATCAATCATGACTGGTTGTTTTCTCAATTTCTAATGTATCTGACTTGAATTCTTTACCCACAGAGTACAATTTTCTATTTCTCTGTCTGATCCAATTACAGCTTGTGTATAGATGCATATTCTGCTTGGATAAAATGAAGGGGGGGAGAATTGCAGGAAGATATTTGAAATAAATTTTTAATAAAAGGTAGGAACCAGAATTATTCTGGCTAATTTCATAGTGACAGCTTTGTCAAAGAATTAAAGTCTAATAGTTTTAAAGGACACACTAGGAACCTTAAACTCTTGAGTCTGCATTGACCCACTTTATAGTCTTAGATTTGTCATTCATTTTTCTTTGGCTTCACCATCATTCAGCAAACTAACTCTGTAAATGCATGAATGTAAACCTGTTCTTTTGCTCTATTTGGATTTTGTAAGGGTTTTGTCTGGCTTAGTTTTTTCTTTGATGGGATGCATACTGGGATTACATATTCTTGGTAGAAAAAAGTGCATTTTTTGGGGGGAATATTACGACTGAACTATTTTTCCAGTGTACTGAAAACCGAAGTTTCTCAAACCTTTTTATATTCTCTGCCTCCCCTGTCTCCCTGATTTTTGTGAAAATATTGTGGACATTTTTACTGTCTAAATATTTCTATGTGGTATGGCCTTCATTAACTCCTTCATAGCTTGCTATCTATTATGAATTTAGCCTCCATTTTTTTTGTTCTCTTGGTTTCCATGATATCTCATCACTCCCCAGCTGTCTCTGTCCTTTGATCTGCATACTATGACTGGGAATGTGACAACTACAGCTTAATGGAAATGTAACTCTCTAGAATGTGTCTCTCCTAATGGTCTGCCTGAATTTTGGTCTCTTTCCAGACCAGAGCAGATCTTTTGTATTCTTTCAATGCATTTCTTTTTTCTCATGCAAAGGTCCAACAGTTCCATTTCCTGCTCCTGAAAACACTTTCCAATGTACCTTGCTGCTATTTCTTATTTATGGAATATCTTCAGTCACTCCTGTTTAACTTCCTTTCTTCTCCATTGAACTAATGTAGAAAACCCAACGTGCTTTCTCTCAAGTCAGCAGAATGGCCAATCTCACATTTTTGAATATCCAGAGTCTGTCTGTAGCATCAAATCTTACCTTGGGATCTTGAAAACAGAAGATGATGCCTACCCTATCTTCCTTTTTTGATTCTCATGGAGTTCTGTCCAGCAAACCTCTCGAGAAACTCCATACTCTAGAAACTCCAGTCCATACTCTAGAAACTCCCTATGCAAAAATATTGCACGCACAAAATTGTAAATCACACTGGCAGCTTCTGCTTGCTTTTTTATTCTTTGCTGGAGCCTATCTAAAATAAGAGCATTGAAATAAAATAAGTCATTTACTAACTTGAAATCAAAGAATGTGGCTTCAGAAAATTCAGACACCTTTGTAACAAGTGTATGATATGACTTCACCCAACCAAAATAAACATGTCACACCCAGTGGTTTTTTCCCTCCATATTTTTTTTTTTTCAGATGTGGATTATGTGGCTGTTATTTGGCTGCAATATCAGTCTCAGAAGCCTCAACTTTTTATCAATCAGGAAAATATGTGATATCTTTTTCTCTAGGATTGGGCAGTCACTTTTTTCCATGGTGTGAAATATTCTACAGTCCTTTTTTTCTGGGCTGGTTAAAATCTGTCCTTTTCTGAAAACACTCTCTTTTGTCTGTACTCCTACTCAGAGGTATTTCACTAGCTTATCTCCTTTTATTATTGTTTCAGGGGAGAAAGTGTTTCCAGTTCCCGGCTGATAAAATAAGAAGTGAATGACAGCAACCTAAAATTTTATGAAAAAATCTGTTTTTTAAATTTAAATGTAGCTGGCATCACTTATCTTCATATAGCTTCTGCCGATGTGGAAAAATCTCTCTTTTTATAACAGCTTGTCAGCTGAATAATAGAATGGGGGGAGCCAACTTGAAAGACATGGCTGATTGGTGCAATTGAAAGGGGCTTTACAATTAGAGTTCTGGCAGAACACAAAAAAGAAATTGTCTGGCCATGAAGAACGGAGCCTACTTTAGAATTCCCTTTTCTCAGCCAGATAGCATGCATCACTGTTCATGCATTCTCTTGACATTGAATAGAGGACTTCAGAACTACCACCCCAAATTATCCCTTACTGTTTGGTTCTATTTGTGATATTTGTTTGGGGGAGGAAAAAAAAATCTCTATTACTGACTGTAATGGCATGTGGCTAAATTCCATTCCATTTATGCACTTAATCTCTTAAGCTTGTTTCCCCTCCTCTCCCCACCCCCCAATATTGCAACACACATTTTACTTTGATTAACTCTTTTTAGATTAAGGGGGGAAAAAATAAGATTCTTCTTACTCTCATCTCCTCTCCCTTCCCTTCATTTTACTTCCTTTTCTTTCTCTCCTTCCTCTTCCTCCCCTCCCCCCAATGGTTGTGTATGTGAATTAAAAGAGGAAGGAAGCCCTTGCAGGTGTGTTTTGGATTACAGTGATAGAACAATAGGGCAACCTTCAATTAACTTCATACCTATTCACAGGGAATATTTGCTCCCTTGTCTCCAGCATTATTTAATATTTGAAACCGTCTCCATCTGCACAAAGTACCTGGTGACTAGAACAGGTTTTCAATTCCATTTGAACTCTTCTATGTCACTCAATAATCTGCCAGGTTTATTTTTTTATTTATTCTTAAATAATGATGCATATGAGTGTCTCTAGGCACAAAGGAATAACAGAATACATACAACAGTGAAGTATCTCTCACTGCTTTGAAGACAGTAGTGGGGGAGGGAGGGTAGATGTTAGTAGTGGCATGCATTTGACTCCTTCCTACATGTAAAATCAACATGCTAAATATTTATTTTAAATTTCCATGAATCTTACAGATTTAAAAGCACCCCTGTCAAGGTAGCTTTCATAATTTTTACACTATATGTTTTAAATTGCTGTTATATATAACAGCCACTGAAAGCTTAACAGTGACATTTCTTTCTGACTGAAATACTTTCTGTTTGTAGTCACAGAGCTGCTCATTAGGGCTATTTTTATCCTTTCTTTTAAAGAAGTACAGGAGAATGTGAAGTTCACAAATCCAGGCAGTAGATGAAGAAGGGAAAGGGAAGAGTCAGTTTCAGTTCTATTCTTCTCTGTTTACCATAACCAAACCTGTTTTATTCAGAAAATTCATATTCCAATATTGGATTGGTTTAGTTTTGATTTTTTTTTTTTTTATTTAAGCAGCAAAATCATGGATTATCCTTGCAAAAAATCAGTGATTTTGTTAAAGGAAATATCACTGATCTATGAGCAACATCTATATTTGGGGCAAAGGGAAAAAATATTTAAAGATTGGGGGGTGGAGGGGAAAGAAGGTGATGAAAAAGAAAAATTTTCACATGAGAGAAAAAGAATCCATTTTTTTAAACAGCTCTCCTCATGAATTCTCATTACTTGCTGCAGCCCTTTAAGAGAGTGTGAGATGGCTGGAATTGTTGGCTACATTCCCTGATCCTAACATTTCCTATGCAGCAAAGATTCGAGAGAGGTTTACCAGTACTTGAATATTCAGATTATGCTATGGATCTTTTGTGGAAAGATTTGAGGACAAGTCTGCATTTTGAATTATGTCAACAATCAGACAGATTCATCTTTTACAGTTTTGAACTAGGGACAACATGATTTATCTGACAAGAGCCTCGCAGAGAAGAATATCTTATTATGATGTGACTTAGCCTTGCTCCAGTGTCATGTTGAAGGCTTTCCCAATAAACATGGCTATTTATGAGTTAATAAATGAGAGGGAAAAGAAAAGTAATTTCAACTGGGAAGACAAAGGTGACACAAGTATTTGCTACACAGCTTATTTTCACTTGTGCTGTTGTCTCAGGTCCTGGTGTGGCACACCTGAGGTAACCTGCAGGGTCATCTATTCTTGTATAGACTTTGGTTTTACTTTTCTTTCACAACAGATGAAGTCAGCCTGAGACCAACTTCTAGGCCAGCTAAAAAGATGTAACTTTAATTACCTGGTGGCAGCATTCTTTACTGTGTCAGCTTTATGTTTGTTGAACCCAAAATAGCTCTGTACCAGACTTACAAAAGTTTGATCCCAGGAGGTTTTCTCTAGGGTCGGGATATTCACTCTTCTCTCCCCGCTCCGTCCTCCTTGGAATCTAGGTCAGCCCAAAGTGACAGAAATGCAGGCAACTGGAATTGCTACTCATTTTGCAAACTTGGGCTGGAGTGTGTAATGAAGGATGATTGTGCTACCTGGAGTGAGCAAGGGAATTTATCTCGGTGATATGTTATTCTCCTTGGTGCACAGCTCAGATTCCTTTGACTCACTTCAAATTCTGAGTGCTTCCTATTGCTCTGTGCACTATCACTGGGCTGCCTTCACCTTTTCAAGCATGTTTTCTTAATGCAATAGTCTTGTAAAAAATTATCCCCCATGAAATGGAGAAGCAGGAAGGTACAATAAAAAGTGAAAATCCAAAGGCAAGTCTAAATCTTCATTCAAACTCACCATGAAAGTGACCTTTGCTCTGATCTGGAAGTCCATGTCTCTTATCTACAAATGGTATTTCTCTGAAGGATGAGGGTGCTGTTTAACTGTATAAAGGTTTTCACTTAACAGTACTACTTTTATGCTGGAGCTCAGAGCAAACTTTAATCCCTCTGCAAAGCTTTAAATCCTTTCCCTCCCATGTAAATTTCTTCACAACTTAAGCTTCCTTCCACAGGCAGAATTCATTTTCCTATGTTTGTGAATCAGAAATAGTATTTTAGAGACCTTGAGAGGTCAGTTACTTCATTTTCTCTACCAGCTCAAGCTCATCTCCTGACAGTGTCTTCAGGCTTTAAAAAATAAAATTAAAAAACTAAAGATACCGTAGTTTTCTTAAGAAATATATTTATAAAACTATCCTTAAAATTATAAAGTAGGATTTTTATGTTCTTCCAAATCACTGCTCTTGCAGATGACTTTTGTGAGGTGGTACCTCCGCAGCCGTGCTCGTGTTGGGTCTGCATATGTGACCTGCAAGAAAGAGATCACCTGTCCTGTTCATCTCCATGGACAAGCCCTTCTGAAGCTTCATTGGGCAGTCAGTTATGTGCCAAAGCTGTTATTGTGTTTACTTCTGTCAGTCTGGGCAGAAGCATCAGGCTAAGACATTTGTTACTTGCTGGTGATGATTGGGAGTATCAAACCAGGTACAGAGAAGTTGGGCTTTCTCCACCTGCCAATGCTTTGTGCCCGACTTCAGCTGAGGAGCTGTTTACATTTTCATCCTTGGAAGGTGAATGAAATAATTCTGTGTCAACAAAAATATTAATTTGCTATATTTATGAGCAGAGGCTTTAGATTTGGGGCAAAGCCTTTTTTTGTGTGTGTCCACAAATAAACCCACTTTGTTACCATAATGCAAATAACTGTTAGTTATCATCATAATCAAAGGAAGTAAGATTCTTATTTTCTCTGAAATAATTTATGCTTCTGAGTTCCAGGCACAGAGCAGTTTCCAATAAATAATTTAGGCTATTTGTGCATTCTCCAAGTTTTGATCTCCTCTTCACAGATTCTTCTTCAGCATCTTTGTGAAAGTTGTCAGGTTTTCTTATATTAGACAGAGAATGAGTCAGACATTTGATCATATGAACATTAAGAGAAATGGAAGGAAAGAATGGAAGCTCTCCCTCATTATTTTAATTTCTCACTAAAAAACCCCTCTCAATTCTGTTTATATATATAACACAAGTGTTACATCTGGGTGTATTAATACTGATTATAGTCTGAACTGTTTAAGGAATCTCGACCCAAAGTAGAACTTTGTCTGTCATTAATTTGAGTTACTGCCACTTGTGTCAGCACTATTTAAAAGGAATCAATGAAGTTTTCTGAAGAAAAAGCCTTGTCATCTACTCCCAAATGGACTAAATTAATTAAACTGTTGGAGCCAAATCTATGACATATTTTATATATTGTTACTTTTTATGGATTTGCTGCTGACATCGATTGGATTGAGAGGATGAGCTTTTCTAATAGGACAAAAAGGGGATTTGCTAAGGGTTTTTTTCTTTTTGATTTTAAATGTATTTGTAAAAATTGACATTAAGGACATAAACTGTAGGGCTGTCCTAGCTAAGCAGGTGAAGACTTTCACACCTCCAAAAGATAGGTGGGAGAAGATTTTTTTAAAATTTCTTTATTTTTATTTAATATAACCATTCCTAAAACCAAAATGTGTGGAGACAGCTCCTTCAGAAGTGTGTTAATGTGCTGAGAAACCTACAGGTTTTTGACTGGCAATGTGCTCACAGACACAACTTTTCCTCCTGCAAGGGACTGTAGCAAAAGTGTATGGAAGAGGAGGAACCATTGATTCTGTTAGTATCACAGTTAATAGAGAGGAAAAAATATGCATTAGCTTAAGCTAACCTGCATTGTAAAACTTTAGGAAGAGATACATAAGGGCTAAGGTTAGTCAGTGAAGTTAATCTCCCTAGGCTTCTTTCCATAATAAGTAGAGATAAGATAGACTGCAATGTTGCCTGGATGAGTTCAAACCAGACTCACTCCCTGAGCACCCCCTGCAGAGCAATTTCTTACCTTGGCAGTGTGGGAGGGAGGTGCCAGTGATGCCTTGTGAAGGCTGACCTAGAAGAGAGGCTAGACAGAGTTAAAGGATAAAGTAGGGATTTATTAAAAGCCTCAATGCATGCGTCTTGGGGAGCCCAAGAGCCCAGCCAGGGCTACACCCATGATGAACCCAAAATGGTCACAAAATGCACAACCAGTCACGGGGTGTCACACTTTTATAAGTTTTGGTCCGTTAGCACTTTGGAGTTAATTGTCCAATTATAGCTTTAGCTTATAAAGTCCCATCCTTCTTGGTTTTGCCTCTTCAGTCCACCACTGTTTATGCTCTTGGGCCTGAAATTTGTATCATTTGTCCTTGGTACTCAGCTAGAGAAAGAATTGTTTTGTCTACCTGCTCTGTAAAGAGAGCTTACTATCCCCTCATATGAAGCTCAAAACTACACAGTAAAGCATTACAGAATCTGAAAAATATAAAAGCTAAGACTGAAGGCATCACCAGAGGCCCTAACTATGCTGAGAACACACCCATGGATTCCCCTGGCAGGGCTAAATTATCCTGCAGCTGATCCATGTTTGGGCATTGGCCAGGCTGCCATCCAATGTCTCGTATGAAGAGAAGCAATCACTTTTGGTGACATTGCAGCTGCACAGCAGAAAAAGATGGAACAAAGACCTGCCAGACTCAGGGGGTTCTCATGCCCCCTTGGGCAGGAAGGGTCATGGTGGCCCTCTGGCAGCTCCTGAGCCTTCTCAGGCACAGGGCCCAGCTGCAGGCCCAGGGGTGTTCCAGTCTGACACTTACCTTTGCTCTGGTGTGGGCTGTGGAGTTCAAGTGGCAAAGGGACCAGAGGCTGACTGATTGAACTACAAGTATTTCCATTATTCTTGCAAAACCATTAACTGTTTCTAAGTTGTAGGCAGTGACAACCATTTGGCAGGCACCCAAAAGCACAGGCCCAAATCTCATGTCCGCGCAGATCATAGTGGAGTAGGATCTTGGCCTGTGACTCAGACACTCAGGAAATGCAAACAAATTTTAAAAAATAATAGGGATTAATAATTGACTATATGAGAGACTTTGGATTGTATTCCAATTTACAGTAAGAATTAGGCCTAATAAAAGTACGCTGGATTGTACCAAGATGCTGCAGCTTAACCAATAGGAGGTTTCCAGCCTCCTGTACAATTGTCCCAATGCCTTTTTTCCCTGTGACTTTTTTCAGGAAAAAGAGTATTTGCAGCTATGGAATGTCTTGCTAAAGATAACAGGAAAGAAGAAAAGAAGAAAAATGAAAAAGAATGTAAACGTCCACTTTAATTATTTCCATATCTTTCAACTAGATAGGTTTGCACAGTTAATTGCAAAAATGATTAAGACAAATGCTATTAGTCGCCATTTAAATCCTTTTTAGAATAGGAGAAATGTTGATAACAGGAACAAGCTTATCCCAGGCCAATGCATTTTACCAATAATAGATTTACTGACTAGAAGGTAAATGGAGGAGACAAAAATATTGAAGAGCTGTTTGAGAGTGGAGTCAGAGAAGTTCTCCCAACACTTATAAGAAATAGGAGAGAAAAAGATGGGTTGAAGTTTCCTGGTTTTTGACCTCTTTTTACAGAGAATGAGCTGTATCTAGGGGAAGTGTTTAGTTATTTTCTATACAGTGTTCATTTTCAGAAAAAAAGTGTGTTAAAAGAAGCAGTGGCATCAGCACAGGCATCATTCCAGATAAAAAGGGAAGATATTAGTTCTCAGTTTGGAGAGAACAGAGGAATTGTCTTTCCTGGTGCAGATTCTCCTGTTGCCCATGGCATGGAACAGTGCCCCTGTTAGTTTCCTTTTGTGGCTCAGTGTGTACAGTGACCCTCAGCCCAGGTGGTTTTACCAACACAAAATGTCAAGCTGTTCAGAGATAAATTATCATTGCTGGCATTGCAGCTGTGATATCACAGCAGGAAGGGAAAGGTGTTGCTTTTCTGAAAATATCTGGGTGGATGCTTCTCTAGAATGTGGGTCAGGGTCTTTAAGCTGGAATCTTATCTAGAAGAAGAAGACTCCAAAACTTTTCTTCAGGATCTGGCCTGAGTAGCCAAAGGCCAGAGTACAAGCTAGAGTGTCTCCCTGTAGTTATTTACTATTTCAGCCTCTGTTTCTTTGACTATATTCTTTTTTCTACTATGAATGGGTTGGTATCTATCCAGAGAATGTTTTTAAGTGGTTTTTTTCAGACTTGCCAGATATAATTTGGTCATGTTGATTTTCTCCCTAAGGCCAATTGTAAATTGAATTACAGCAAGAAAAAAGACATTTGTAATGTTGTCAATACAGTAGGAACATGCTTAGGTTTTCAATTTTGGTGGGGTTTTTCCTGGTGGTTTTCACAGGTTGAAAATTTCTTTGTTGACATTCACTGCTGTAAAAACTGACTTAAATGGACCCATGAGCTGCAGAGGTTTTATGATGGCTTTCCAACAACAGGTCCAAGTCATTCAAAACACTAAAGGAACCAGAGATTGATATAAAGCTTCAAACATTTATTGGGTGTTTGCATGGCTGATATGGAATAATGAGTAGATTTTATTTTCCCTTCTTTTAGGCATCATGGACTCTGACTAGGCTTGGGGTTTTTTTAATTAATGCTTATGGCTTTTGGCATTTTCTAAGTAGATCAATAACATCATGCAGCTTTTAACGTTATTTCTGGGAAAGCTGCTGACAATTTCAGGACATTCCAAGGGAGGAGTTTGTGCATGACCAGGTTGTTTGTCCATTCAGTGTGAATTCAGAGGGATGAAAAACAAGACAAACTTGACATTTTTTGAGACTACTGTTCTGTTTGTCTCATAGAGAAAATAAGGTTGACATTTTAAAGCATGCAATGAATGGTATGTAAGTAATGCTGTGCCAGTGATTTGCTGTGCAATCGGCCAAAGTGATCCATTTGATTTTAAAAAAACCCTGTTTCTAGAGATATGGGCAAGGCATGATAAAATGTTCTCACAAGATAATAGGTTTTCATGTATGGATTAAAAATATTAGGGAAGTTTTTGTAGGGTTGTTAACTCTCTTTCTTCCTTGGCCCAAGACTGCCAATTTAGGAAGACTATGAAAAATTGTGAGAAAAGCCTCTTTATATATTTCTGCCTGAGCATCTAATGCCCTGGGAAGGAGGGGGACTGGGAGTTGAAATCCCTGAAACAGCCAGCAGTGTGAGAGTCAGAGCCTTGTTTACAACTGAATGCATTTCTTCTTTTTTTCTGTAAGAATACTAGACCCAGTAAGAAATATAAAAACAACCAGTAGATACTAATCTAGATTAATGCCCTCAAACAAAAATGAAAGACTCTTATGGCAAATTTTGGCTTTATTGTGTCAGAGGAGGGTTAAGAAAATAAAGAAATTTTTCTACTCTTTCCCATCTCATGTAAATTTTCCTCATGGCAGTTGGTCATGGATATTCCAACTACACTTACTTTTCTAGACAGTTATAATGTTTTTAATTCTGCTTCTTTTTAATTTTTCTCCATTTTGTCCATGGTGTTTATCCTGAGTGGAAGAAAGAAGTGGAAACTGTACCACCTGTGTTACTTAGAGTACTCTTCTGTCCCCTTTCTTTAACCTCTGGAAAATAGTGCCTTTTCCCTGGGAAATCCACTGATGCTGGCATTTCCAGGCTTGGAACTGTGTGTCCTTGAGAATGCTCTTCCAGAAGCAAAATTCATTGCACATAATATGACAACTCTCTGAGAAGCAGTCCAGCCACAGCCCTCAACCCTTCCTAGTGCAACCTGAATTTTCAGCTTTGAGTAAACCCCCGTTCACTCCAGACCATACTATTGTAGGATCATAACTCTTCACCTTCACTCTGAGAGTCACTGACATATCTGAGAATGAAAATATTCGTTAAAATACTTCCAGATGAGATTTTTTCTTTTTTATGATTCAAGATGGGGTGTTAGGGGGCATTACCAGCCTCTTCCCTCCAACCAGAGCCTTGTTTGTGAGTAAGAAGCGTGAATGGCTTTGGATTCCAAACTCCAGTGCGCACGGGTGGGGAATCTTAATTAAGGGCTGTGCTGCCAGGCCCTATACATTTAATTTTCCTAAAGACAATCCAGAAAAATCTAGTAGGTTTATAAAGATTACCATGCCATTAAATCATAATAGTAGAACAGAGTTTTTACTGAACCAGAAAACAAGCAAATGAATAGAGGCAGAGAGATGACAGCCTGCTGTGAAACCAATGGATACAAATTGGTTTCCTCTAGTCACAGTTGCCTTTAACCGCTTTAGATTCTCAGCGGTTTTTCATTAAGAATCTCCATGTGCCCTTTAAAAGAAGAAAGTGCATGACTCCTTTAGTTTTGGAAATGCAGGTACAATGAACATAATGTCAGCTTGAGATTGATAAATTGGTAGATTTTTATTTAATGTCTTTTGGGCAATAGTTTCTCTATAGGGCTGGGTGGGTTTCCAACAACATATGAATAAGTTACACAGGGCAGTAGTGTGTTTTTGGTGCATTTATTTTTGTGGTATTTAAGCAACTTGTGGTTGTAGTGTAATGGCATTTAAAATACTTTATCAGCTTTGGTTTGTTTTGGGTTTGTCCTCATTTTTTGTTTCATCATATAAGAACATCCTCAAGAAATAGCTGCTTCAATAAAATGAAATAATTCCTGAAAGTGTTATTGTCTGAATCAATATTTTTATCTGGGGTTGTCAAAATACCAGAGTATACACCTTGAAACATTTGTATGTTTAGGCATACAAACTTGCATGGGTTTAAAATTTCCTTGGTTCATTGTTTTTTTCTTTTGTCTTTTTCATAGAGCAAAAATAATTTTCTGATAAACACCAAGAACTTGCTTTTTCCTTAGAAATCAAATACCACATTTAAAAACATGTCCAGTAAAAATCATCACTGATACTCAATGCTGCCTACAATTTGGATCTGGTCCAATTATTGTTCACTGCTATTCAAGGAAGTGGTAATCGGAAGAGTTTTCAGCACAGAACCACAAAATGCAGTAATCCTGTTTTGCTGAAAATAGCTGTTACTCAGAGATTTCCCCAAAACTCTGAGGGTAATTTTTGGTTAAAGAGCCTCAGATTTAGTAGCTTACCTAAATAAACTAATCCTGATGTTACTGAAATTGGACAGTAATACCCAGAAGTGAATCTTTCATCCTTAGCAGGATTTATGGTATGGAAATTGCTGAACACTTCATAGTGTGCTAGTTTGTGACCTGGGGTTCAGAAGTACAAAGGAATTACAGAGATATATGATAATACAGGACAATAGTTTAATTTCTGAGGTTGTCTGAGAAGCTATAAAGTTAATATCTCATTTCTTCTTCCACCACCTACTAACCCACAAGATCAAAGTGGGTCATGTAGTCCTGGAAATAAGGAATTGCCTAATAGCTATGGACTTCATTCCCTGAATTATCTCTACAGCAGAATAAGGCTTGAAAAGATAATGACATATGTGATAGATCAGACACAGTTCTAGCTCCTAGTTTGGGCAATTAGGCAAGACCTGAGCTAAGCACAGAACTCTCATCACTTTCAGCTACAGGGGTGACCTACTTTCTGTATATTGATTCAACTCCTGAAATTCAATATTCTGTATGAACAGAATTCATGTAGAATTTGAAATGTTTTGGCCCAGGACTCCAGCTGGTGCATGTCTATCTGGGTAGATCTGTGAGAAGAAGCAGCACTTTGAATCTGACTGTGAATCTTCATCTCAGCACCTGGTATTGTGAAAGTTTGTTTAACATAATAAGTAAGCCTTTGTGTCAAGTTTCACTCACTCACATGGATTTCAAGGTGTTTTGGAGCCCAGCCATATCAGTCAGCCCAATAAAGAAGGGAAACTCAATTCAGGGGACATTTTAGAGCATGGTGCCTAAGCATTTTGAAATCTTATCCAAAAGCACAATAAGCTGATCCCTGTTTGGGTGTATGTTTGCCTGGACTTATCACTACTGTAATTTGAACCAACATCATCAGCAATTTTCTGCAGCTGCTCTAGCTTGACAGAAACCCAGGGCTGTCACTGAGATTTTACAGTAGAGCTGCTCTAGAGATCTTAATGCTTCCCTGTATTAAGATCCTTGTTATCTCTGTTAACTTTTATTTACCCCACATGTCATAATGCCCTGCGCCAGGCTAACAGTGCGAAGGACATTCGGAGCCCACAATGCTCTTTTGTAGTCCTGCCTGCTAGGATCGTCAGGGCAAATCTTCAAAAGCAATGTTCAAAAGAGAGGCTGCTAAAGAAGCCTGAGAAATGCAAATCCTATTTAAATAAGGAAATGATGTTCTTCAGTGATCTCAATAAGACCAGCTTGAGCAAGCCAGGAATGCAAACGAAATCAAAAGACGTACAGTCTGTCTTGACTGGCAATAATGCTGTATGTGTCGTGGAGAAACTGTAAATGACAAAGAACCAGAATGCCTCAAAGTTTTGATGTGAAAGGGACCAGCAGGGTGTGATTTCATTGAGGATATCATTGGTTCTGGGCCACTGAGATTATTTAGGAAATGAACCATCCTGCCAGAAAGGTTTGTGAGTACAAGCAAAGCAAAGTCAGAAGGGAAAAAACAATCCCTGGCATTTACGCTTATACAGCTACTGTATAAACTGAACTCATTATGCCATGATAGGGTTTTTTTGTTGGGTTTTTTTTAGTTTTTTTCCAAAATGTCTGTCTCTCTCACTCAGAATAATCCTTTGAGGGCTGCTGTTGTATTTATCCAGGCAACTGGGCCAGATGCATGAATTCCAACTCCCTCATCAAGAGTGTATAAAACACTGAATGAGAATGGGAGGAACCAATCAAATACTGTGGGCAGAGCTGGAATTCATCCTAATTTGCTACATACCCTTGCCTAATTAATGAAGAAAGAATGGCAGAGGATCAATTGGTACAAGAGGATACCAGTGAAATGGATTAATATCTGTGAGGCAGTTTCTGCATTAATAATCCAAACACCAACAATTACAATTCCTACTGTTTATTATCTTTCATTGCTTATCTATTATAGTTGTACCCATTTCTGAATCAAAGGCCTCATTGTGCTAGGCAGCACACCCGTACAGATCAAAGCAGCAGATCCTGCCCAGACAATTTTGATTTCCTGTAACATGCACTAAACACAGCAACTGAGCAAAACAGACACCATTGGTTTTGATATACAAGGGCTAAAGGCTTCTTTCCCTTGTAATAAAAATGTTGTTACACACCATTACATGGGTATATAGTAATTGAAAAAGACAGCATATTAAGCCATATTTCACTACCCAGTTGGTGACGATTTCTGATGATGTATTGCACTCCTTAAAGTCATGTACTGGTCTAGTTTGGGGAAGGGAAAATGGTATCAGAGTAGCAATCTTGGTCATTGTATTTTCATAATATTTTGGTGGCACTGATACAAATAAAGCTTGCACACTGTTTCAGTATCATTCTTGTACAAACACTTCAGCAGGAAAGGTGTTTCTTTTTCCTAATTGAGAAAAATGCAGGAGAAACTTAAAAGATAATGAGATGCATTAGAATTTCAAAGTCTCCATCTGTATAGATCTTAAATAATAAGTGGAATATCTCATTAATGGCTATTTGAAATTCCAATAGAGTTCCAAACTGAAAAAAAAATATTAGTAACAAAGTCCTGGAAGCCTATCAATTTTCATCAACTGAGGTCCTGCTCCATGTCCATTGTCTTGATGGTATATTCAAAACAAAAAGCAGAAATATATTCTGCACACTTATTTTTAAATATTTGATGACAAATATGCTGGTTTTTAACACTCCATAATGCAGTTATGCCCATTATGGAGGCATTCTGATTATTATAAGTATCTTTAAAAAGATGTGTATCAATTTATTTTAACAGTAAATCCTAGATTTACTAAGATCTTCACAAGATCAATTGTGCAGCTTTCTAAGAGGAACAAGTTTTAAAGAGTTGATATCTCATACAGTGCCTGCAAAGATTAGAATAGCTTACCAGTGTACATCAAAGATTTATCCACCTTAAGCTCCTACAAGAGAAGTTATTTTTTTCACACTTGCACATGCTGTGCATGCATAAGTGAATAATGTTAAGCTGAGATGAAGGGGAGGTGAGGTATATCTGATGCCAGCAAAGACAATATACAGATGAGTAAAAGCTATTTTGTAACTTCTAGCTGCCATTTTCACAGTTAACAAATGTAGGTGGAAACATTGCTGGCTTAATGCAGGAATATTTATTTGGCTTTTTTATCTGTCTGCTCTCCTTTTTCACCTTAATGTAAAATGATTGCAGGATTAGGTGATTTATTTTTTAGATGAAAATAAGAAAATCTATAAATTAGTTTTATTTTTCACTTATTACATTGTGAAGGGATTTACATTAAATTCATGCTAACAAAAATATTTAAAGCATTATTGAACACAGGGTATTTAGTATTAAACCAGTGATAAATTCATGGACAGCTGCTAAACTTGAGAAAATGGGGGAATTTCTCATTTTGGGAAAGAAATGCTGCTTCTAAAGAGGAATACACTGCTGAAAGCAGAGTTCATAGAATATCTTGAGTTCAATGAGACCCATCAGGATCTTTGAGCCCAGCTCCTGACCCAGCACAGGACAAGCCAAGATCCCACCATGTCCCTCAGAGTGCTGTCCAAACACTCCCTGAACTCTGGCAGGCTTGCTGCCAGAACACCAATTGGTCCTACTGTGTTTTAGTAACTCTCTCTTCATGCTGAAGATTTTCACAAACCTCTTATAAATGGAAGGATTCCAGATGAATCCAGTGAGCTAGGGCTGCATCCCAAAGAACTCTCACTGCCTAGGTAGTTCCAGAGCTGATTTCATCACCTGGAGAGTGTTTTTTTCATTAAGGCACCTGAGCTACCCTCTCCTGTGGAGGCCATTTTTTTGTGCTCAACCCTCAGATAAAGGATTTCAAGGTCAGGCATTTTTCACAATAAAGTTCAATACGATGTACTGGCAGTGCCATTCTTATTGAGCTGTGAGACAATAGAAATTACAGTTCCAGGTGTCTCCACAGAAAAAAATCAAACATAACTGAGAACCTGACTTTTTCCCTCAGTTTCTCTGAATCAATTTTTATTTAACCCTTTGAAAAACAAATTGATATTTTCTATGGTATAAATAATGCATCCAAAATATTTTCTGAATTCACTGTTCATTGCATTTAAACTCTGGGTTACATTTTGATCCTACAGCTTTTCTGTACTCAGAAAACCCAGAAATGTACTAAAGCTCAGTCCTGCACAGGTTATGGAAAAAAAATGACTGTTAGCCATGTTAACTGTAGGCAACAGCTACTGCTACAGCCTGTTTCCAGATTTCAGCATTGTTGGTAGGCATTAAGCTAATGGCAGTCACGGTGAAGTGTTGGCCTCTGATTTGCCACAGGACCTGACAAAGCAGGTTTTCAGACAAAGGCAGCATCAGAAACCAGGGTGAGAGTGGAGGAAGAAGGACTGGATATTAGAAATTAGCTATTCATTTCTGGGAAAAGCCAATTTTAAATAAGCAACCAAGCACAGCTGTAGAAACAGTGTCTCCAATATTAAAACAACTTAATCAGAAGGAAAGTAATTATTAATATTTTTTTTTTCAAAATCTGAGAGCAAATTGGAACCAATACTGCTATGAATCAACCACATATCACTAATATGTGAGGAAAGAAAAATGCTCAATTCCAGCTTTAAGACCATTTGCTACAGCTAAGGTAATAAAAGTCTATGTAAGCAGAAGTTTCATCTTCCATCCTTTCATCCTCAGATCTCAAATCTCACCAATACTATAGAGACAAGGATTCAAAAAATTATTTTATTCTTTTCATTGTTAACCACTTTGTGTCAGCACTAGAATTAATTATTAGCAGTAACTTGGGTGGTAATAGGGTTTTGTACATCCTGCTGATTTCTTAGTATAGCAGGGAATGTATCGGTTTTGGTAGAGTTATTTGCTTTCCATCTACTAGAGAAGGTTAGGTATTGAGCTACCTAACTAGAGGTCAGACATTGTGCTTTAAAACACCTGACTTTACATGGCAGAACTCAAGTCATGGCTCTCAATGTTTTTCTAAAGGCTGTGGGAGATGGCAGTCTTTGCATATAACACACTCTTGTAAAAATATAAAAATCTGCACAAAGTTTGTTTTCATGTTTTAATACAAAGAGGTACAACAATACCTCAAATTTTCAGACTGCCCTGTGTCAAAATTAGCATATTGAATAAAAACCTGATTTGATTTCAGTGAATGAATGGTTTAAAAGTTATTGTCACTGGTCTTTGCATGAGTAGGTGTTAAATGCTGGAAGTTTATTGTAGATGATAACACAGGTGACTTGAAATTAGCAGTTATTATCTGATACTTTTTTAAGTAAATAAGAATTAGCTTTAAAGTTATCAATTACCTATCCATCCCTGAAAATTGCACACTAAAGTGTGGAGTAGAAACCATAATGAAGAAATTCAAAGGTAGAAGAAATAAACATTATTTTAATGCCTTTTAGCAATATAAGAGCATGACTAGGGAGTAGTCAATTTTTTTTCATCTGAATATTAAAAGAAAAGCACCAACTATACTGTGAGTTTTTCAAAGACATTATACCAATTAAACCTTGAAAAATATTTTTTTGTGTCATAGATAATATCACAGAAGGGGAAACCAGCTGAGGCTACACTCAAACATCTTACATTGTCTTTTTTATGCAGTCTGTGTCCAAGACCATCCAGACTCAAGATCACAGCAATTAATGACACTTGCTTATTCCTGTGATTTCCTGCTGATAGTTGTGGCACTCTCAAAAAATAAACAATACCATTCAGCAGGATTTTAATTGAACTGGCTGCAGCACAGACCTGTAAGATATTCTCCAGGGAAGCAGTACTCATGCCTCTAAGTGATAAAAGGCCAAGTCTTGCACCAAGACTCTGCACAGCCACAATAAAAACCTTCTGTATAACAATGCAACTGACTTTTCATAGAGAAAGCCACCATCCCACTGGGCTTTTCTCACTTAGCAAGCCTTGTCTCCCCTTCCCTTCATTCCTCATCCCTCATGCCTCTCACTTGGCTTTCACCTTTCAGACTCACAGCAGCTTTTGCAGATGTGCCCTTCATATATCAGACTGTGTTCATTTTGGGAAGTAACATTCCAGCATTCTGCTGAGTTCAACTGCAGAAATGCAGGAATTCATTAAAAAACACAAACAAAGACTTGAGTGTGAAAAGAAAGTGGTTTTTTTTTTCCTGCCTTCTGTTTCTTTCTCTTGTTCTCAATTTTTTATCTATCAAAAGGATGGTATAATTATTTGTCATAAAATATCTTGAAAAAATAAATTCTCTTTTGAAAATGCTTAATTTAGTCTGACTTAACCTTTTTGAAATGGGTTTTTGCTACACAGAACATAAAAACAGATCTTATTCAAATCAAGGACCAAAAACACTACAACCCACCACATTAAAAATTCACTTTATAACTATCACGAACTCAAATGGTTTAGTCTTGATATCTTGGCACCTTTCTGCTCATTTATATTCCTCACTCCCCTACTCAAAACCTTTTGTAATTGCTAGTATCTTTTTTCTTATCAGGGTAGAAGATTCATTTGTAAAATCCTCACACATGGGAGGAGTGAGCAGAATATCAGAGCGTGAGCCTGCATGTCTGCATGGAAATCAGAGGCGTACAGTGAAGTTTTGACTGTGTGGCTTTTAGAGAGTACATTTGAAACAGTTCAGCAGGAAAATACTAATTATAATTATGACCCATAAATAACATCAAGCTTAGGATTTCTGTGTTAAAAAAAGCTGCTGTGTGAAACACAGAGAGCATCTGGTGCCCTGCCTGGTCTGGACTACCCTGTGCAGTGATCTAAAGCACAGTGAGAATCAGGTGGAAGGGTTTATGTGCTGCTGGCATGTTGTTGTCATCACCATAGATCTCAATTTTGCTCTGTTCAGGGAAGAGGTACAAGGTGCATAATTACTCATTGCTTATTCTGTGCACACAGAAGTGTTTGAAGTTTCTGCCCTCAGCTGTCTGTGCCCAGCTAACCACTCCTGTCCTACAGTACATGTGGTGGAACATAATTTTTGAATATGTATCACTTAAATCCAAGCAAAGACATAGCTGAGCTTGGACCTTCATGAATCTAAAGACCTTCATCTTATCTACAAATAAGAGATGAACAAGTGTGAGAGTCTACATACAAGCTTGCACTGTTCTATTTAAAATAATGCAGATGCCTTCATGGACATTCTTTCTTTCTTTCTGTCAAAAGCGCCTTTTTCTTCTTTAGTTTAAATGTTGCTGTAATCAAGGGATACTTGGGCAGAGGAGAATATGAGCTTGCTGCATAACATCCAGCACTGATTTGTCTAAATATGTTGAAATCTCAAAAAAACCTGCATAACTGCAAACATAGACAAGTCCCAAAATTGATGCTAAAAGCCAAGAAAGCTGAAATGTTGGAATGTTCTAGTATCCAGATTAAAATTAGTTATGTCGTTTACACCTGTCAATTTAAGGAAACCAATTAAACTGCTATAATTTGAGCTCCAGTCAGAATGAGAGTTTCCACACATGGTTTTACAGTGAATTAATTAAAGGTCTGTCTGCATGGGAAATTTGACCAGAATAGCTCCCTCATAAGAATGTGTCTCTTTGTAGATACTCCCATTCCAGAAATGTCTGTTTGGTTTTGTTGTGGGGTGTTTTGCTTTACGTTGTTTAGTTTTATGCACCCTTGAATTAGGAGATCTCGGCTTCAAGTTGCTTTGAAATACCTTACTTTAGCAGAAAAGATTGCAAGCAGATGAAGCCTTTAATGCATCTAAAACCACACTGTCACTTAAGTCAGGGTATAAGGCAAGGAACGTTTTTAGCCTGCATATCTATTTTGCATATCCAGGGTTTGACCACAAAAAAATATTCCAATGGTTATTCAAAAATCCTTTGACAGAGAGGAAAGCATAATTTATCAGGCTGTGCTGGCTGATTTACTGTACATGTAAGCTCTGCTCATCACTTTGAATAACACTGATGGATTTAATTCTAGACCACATGAACAAGCCAGTATTTTTTCTCTTTCCAGTTCAGTTGTTCAATACTGTCACGTGATGAGAGTGTTAAACTCATAAGGCAAACTGCAGGGCACAACAGGGTCTAGGAAAACCTAGCCAAGAACTTAGAGCCACTCCTACAGGAAGAAAATTCTTGTAGTAAATTCCATGAATAATCCTGGAAGCTTTTTAGATTCAATAGTTGCAAGGGATCTGTAGTAGAATGTGAGGATTTCAAACAGCTGTGGCTCATTGCAAACCAACTGTGAAGGAATGTCAAATTAAAGATGATAGTCAGAAATGATAGTCTGATATCAAGAACCTCCTTCTCAAATGATAAATTCCTGTCATCAGGGAATAGTTTTTACCAGAGCTTAAGAGTGAGTCAGAGTGAAGTTTCACCAAGATCAGTGTTCTGTTTCTGGCAGTGGTAGTAGGGGATGCCTAAAAAAGAGCAGAGGAATGAGGCGAACATATGGTTTTCCCATAGTATGTCTTGGGAATATGTTAATATTCCTCTAACATCCAGCAGTTTGCTGCTTAGGGGCTTCCTGAACCAGAAATTATTTCGTAGTATTAAATTACCTTTTCAGGACTTTTATTACAGAGGTATGTCTATATGACCCCATGTCAATCTTTGGCCACCATCTCTGCTTTAAACCTTCCACCTGCCTGTTCACTGATACCCCCAGTTCTTGTGTTAGAGATGACAGATTACACATGTCCATCCTAATCCCTAATGGCTACAATACATAGGCATTCAAAACCAGCACATTGGTTTAGATCAGCCTAATTTAGTGTAAAATTCAAAGTAATATCATAGCTATCAATTTTTTCTTCCTGACCTTATGAGAGCTACAAAAAAAAAAAGAAAAAAACAAACCTAAACAAAAAACAAAAAATAGCCTATTCATTTAAATTTTGTGGCATGAACTTTCCCTACTGAGCTAAAGGTTTACTTTTGTGCCTGAAGTGCAGGCACTTTGGCTTGGCTGACTCTGTAAGTGCTTGTTTAGCAGAGCCTATATCATCTTCTCTTAGGTCAGGAAAGTAGCAAGACCTCTCTCTTCTCCCTGCCCTCGGCAACACAATATATAAAGACAAATTGCTGCATTTTAGAAAAAAAAAAAAAAAAAAAAGGCCCTGTCTAGAGATGGTAGAAAGCTCTAGAAAGGAACTATTCTGGGATGCAGGTCTCTTCATGGTCCAGTTGTTCTCTGGGCTCCACATTGCCTAATGGAAAGTAGTAAATCCTCTTATAGCTGCTGTCTGGACTGTGTTGTCCTGTTCCTTTAGTGTCTAAGTGAGACACAGACTGTGAACTTTTCCATTTTGTCTGAGGTGGCAGGAACAAAATCAGCTAGCAACTTACTTTTAGCTGTTTGATCAAGGAAAGGAGCCAGTTTAGAAGGTCCTGTGTATATGCATATGGCCTCAGATTGCTTGCTGCTCTGAATATGCCATTTCAGTCACTAGGGTTGCTTTTTTGTTGTTTTTAGATTTGTTTCCAGCTAGATCGGTGATCTCATCTGCCTCATCCTGCAACCAAACAATCAGTACTGATGACACAAAACAGGGAGAAAAATTAGAGAGGGAAAAAAGGGGCAGGGGAAGGCCCCTGATGGATTCCATCCTGCCTGGGCATAGATATCCTATAGTAGTTTTATTGTGTTCTGAAACCTCATCTAAAAACTGCTTAGACACCCCATTAACACTTGTGTGAATCTCTCTGCAGCTAGGCATGCAATTTAGCAAACATATGGACTTGGGTAAAAGACTTTGAAAGCTAGAAAAGCCACTACACTCCAGGAAATAGAAGTGCCGTTCTAATTGGCATTCAGTGCTAATTTTCTTTTCCCTACCCCAGATTTTTAACTTTAGCTTCCAAAAGTGGAATCTGATCACACCTATTTCTGCTGGACAAAGAACCAGCTACAGCTACAAATCTTTTGATTTGTAGTTATATCAATAATCAACTTAACAGCTCTTGGACGGAAGATTAGCAAACTCCTCAAACACCTCAGACTTTCATTATACAATAAGATTTTCTGAACTAGTGGCACCTTCGTGGTTTCTCTCTCAATCCTATCTTGTCATGATTTTTTCTTGAAGTGCGGACACAAGGCCCAGCCAGTGCCTTGCAATATCTGTGCAGGGGAATATGAACATCACATGCCTCTATGATATTCTGGTTTTATGCACACACCAAAGCTGTTTTGCCCTGTTGGCTGCAGCATCACACAGAACTCATGTTAAGCTGCTTTGTTACCACATCTACTTTGAGTATTTCAGCATTTCAGGTCCTGTCCCCCAGCTTGCATTCATAGCCTACCTACTTCTCTCCTAAAGGTGTGTCTTTTCATGTGTTTTGAATTAAAAGAACTGCTTAAGGAATTGCCAAATTAGGTCACAGAAGTTAATCATGCTCAGTATTTACTATACCACCCATACATGTCATCTGCAAATTTTACTAGCAGTGACTGTTCCCAACACTACAGATAAAAATGCTGTATAGCATTTGGTCAGGAACAGATTGCATTGGGACTAGCTCCATAGTATCATGATTCATTATTATTTTCTTTTGAGATTTGTCAATTAAGTAAGATTTAATTAGAGAAAGTTTTTAATTAGAGCTGGATGGGAAATTATTTTTCCATATTGCAAAAATTCAGGATTTAATGTTTTTCCTTCATTTCCTGAAATAGACCAAGGGCCTGAAATTTCAAATTCATGAGGGTGTAGAAAAAGGAAAAAAAAAAGAAAGAAAGAAGGAAGGACTGTATGCATAAAAGATTTCTAGTTTCAAAGCTTGGATAATTTTTATACTTACATGGTTTTTTATTGTAATAATATTTCCCCTACTTTTCTGAACAACAGCAATTAAAATTCCTGCCAAAAAAAAGTCTTCCAATGAAAAAATGGTAAGATACATAAAGAAGCAGAAAGAACATCAAAATTTAAAAGTAGCTAATCAAAAGCTTCTTTCCTCCTTACAAAAGCTGTACTTTTGCCAAACTATCATTTGCCAAGCTAAGTTTTATTCAATTTAACAGAACTTCACTCATTTTTGTATAGTGATAACTTCATTTTCAGAATGTCATGCAGGACTACATCAAATATCTCAGGAGCATCAGGGAAATAGGTGCTTATTGAACTGATCAGATACTTACGGTGTCATTTATAACTGGAAGTTCAGGACTGAAATTCACCAGAATTCAGACTATTTCTCCAAATCCTACAAGATGCCCTGAAATGTTTCCCTTGCCCAATTAGTGCCAATTGAGAGTTCACTGTTTTTTCATGTTTTCCTTTGAATTTCAGCTGTTACCTTTTCAACAGAAGTTTATCATTTTCTAAATCAGCATGTGGTGTTTGGGATTCCTGCTGATGAGAATTTAGCTTTTTCCCATGCGAGGTAGAGACCTACCTGTGCCTTGAAAATGTGATTTACAGAGCTCGGGCCCTTAATTTCAGCTATTTGTGTGCCAAACAGCTCTCCTAAATCTTTGTTTTGAGTTAGAGCCCAGCTATTGTGCCAACACTTACCTTTGACAACCATACTTTTAGTGCCATAAAACCCCCCAATATGTAGTTTTTCTGACAAGGACAATTTTCTACACACAACCCTGCCCCAGTTTCATTTATATTGCTTGTGCAACTCAGTAAATCTTTATGTATTCCTTATCAATTTTCTTGTGATTATGCCCAAGATTAGTTCTGGGATTAGAATCCTGGTGTTACTTACTCACCTTTTTTAAAACTAGTTTAACACTTTTGTGTAGACAAGAGATAGAACAAATTATATCAATGTAAGCTGGTTGTAGCTAGATTTAAAAATTAATTCCAAAAACATTCACAGCTTTGCATAAATCAAAACATTTCTCATTCTTTCCTTGAATTTCCCTCAGAAATGAAAAACACTCTCCATGCATGAGAAAACTAATTCTTGCATGCAAATTCTCCCAAGGAGAAAGTTGATTATTTCAAAGAGATCCAAAAAGCAGGAGAGAATGGCTCTGGCCCAAATGTGCAGAAAACAGAGTGTGCTGCTATGTGCTGAGGACGTCCTGGACACATTTCAAATGCAATTTAACCCATAGGTTTGAGATATTGTGGGCAGAACAAGAGAACCTTCAAAGCCTTGTTTTGAAACTGTTAAAATTCAATGACAACATTTGCTGCTTTAGAATCAATGGCACTGTACCAGGAATTAATTAGTTTAGTAAAACTGAAAGAAATTCCACACCCTCTGAATACTATCTGGTTACTCTGCTGTCCCAGGACCCCAGAATGAGTATCTTGTAGCCATGAATGTATTTACCCTCACAATATGTCGGTGAGGGAGGGAGATATCAATACCCTCATTCTACAGATGATTAAATTAAGAGTGGGTAGACCTATTTCATATCCCTTAACAGACTTCCTGATTAGTAATCTATAATATGTCTACTGTAAATACTATATATTTTATTCCTTTATGCCATTATGCAAGTTTATGGCTTTTAATCACCTCCAAATATTTTATCAGGACAGGCTCAGGAAGGAAATATTCATCATCAGGAAATTGGGATACCCCTGAATGCAACCAGGCAAGTGCAACTACAATACATTGAGCTATATGAGAGCCCAGAAGTGAGTTGGAGTTTGTGTATATTTAAACTTTCCAGGAATTATTTATTCACCACCTCAAAGGGTGAAAACAAGGGAAACCCCGCTTCTACAGAAAAAAAAAAAAATAACCCGGACCAAAAGTAAATTTTCGTTTTTTGAAACAGATGTATGAATTCTAGTACTCATAATCTTCCCCAGATAAACTGGGACTTCTGGTTACAGTTAAAGAGCTAAACCTCCAAAAATGCCCTCTGAAACTTAATAAGTACAAGCTGAGTAAGAAACCTTTAACATGGATAAAGTGCAAATGCAGAGCATGGAGATTGTCATAAACAGATATATACAGAATTAACAGGTGGTTTGTGTCTCTTTATAGATGAGAAGCTTTTTCATACACAACAACAAATGTCCATGAAGAATTTATCCATGGATATAGCTCAAATGAAAAGTGTTCCAATAAATCTAACAAAAAAAGGACAAAGTGACAAAGAGATGAGATGTCTCTGATCCAACAAGTCATTCCAGGTGCAGAGGCTGGCAGAAAAACACCTTGTCCCCTTCCTCCATGTCTGCTGCACATGACTTTTAGCGTGTGCTGATTGACGGAAGGGCCATGGCAGTGTACCAGTGCCTCATGAAGGCAGAGTCTCAGCCATAAGTGGGGCAGAATACAAATGAGGTGCTGTCTGCTGCACTTTGTCTGGCCCTAGATACCTGCTGTTGTGGAATGCTGCTGTCACTTCACTGAATATCTGACTGCCCACAGATTAATAGAAAATGTGGCAGAGAGCAAGGAGTTCCCATCAACAGAAATATTGAAGAAAAGGGATCTGACCTGAAAAATCTACCTGAAGGACTACTCAGAAAAACCTTACAGACAGTTAGCAGATGGTGTTGTCCTCTTGGATATGTTTTAATTTTTTCCATTGCTGTTTGTGTTAGCTTCACTTGCAAACCTTTTCTTCCACTTTACACGATCGTCTATTGAAATCATAACAGTGAATTTGTGACACCACAATTATTTCCATGGCAACTGGCTACTGTCAAACAGAGGCACTGCGAGGATGGCAGCACAGGACTGATATGATCAGCAATTTTAGTCTGTCCATGAATTCAAAGCTACTGGAGAGGGCACATGGTGGCAGGAAGGTCAACACAAAAAGCCCTGCACTAATCAGACATGCTTGTAATGAAAGTAGGAATAATGATCTTCAATCATCTGCAGTTAATGAACACTTAATTTGTTACATCCTTCAAATAATAATACATTAAAAGAAACCCCACTCTGAAACAACAGTAGCAAACCATAAGGCAAGTTTTGGGCTCCAGCCCATCAAAATGAAAACAAAGGCAAATCACCCTTTTGTCCTTGTGTCATGTACTGATCAACATAAATACAGCTGGAGACAGGTTTAAGCAAAAACAATTGACTTTCTGTCCATTCCAGAATTAATTCTGATCATTTAGCAAGAAAGGATCATGCTAGGATTTAATAAAATGCATTTAAATGTTGCATAAAAGTATTGAAAGTCCACAGTTTTGGTGATGGTTTGTTGTTGGTTTTTTTTTACTTTTTTTTACATTTTTTTTTACTTTTTTACTTTTTGGGGTTTTTTTCTCTTTAATGGTGCTTTCCATTCCAACTATTTGATTTAAAAATAAATAAATAAAGCACAAACAGGGAGGCTTTGCATCCACTTAAATTATGAAAGTACATAATGAGAGAACTGTGATTCACTTGATTATAAATGTAAGGAATTATCAAATACTATCAAATAAGATAGCAACAAAAATATCTGATTTCTTCTAGATACGTCATTCACATTCCAGCTCCACCTTCAGGTATCCCCTGCACCCATCCTTAGATTGGTGATTTAAACTACCAAAAGACAAATATGTGAGCTATGATTTATCTGTTAGAGCCCTTCAAGTGTTCTGTAAACCAAGCTGGGATCCTTGCTGCTGTTGTAGATGTTGTTGGTGTTTGTTCTTGTTTTATTTTTCCCTGTAAACTACTAGAAAACAACCTACTAATTATACCTTGAGTACTGTATTTGGTTTGTTAGCAGCAAACACTTTTATCTGGAACTTGACTGTGTTTCTGCATGGCCTTCATGCTGTGTGACAAACAAAGCAAAACAGACAGAGACACTACCTTGATAATCAAGATCCTCAGCAGCTGTAAGTGCATGTCAGAGCTGAAGTTTTGCTGTTTTACACCAGAGGAGGATGGAGCCTTTTGACCTTTACATTTTTATTAGCAGATCTCTGTCATCCCAGTGAAATCTAAAAGCTCTTATTCCATCCCTTTGTCTTCCAGGAAACGTCTGAAATAAGCATCATGCTCTCTGGAGACAGAGGGAAGACTTTTCATCATCCAAAGCCCTGTCAGGTAAGTGATTATCTGCGAGGGTGTGCTTACGCTGACTTGCCTCCATCACTCACAGCAAACATGAGGACAAATGCTGATCACAATTTGCTGCGCCTTCCTGCTCCCAACTGTGGGCAACTCTGAATTTAGCTGATATTTCCAGATTAGCTGTACTCCAGTGCACATAGCTAAGCCTCGCTAGTACGAGGTGATACTTGGAATGTTTGGAATTCTACTGATTAATTCCAGCTAGAATCTTAATGATGCTTCAGATTTTTAATTTCTCCATCTTTTGTATCAGATAAAAGAATAAATAATTCTCTTTCCAGGCAGGACTGTGTAACCTGGATGCCTTTTTACCATGATTTTAGGCTTAACTTCATTTTCTTTTTTGACTTCCCACTAATGAATTTACAAAATATGCTTGCTAGATTAAAAAAGTAAACAGCATTGGAAATCTAATTCTTGTTTCCTATGAACATCTCCACACTAAAATGATGTACAAAGTACCATTTGTTACTTTAAAAGCATGGCTTTTCATAAGGCTCCTGTCATAAATAGGACATTTAATATTGGATTCATTGTTAAACCAGACGGCATGTGGAGCTGGCAGAATTTTGCAGCAAGGCACACAGCCTGTTTTATCAATGAGTTCACAAACAATCAATAAAATCTTGGGAAGAAAAGCACTCCTTCTTGCCAAAATGTCAAGAGAGATTTATCATAGGAGTTTTATCTGTTCATATGACAACACTTCTTGCATCTCAAGCAGTTACTAAAACAAAAACCCATTCAAAAAGTCACGTTGTCAGGTGATGACAGTGGAAGTTGAAAGGGTTGTTTAGAGGTTTTATTTTGACTACACAACACTGAGAGATAGGAGTTATGCTATAAACGACTGATTCTGAGAAATATCTCACTGTGTCTAACTCATGGCACCACAAGGTTCCAAAGAAAATATGATAGATTCTTAGTAGATGAAACAAGAACTATTTTCAGCAAGATTTTCTTCTCAGGTGCATTCTTTGGACAACTGATTTCTTACGGATCCTCTTTTTTAAAAGGACCATATTTTATTTCTGCATCCTTTATTCTGGCTACTATTTGAAGCAGTTTCAGATCCAATGGCACTCCTACTAAAAACATCAGATTCTGACATGTTTCCCCCTTCAAATCTTCAGCCCCAGCTGTATTTCATACCTGATTCTACTCACAGGATCAAAATAAGCAAAATGCCTCAGGAAAACCCAAGTGGTTTTGTCTTTAAGATCTGGAAACCACCCAGCTCTGTGACTAATTTTGATAGGGTGACACCAGAGATAGATCAGATCAGTGTGTGGGTTCAAGCTGACTGCCTTTACCAGGTTCACTGGGAAACCTGGATCCATGTGCATGGCCTGAGGACTGATGTGCAGAGCTGGAGAGCCTTCACACCACTGAGGAGTAACCACAGGACTGTGTCCTTTTTTTGTGGACCTGAAAATCAAGCTGCAGATGAAGACAAGCAAGGTGCAGCTGAAAGGAGCAGTAGAAATGATTACTGCAATCCCTCCTTGGCATGATGGGGCAGTCTTAAGTCCAGAGTCATCAACCATTGGGCATTTAGCATGTGATTGGAAAAGATATGCAGTGGGATTTTCTGAAGGACATCCAGTCTTGCAGGATCTCTTTGTTTCAAAATAGACCAAAAATCTGAGGGCTGATGGAGGTTTGGCTCAAAATGTACATGGAAGCAGGCAAATAAAAAAACTGAAAGTAGTATAATTCAAATATCCTCATTGGAAGGCACAAAGACATCATTTGGATAATTGTATAGGAAAAGCACTGAATTGAAGTCGTGAATTGTTCAAAGAAATGCTCAGAAAATTGCCATGGGAATCCCCCATGATTTTTATTCCAAAATTCTGGATTAAAACCAAATAATTCTTCTGGCTAGAAGTTTCAATCATTTAAAATTTAAAAATGTTTGCAGTTGATGTTTTTAACAAAGAGGCTTCCTTCACTCTAGTTTTCAATGGATAATTTTCCTGTGTTTTCTTGTTCCATCAAAGAATGGAATGGATTTTAAAGACTAAGCAAAATATAAATTTTCATTTCTTCTAAAAGTCCATTGAAATTGCTTTTCCACATTTTGACTAGAGACTGATAGTTTTGACTGAAATTACAGTTGTCACTAGAAATTATCACAGACTAATTTTGGCAGGATTTCTTTCTTTTCAGTTTTCCTGGGAAAAGATTCTGACTGCTACTTACAGCACTGGAATTCCTTGTGCCTTTTTACTAACCCTCACCATTGACATGCTATTATTACTTATGCAAATCACTGAGCTTGCTTCTACTTTAATATCGTCTTAGTAAAATAACAATAATTTCCTAGGTCAGAGAAGGCTTACGAGGAATATTTATTAGATAGTCAGAACACAGAGAGCATGGCTTCTCTGTCAGTGGCACAAAATTTATTCAATTATATTTATTTCTTGGAATTATTCTTGATGCACAGTTTACTAAAACACGTGAGAATCAGACATTTACAGTGTTAAACACAACAGTATTTATTATCTGATTCACTACCAAACCTTTGAGTTACAGTGATTGTGTTCCCAACATTTGACTCCAGACCAGTGGATGTTCATCCAAATTCATTTAGACTTTTTAGTTTATACAAATTTGGTGATTTTTAACATTTGTGAGCCATAGAAAACAATCTTGATTGAATTTTGGTTTGAGTTTAACACAGATATAAGAATGCACCAAAGGAGATTTTGTATAAAACTGACAATTCTTTAACTATGCTCAAGATGTATTTTTCCTTCCATTCCTGTACCTGTTGGTACAGTATAATTGCAATCCTTCCACCCTGGAGGATAAATCAGAAGATCATGACAGTACAATTGGAAGCAGTCAGGCTTTTTCCACAGATTGATATGTTTTGCTTCACTCACTCTAGTCCCCCTGCTGCTTCCCTACTTTTATCTCCAGATTTTCTTAGTCTGATTGCTTCAGACCATACATTGTGGGTGAGTGATGTCAGTGGCATGCCTCATGCACAGAAATCTTGTAGCAGCCAATGAAACACAACTTGACAACATTCCTCAGGTTTTTCTCTACGCCCCATTTGGAGAAAGACAAAATAGTTACATTAGCCACACCTTGAGGCAGGAAATGCCAGCAGTAAAATGCATGATCTTCTGAAGATTTAAAAAAACTCAGTGAACCTTTGGAATAGTTTCAATCCCTTATGAAGAATACTGTGAAAAAGAATTTGTAGAACTGAACCTTCTTATTCAACAAATTCACTCCCATGATACATTAATAACAAAACACCAAACACTGTGTGTCAAGTAATCATGAGTCATCAAGTTACTGTACAATACAAAAATTACTGGTAGACAAATATCTTTGGAAAGTGACTGCCTATTCTTTGTCAGCCTAGATCAATTACAAAATAATATCCATTAGCTTGAGCAATCTTTAAAATTATTGGGCAGGACATGAACAGGCTATCTGATCAAAATAAATACACTAAGCAGCAACCCTCACTTGTTATTATAAAGGGTGAAGTTTATTCAGTAGTGATAAATTAGGTTGATATTGACTTTTAAATAGGTTAGCCAGTAATTGGTATTAGAAGATGTGTGTATTCCCCATGATTTCTACATTTATAAAATTCCTTTATTGCCTTTTTTTTACTTTCTCATAATTTGCATAAAACTGCTCACTAGTAATGGCCAGGCAACACAGTGTAAGTGACTAGAAGATGGCACTAAGAGAATGGTAAGTGTGTTTAAATATATGGGATATTTCAGTAGAGCAGTATGCTTTAAAATGGAAAAGAGATGATGGATAATTTGCGAAAGATCTTCGGAATTATAAGTATGAAGAACATTAATAAGAAATTATTTTATTTCTCCACCAAGAGAAGCACTAGAGGTCTTTGAATGAAGCTACTTCCAAGTACCAAATTTTAAAAATGAACTGCTTTTCCAGACCACATGAGGCTGATAAAAAAGTCCATATTTCTGGGAAGTTTGCAGTTTAATATTAAAAATAAAAAGAAGGCGTAAATCAGTATTTGTTAAGACCTGAAGCTGCATGAACTCAGCACTCCTGGGAGGTGTGTCAAAACCTGTTTGCAGGTTCTTATATCTTGCCCAGGGTACCTGTAACTGGTAACTGTCATGAGATAGATCCTGAGCCAGAGGAGGCTTTGGTCATACTCAGCACAACAGTTTTGTGTTTGCTTACAGGCCAACACTGCACTACTACACTCATGAGACACTGAACAGACAGAAATTGCAATGACATTAAATTAGGCATGTGTTAGACTGTTGGCCTATTGTATTTATCCTGTCTGTAATTATGGCCAAAATTACTTCTTTCAGAAGCTGAGCAGGAGTCCAAATTTTTTGTTTCCTGATTTTTAAGATCATTAAAGTTGGAATTTGAGTTGGATCTGTGTTAAGCAGCCCTGGTCCACACCAAAGATAAACAGTCAGTGGGCCTGCAGGGGAGGCTGGTTAAGCATCACTGAGTACAACAGAGTTAGGGAAAATGGAAAATAGCATGTGTATACATCACCTTTTCCCTGAATTTAATCACACAGCTGATTCACAGCAGATTGTAGCAGAAGTGGCTCTTTCAGAGGCACTGAGGATGGAAACAGCAGGAAAGTGTTTTTTGAGAGAAAGTCAAGAAAGATAACCTTTGCTGAAAAGTCACTGCAAGCGAAAAGGCACAGAGAGAGGAACAAGACATGACAAGTTCAGACCATACGCAAGTTTATAAGAAGTTAAATTGCTTTTCTAAGGCATTTCATGGGCATGAGTCACTCATTTCATGATACATGACTGTTTCTTTGTGAGCAGACACTAAGAGAGTCTAGAGAAACAGCACTATCTGGAGCTATCCCACATCTCAAACCAAAATCAAGATCATCTGATTTCAGTGAGAAGCCTATGCTAGAACCATTTATATTTGCCCAACTGACTTTTGTTTTTAAGTCAAGTACACCTTGGCTTGAAGGTTTAGCCCCTTGAATAATTATTTACTTACATAAACATAACTATTTTTTAAAGAGGGGAATAAAAGGCTAAATATAATCAAATATATAATATTAATTTTTATAAAAGACGGATAACAGAAAGATAACATACAAGATGCTAATAATCAGCTGGTTACCAGGATTTCAGTCTAAAATTTATTCATTTCCAGTCACCTGTTGCAGACAAGGGTAATATGGTTGTTTCCTTTTTATTATGTCAACTAATCTGTTAATATTTAAGTACTGTGAATAGCTTGAAAAATTTAGTTCCCCAACCTGGGCTGACTTACTTCACTAAATTTACTCACTAACATAATGAAATGGAATAAAAGATCACCCACCCATGTTAATGTTAAACAGCATATCAGAGCCAGACTAGAGCAATGTCAATGCTGATTTGTGCCTAAGATAATGAAATTTGAAAGTCTAAAAATGATAGGGTTGTTTATAGCAAGTTCATCTCTGTAAAATAATTGCATCCAAGTTCCCATAAACATAAAAGAGAGCTATTCTGCTGCAGCTGGTTGAAAGGGTGGTTTGATTAAGGAATATAGATAACATTTACAACTTCAGAAGAACTTCAAAAGACTACCAGAGATATTGGGGAATTTAACAGACAGAATACAATTTCCAAACTTAAAAGCATTATTTTTCCACAGACATCTAATTTAGATAATATACCAGAAGCCTATAATAAACCTCCCACAAAGAATAATAGCACACTGCACACACCATGGTTGTTCAACACCCCATTTAAATACAATTACTGGTCCTTTGCCAAAAGCCAGGAAACATGTCCTTCCATAGCAACAGTAAGAGAAAGGTCAGGATAATATTTTTGCAGAAAAGCCTTTCCTTAAGAAGGATTTGGGATTACACTGTGGATTACATGCTTTTGAAATATGGTACTTCTAAGTTAAAATACACCTGGATCATCTTTCCCTGTCCCTTGGGATTAATTCTATTGGTTTGGAAAAGCTACACCTGCCTCCTTATGTGCCATTCTCCCCCCATATTTAGTCAGAATACAGTTGCTTCAATTGCTACTTTAGCAAGTGTGTAAATGAGAAGCAGCAAATGTTCTTGCTAATTCGTTGAGAGCATAGCTCAGGATGTATTTAATTAAAAGCAATGAAGTGAGCTAATCTACCTAGTTAATTTCATTGGATTTGGTCTAGTAAGCAACCTTTTAGATACCAGAATATTAAAGGATAATGTATTGTTGGTGTTTTTTTCCCTTTTTTAAAAATCTTTTAAGAGTTTGTTTAGTACTGTTTGTCTGTTAATAAAAGGATAATAGATTCTTTCCTAGTATTGTTTTACATTCTGCTAGGAGCTAGTTAACTATTGTGTATAGCTGGTAAACTATTAGCATCTGGTTTTGAGGATTAAGCTTGCAAAAACATATGCAGATGAGTCACTTTGGTCATGTGAATGGTTCCATTCAACTTCTGCTAAATGCTTTGAATCATGGTCTCCCTCAGAATCACAATCCAGGGAGAACAATGCTACAAGTGTAATAAAGCAGCTAAAATGGATCAGGTACCAGGCATAATTGACAGCTTTTAAAAAATCAACATATCTTTAGCAGCTCAATAGTTTGTGGGAATGGCTTGAGTATGAGTTTTTAATAGCCCCTTAAGAAAGGCAAAAATTTCCAGAAAGGGAAAAATCTTCACTGGACTCCGTGCAAACACATGAAGAGCTGTTATTTTGTGAAGTCACTATACTATTCAGTTTGCTTGAAGGTATTAATATTTATGGAATCATAAGCATACTAATCTATGAATCTAATTTGTGGGGGAAACTCATGCACATAAAAGCCTGGAGCTTGTTACCGCAAAGGTTATCCTGAATTTTCACACTCTTTCAGGAACGTGCTTTGGATTGGACTTCACTGGGCTGGGTTGGATAAAAGGATTATCAAATCCCAGGATTATAAACATCACATATGATCCTCAGAGGCTGGAGAAGCTCAGGATTTTGCTTCATAGCCTCGCACCAAGGACGCCCTTGTACTGGACAATGGAGCTAGGGAAGAAGGCTGGTGGCTTTGCTTTCTGCATTTTGGTCCCTGATCCAAGATCAGCTCCAAACACAAGAGATCAGTTGTAAAGGGAATGATGTTTCAAAGAAATATACTGTTAATGCAAAACATAACACTTGTTATGAGATTACTAACCCTTATATTACATTCTCCTTTTTGTCAAGGAAAAAAGGGCACTCAGAAGAAAACAAATGGCAAAGGAGTTTTCTTTACCTACTTTACAATGAGTTGATTTTATTTGGCTTTTTGTTTCTATTTTAAAATACCCAATAAATTCTATGATTTCTCCATTTTATTTAATAATTTATCAGAGCTATCTTAAAGGCCAGTATGAGCTGTAGAAGGAAACCCAGAAGCCTCACAAAGGATTTCCTACTATTTTTTTTTCCAGTATGTCATAGAAGGGCCTGTTGGCATTAACACAGTTTGGAGCACAAGTGAAGCAGACTTAAGGAACAAATATTTAATGAAAGGGAGCATTCACAATAAAACTGCACTATGCCTGAATGAACTTCTTGGCCTCCTTCAGAAAATCATATTATCCTGTCATTCTTGTGAGAATGAATCTTCCCTCTCACTTATTTTTACATTTTTTGGAGAGACAACAAGTGGACAGGGGTGCTCAGGAAATTGCTTGGGGGATTGGGAAGAGTTCCTGCATGCAGTAGCCAAAGGACTGGTTATCACAGCATCATTATGGCTGTAAAAGATGTCCAAGATCATCAAGTTCAACCTTTAAATACCACCATGTCCACTAAACCATATTGCAAAGCCCCACATATTCTTGTTTCTTGAACACTTCCAGGGATGGTGAGTCCACCACTTTCCTTAGTAACCCATTCAATGCTTATCCACTCTTCCAGTGAAGAAATTTTCCCTAAAATCCAACCTGAACCACTCCTGGCACAATTTGAGGCCATTCCCCTTGTTATATCCCTGGTTACCTGGAGAAGAGACTGACCCCACTCCATACCCCCTCCTTTCAGGGAGGTTCAGGGAGTGATGAGGTCTCCCCTGAGCCTCCTCTTCTCCAGGCTGAATAACCTCAGCTGCTCCTCACAGGATCCGTGCTCCAGCCCCTTCACCAGCTCTGCTGTCCTCTGGACAGGTCTGTCATTGAGTGAGGGGCCCAAAACTGAGCACACAGCTCGAGGTGCATTAGCCTTGGCACGAGCAATGAGTCGAAGGATGTTCTCATGTTCTCACTGACAACACCTCTCTCTGCTGGAGCAAGGCGTGGTGGTGTGGCAGCAGTAGACAGGCAGATATTTCTCACTGGAATCCTACTTTGTGCCCCAAAGTACTGCTGATTTTATTTGGCTGTTGTTTGGTGGGGGTTTGTTTTTTGTTTTATAGAAATTTTGGGGAAGTATCTTGTTTATTAAAGATACTATAAAAGACAATTTAGGAAGATAAATTAAGAATTTGAATTTTTTTTTTTCAAATGTCCTTTTCAAATTAATTTTCTTAATAGTTCATTTTCAGTATCATTTTCCAATCCAAAGAAAATTTGCTATAAAAATTTCTGATTACACAACACCCCTACAGGTCTAAATTCCTAATGATTTCTGTATGTATACATTTTTAACAATAATGTAGACAGATTAATAACTTATCATAAGCAGAGCTGAAGATGGCCACTATCCACATAAGTCTGGGAACAAAGGAATCTCAAAGAAAAAACAGAAGTTGGTGAGGTAATGGGGACAGCATTTTATAATTTCTACTTCCGGATATCTTCAATATGTTAATCACCAAATTTACTGTATAACAATGACTCCACTTGTATTTTACAGTGTTTGAGTTCTAAATATACATATCCTAAATGCTTTCAGGAGAAAAATAATCTGGTTTTAAAAAAAAATCTCATGAATTTATTCCTGTTCACTTTGAAGACAATGATGTCTTTGTACTCATCTCTCAGTTCTCTGCTGTTGACAATTGTTATCTCCACAGTTCTTTCCAGGTGGCACAGAAGGAAACTTTGCTAATTCCTCACTACTACCTGCTTCTTTGGAAGTGGAAGAATGGAACAGAATCACAGCTGATGTATCACGTGGGCATGTTGTGTGTATTTGAGTGGATCAGGACTGGGAAGATACTATATTTTTACAGAGTATAGGCAAGTCACTTGCCCCAAATCAGACCCCTTTAGTAAGTTTCTAGAAAAAGAAATCACAAAATGTTTGTTACTTGAAAAATATGTGTCATTATATAAAATGAATGAATCCTATAGTTATGAGATAACATTAGGAAGAAATATCTGCATGTTCAATAAAGAAAATTGTCTGTATTTTAAAAACAGTCCATGTCTCCAAAAATATTTATATATGTATGTATGTGTGTGTGTGTGTGTGTGTGTGTGTGTGTGTGTGTGGTGTGTCCATGGCTCCAAAACTTTTATGCCACGTTTTAACAGGAAGTTCTAAAATAAGCTTGGTTTTGTTATTATTTTACTTTCTTTGACAGTTTTCTGACTAAATTTTATATTACTTTTCTACTGCCTCTTTCTCAGTTTCCCACAGCAAGTATCTCACATGATGTTATCTTTTCTCACAGATTCCTTGCCCTTAGTTCAAAAGTTTTCTGGGATAGGGCAAATGTTATTATGGCATGTAGGAATGGCTGTTTGATAGAGTAAGTAATTTAATTCTAAATATAGATTCTAAATCAATTCCATAAATATGAAGACTAATAATATGAGAGGTTAGATTCAATTTTAAATTAATTCCAAAATCCTCAATTCAAACTTTAAATCAGTTCGGTCTAGCAGTTTGTGAAAAGCTGGATGTGCTCTTAATTTCAGTGCAATGAATGGCACTCAATACCTCCCAATCTCTCAGTCTAGTATGGGCCCATAATATTGAAATCATCTGAGAAAGCTCCTTTTGCTTCCAGTGGCATTGGAAAGAGGCTGAGTGTAAGATTCAAAATGAATAATAGACAGTTCTTGTGAATGTCCTCATTTCTCTATTAAAAAAAAAGGAATACTGTGAGTACATTAATTCATAACTCTGAAAAAATAGAAAAAATATATCATACACAGCTTTTATAAGAGATCTAATGTTTATGCAAAGTCTCAAGCAGAACAGCAAGCTTTAACAGCAGCAAGCTCAAATCAGTTAGGGTTTTGCAGCGAGTTGCTGCTCTAAGGCTGCACTGCTGGATCCACAGCAAATAGTGCAGCCTCAGGCTTTCTTGCTTCCACACCTGCAGAGGAAGCACAGTCCAAAGGATGCTGTTTGCTCTAAACATAAAAGATTTTGATAGCACCAACTCATTTAAAAGAGAATTACTAAGTAGAGGAATATCTCCATTCCCCTGGCATAGCAGCCTGGTTTGACAATGGTGTTAATTCATCTTGTGCCCTCTCCCTCTCAGTAAATCTGTGCCCCCAAGAAAATCCTTTATCCTATACTTATTGATTTCATTTTTCTTACAATTTTTTTCCAAATCAGATATTTTTATATTGAATTCTCTTTTGTGTGACCTTCTCACTTGTCACCTGTAGTGTGTCTAACCTTGAGCAGAATTCAGTTTTTAAGTTGTTCTAATTTTTGATTCCAAAGAAAGTATGAGGTAACTTTTCTCAGTATGTTAAACCCTCATGTTATCCCACCAAAAAAAAAAAAGAAAAAGAAATACGTATTTATCTGTCAGAGTTAATAATTATAGATATTGCTATTCTTAATTAATAAAGCTGAACTTTAAATCTAAAAACACACAAAGAGCAACAGTCCTACTTATTGAATATAAAGCAAAATGCCATCTAGCCTTATTCTGAAATTATCTACACACTATCATTTATGCCTCTGATTTTTGGTACAGGTTCAATGAGAATGGTTTTAACATGAGCTTTCTGGTTAGAGTACACAAAATTACTGTTGTATCATACAAAAAACCCATGCATTTTCTAGTATTGGCTATAGAGACTATTCATATAACAGCATGTTTGGCTTGGCCTATTAAAAGCAGTGAATTTTTTACATGAAGATGGACTGGCAAAAATTCTGATGCTTTGTTAAATCAAGTCTACAGGCACCCTTTAGAAAATCTTGTTATCCTTGTCTTCTGTCTTGTCCAACATTGTGGACATTGTAAAAGTGCCAGGGAAAAGAACAATTTCTTGACCTCATAAGTCACCCCTTCTTCAGGATAGTGATATTTGGTCATGCAGCTGAGATCAGAGGGTTTGGAAAATAAACCCTGGATAAACAATCCAGTCTTATCCTCTAATTCTTCCATGCACCCCTTCTCTGTTAGCTGCTGGTGCATAGGAGCAAACCTAGAGAATGATATAAAGTCTGTTTTATCTGCAACTAGTGCAGGGAAATAGGAGGTTCTACAAAATGGAGCAGCTGGTCCTGAGAATTGGGTGTCCAATCTGTGATCTTCTGAATTTTACCATGAGTCTGGTCCTCTGGATTCAACACCCATTGATGTTTGCAGTACACTGGGTGCCCTCTGGAGCACATGTTCTGAAAAGAATCCTGTTTGTGCACTCATAGCAGGTGAATGAGTCCCATGAAGGGATGATCAGGATATTTACTTCAAAAGCATGTCTCTAGCCTGGACCATGTCAATGCAGACACACTAAAAGTGACCATTCACAGACGCTCAAGGAAGGGTTTGCCATGCATAAGAAGGTAGTGGGGATAACTTTGGTGATCAGAAAATAAAGCATCCCCAAAGCTTTTACAATCTTATGTATAATATGATGGATTCTGAATTAAGTTTTCAGTTCTGCCACTGATTTACTACCCCCATTGTCACCAGCAGTCAGTAAAAAGTTCAGGGGGATGCTGACATAGTCAAAACTCTGGAACTACTTCTCTTGTTGAGGCCATGGTTTGTCTGCTCCTTACATCTGACTTGGCATTAAAGTCATGATAATTTGTTTTTCTGAATAAGAATTACTGAAGGAAAAATAGCCCTTTATTCTTCAGTTTACAATGTTTTTCTCTCTGTCTTGTAACATCTATGGTGACAGAGGCATATGTTATTCTGTACAGGCTGTAGCTATACTGCACACAGGCATTGAGAGACTTCTCATTCTGACCGGTCCAGGTGGGATCAATAAAAGATGAGGGAAAATAGAGCTCAACTTAATTAATCTAAGGCCTTACATATTAACTACAACAGATGTAGCAGTGTTAAGAGTACATCTTTGATTCCTTAGGACAATTCCATGAGTCCTTACTCAAAAAATGGCATTTTTTTAGTTTTTGAATATTTGAGGAAGGTGATCAACTAAGAATTTCTGGTGTTTCTTTGCAATACATTTCTTATTTGAGGAGAACAATAAATATGTCTAATATTTTCCCATCAGAATGATCTTCATCTTTGTTATCATTAATTTAAACATCTTGTTTCAAATTGAGTTTCTGATTTCAAGATTTTATTGAACATAAAGAAAATTGTCAGTAACACAGCTTACTTCTTTATATAACCAGAAAAGGAAAGAGTGACAGATATGGGAATGCAACAAAGTCAAAGCAACGTAAGCTATGGTTTACAGAAGTATACTTACAGTTATAAAAGTTACATCAATTGTATATTTTTAACAACTTGTCCTTTTTTTCTTAAAACAGCTGAGATGTTAATCTAATGCAGGCAGAAAGTCACTTTTTTTTTTTCATCCTTTACTCTTGACATCTAAATTTCTTGAGTGCATATTTGTTTTTTGCAGCTATAGCAGTGAAGTTCACTTGCTGACAGTATTATCAAACATTCCAAGAAGTCCTCCATCTTTATTTAGTTTCAGTAAATCAGGACAATTCCCAAAGTCCATGACAAAATAGAATTTGGCAATTTATCAATGAAAGAACTTGGGTACTAATTTTCTCTCTGATTTTGAAGTCTTTTGACAAACAGAGTTCTTTTCTGTAATGCCTTGCACAACAACAGCTGAGGTAAATGTAACAAGCACTGACTAAATTTTCATTAAAGTTACATTAGAACTTTTTAATTTAAGACCAACAAATTTAATATTTGTTGATAGCAACTTTGACAGATGAAAAACTGGCATTGAAGTCATTGGGCTTCAGCAGGGGAGGTATAAAAACTCACAGGACATTGAGGACTGGGAACCTTTGAATTCTGCCAGAGCTTTTTATATTGGCATTTAAACATTACACACTCATCCGGGGGGATCCCAGAATCAACCCTTCTAGCATGATGCTACAACCTGAGCTAATACAACTGTGTATGCCAATTCATCTCTCATCATCCCTTACTGGGTTAGATATTTTGTAGTCTCTAATGGAGGCTGCAACCACAACCAAAATCCAGAGCACCATGAAACGCACAAAACAACTGTCTTGTATAACATGCAATTGACGTGTTTTAGTGGCCTTAATTGGGCTTGCAAGGGCTGATAACTAGGAGCAAGAACACCTGTGGTACCAATTCCTAAAAGAATTCTCAATGACATTTTCATAGTCTACTCCTGCAGTGGCTAAATATTTATGAAACCTAGAGAAAAAGTCGTGGACATTTGTACCTGAAGTATAACTCCAAGGAAAAAAGATTTTGGAATGGGAGTTGGTCTGGAGACCGTAGGATCCACCTGGCAGATGTAGCTCAAGCTGGATCCCTGGCCTTTGTAGTCATGACTGGTGAGGGACTCTGAACCAGCTGAGCAAGGGAGCTGCTGTTCAAGCAGGAGAGAGAATTTTGCTATCTGTTTATCTTACATACAACTTTTTGCTTTAAGTCATGTGGTTGACGGCTTAGCCTTGTGTGCTAGTCAATATAGCCTTGTTTTGGTGTTACACCTGGAGCAGGGAGTCAGGGAGAACCAGAGTGACACTGCGTGTTTCATCCTGCCAGGATCAGAGAAAGCAAACCAGCTTGCACATCCAGATCTCCTCCAGGGACCTGTGATATCCCAGAGACACAGCTGGGAAACCCAGGAATGGAGAGATCTCCCTGCCAGGCCACAAGGAGTGGTGATTGCAGGAGTGCACAACCTTCCATGTCCTTGGAAACCTTAAAACAGCCCAACCATGTAAAACTAGAGTTTATAATACAACTTTGTCCCTTGTGCAGCTGCAGGCATTGCAAATGAGTGACCATTCTATGTTCAGTACCAGCTTGCTAAAATACAAGGAGAATGAGCTATAGCATACAAATGTATGAGAATTATGTTTTCCAGCCTGCAGAATCCTCCTTTTTCTCTATTCATTCTCTGCTACATGGTAACAATTTACTAACTGCATCTCCCCTAAGTGGTGTACTGACTTGTATTCTCATTTTGTCCTAGATAAAATACCCTATAATCATAGTTCTCTTACAAAGCCAAAGCATGTAAGACTCCAAATACTTCTGCCCATGTTGTTTCATCTTCATCAAATTTCCCGAGCAGCATCAGATATTAAGGTGCCTCCATTCCCTTTCTTTGCTTTTACTGTTGTGACCCTTCAATTCTTGAAGTCCTCCTCGAGTTCTATTAAATTAGTAAGCAAAATCCCTGTTGGTTTTAGCAGGAATTAATCAGGACCTAGCCAAGTACGCCTCTTACCACACCTTTTGATTTCTCTCGTTCTTCTTTGCATGCTTCCTCCCAGCCATTTTACTTAATCCAGAAACCATTCTCTAGAGCGGGTCAGTTTGTATTTCACTGTCACACGACCACAACACTTCACTGGTCCCAGTAATGCTGGACACAAAGCTGTTATTAAACTGGAAATATCCCTCTTTGACCAAAAGGTGAGATGGTGCTGACCTGTGTGCACTACCAGGGATGACAGAAGAATCCTACTCAGGGCTCTGAACTGGTGAGCATTCCAAAGAATCCCAGAGGAGCAGAGGTAGCACACGCAGCTCACACCTCACTGGAAGACTAAATAGATTTGTGAGGTCTTTTTCTATGTTAATTCACTCACCAAAAATACAATTGAAAATTTTAATCAAAATCAGGAAACGTTTTTGTGTGAGAAAAGTTGTTCTTCCAGCCCTGAAACGAACTCATCACAAACTGTTTGCTTCAACTGGATACAGCCGTCAGCCAGCCCAAATGAGAGTCAGAAACATCCCTTATTCTTCATCTACTGTTCTTCAGAAGTAAATTGTTTAACTCAACTAATTTCATTAATTTTCTAGGGTAAGATTTTCATTTTTATGTCAAAATCCTGTATTCTTTGGATATTTTTAAGGTAAAAGAAGGCTTTTTAAGACTAAAGAAAGTATCGTTACATGAATGGCATATTTCATTATATTTTAGATGTTTATTTCAAGTGAGATATTAGTCCTTAAATGAAGTCAGTTCTGTTTCTCAAACAAACCAAAGCATTGTTTCTTTTATACAATTAAGAAGGACCTACATAGGCAAAGAATTCAAGTGGACCTTACACAATTTAAATATGGTGAAAGTTGATTTTCCATTATAATTTCCTCTCACCCCACTGTCAGTCCTTGTCAAATACTCCCTATATTTCTCCCTTTCCTTTTCCTTTCCTTCAGATGCCCAAGACTTCCCTACACCTTCTACATTTTACAAATCTAAACTTTTATTTGCATCTTTCTAAATAAAGTAGACCCCTATTGAGAGAGGAAAAGTTACAAACTTTATAAGTCATAGAGGAAATATTAGCAAAAACAAGATCTTCCAAGTTTTGAGTTTGTTGCTTTCCAAACATGCCATGAGTTCAGTTCCTGCCAAACAGACCAGCCCAAAGCATCCTCCTGCTGCTTGAGGCAGGGTGAAGGAGTGAAGCATCCCAGTGCTGCCCACTGCCTGCTACACCTGCAATCAATTACCATTGCTGTTCTGCTGTGAAAAGCCCAAATGCCTTGCTTAGCTGGGATGATAATGGCATGGTTTGTGGGTAGTTGTTCATCAGACCACATTCTAAATCTCTGAGCAGCAGTTCTATTGCACTGAAATAAATTTCCCCTTTATAAAATTCTAAACATAGTAGGTAAGAGTATGGTTTTCCTCAGCCACATGGGGTTGTTCAATAAATTTCAGTATATTTTAGAAAAGAAGATGAAATATTATTTCATTGCATGAGCAAAGACTAGCACAACTCAGACCCCAAGATTGGTGGTTGCATTTTGAGCAAGCATATTAAAAGCAAAACTGGTCTCACATCTTGTATGTTAAAATAGTTTGATTCAACCTAGAAGAGAGACCTTCAGGGGAAAAGGCAATGCCCAAATACTCATGTACTAAAAGAAGTGGTGTGGGTGACTCAGGATTTGTCATGCCTTGTGAGCACCAGAACACTTCCCATGAGGTAGTTATTACACTGATGGAGAGACAAGCCTTGAATGACACACAGGGTGTGAGCTCCTAGTGCCTGACAATGATTTCAGTAAAGTTGGCACAGTTTGGCCCTCCTGGGCAAATTGGCGTGAGGGGGAGGGGTTGTGCAGGGGTGGCAGTGGTTTGAATTGAAGCAGCTGGCTTTGCTGAGTAATAATAAGCTAATTATATTTTAAAGTGGCAAAGTGGTCTCTTGGCCTTCAGCCTGTTATGTTTCATATCAAGCAGGCTATCCTGCAGGAAAGAGAGGAAATATTTAGCAGTGCTCTGTGTCCTCCACTGAGGCTTTGACCATTGCTGGGTGCTCAGGAGGCTTGAACAGGTCTTTGAGGTGCATCTCAACCTGCACTGTAATACACAAAAATGTGAAATTGCTGGTTTAAAAAAAAAAAAAACAACAAGGCAGCTAAGGACAGTAAGGACAAGGATTCATTCTCTAAGGTGAAAAAGATAAAATAACTTTTACTGAGGCCTCTTACTGAGAAGAGAGGGATTGATTTTTTTTAATGAATTATTTTAAGTACTATCATGATATTGTATTAGAAATGCATGTAACATGTATTTTTTTAGTTATGATGACTACTATTATTATTATCATTCAAAGATTTTTTTAGATGAGATTTTTTTACGTTTCCTGAATCTCAAAAAGGGCTAAAATATTATAAGAAGCTTTGTCTGGAAGTTAATACAGATTGCAAAGGAAATACCTTGGTTATCTGGAGTTTTTTCATGGAAAGATATTCTGTGATGCCTTTTCAGCTAGAGCACAGCCTGAGCAAAGTTTCTCAGCCTGTTATATTTAAAGAATTATCTAACCTCTTGGAAAAAAAAAAAAAAAAACAAACAAAAACAAACAAATGAAAAAACACCAACCAAACATGTAATGGCTTAAATATTGCAGTAATGTGAGTTGTTTTCTTGGTAACAAAATAAAAACTAAGTTAAAATATAACATAGTTTATTGCTTCTATATTCCATCATATTGTTTTGTTTCCTGTCTTGCAAAACTGGGAAAGCATCTATTTAAAAATACACACATTTTCTTCTGGATTTTTTTCCTGATGTTTTACTGATTACCAAGGCTATTTTGACCACCAATTCACAGTGTAGTACCGACTTTATTTACCCTCAGCCTATGAGTATTTTGATTTATTTTATTATTTCTTTCAAAGTAATATTTAGATTATACAATGCATGGCTCTCTTTGAATATATAAAAAGAAAAGAATTTCTAGATAGATCAATTCCAACTTGAACAGGCAGAAGGAAATACTTTTCCATCAGTTTTCCAAAAATCGACATTGCAAGAGAGTAATAAGAAGCACAATAATAGAAACAGATTGAAACCACTGCAAAAAGTCCCTGAAAGAGGGACAGAACAAGGAATGTTCAAGACTGTCTGGGTTGGATGGACTCAAGCCAGGCAAGCTTCAAATCTGGGAGATGATATTTCCATCAGTGCTGGGGCACCCTGCTGAGGAGCTCGTTCTCCTCAGACCAGCACACCTGCACTGCTCTGGGTCCCAAGGTGATGTGTCTCCCAGCACTGCTCTATTTCCTGAGTACGTGCAGCCTTGGTTTGGCACTAATCCCAGGATTTCTTCATGGCACAACGTTTTCTGCAATATATAACATTCCACAATGAGCCTGTAAATGTGCTATAAAGTTCATTGGGGGGGGGTTGAGCCTTATCCACAAAATCATCCATCTTCTGGTGACGTACTTGGTTCATTTTATCAGGTACTCAGTGTAGGACACAAATACCAGATCAGATGGTGATTTCTTACCACAGTCTCTTGATGTAATAATACCTTACAGAAAAAAAAAAAAACCAAAACAAAAACAAACAAACAAAAAAAAAAACCAAAAAAAAAACAAGGAAAGAAAAACACCTTGTGACTTTGCTGAGTTCCTTGCATATATGTTTGTAAATGGAGAAAAAAAAATAAATAAAAATCCCCTAAACCAAGGTGAGTGTAGAAATGAAGCAGAGGAAAGCAGTTTAATAAGAATTTTGATGTAATAGTGGTCTTCTGTCCATGAATGCCTAGATAACTTTGGGGATAAATTTAGAAGCCAACACAGTGCTGTAAATGTAGGATGTAAATGTAAGGAAGTAATAATGAAATCTCTGGCAAGACTTCACTTATACTGTGCTCAGTAATACTTACCACATCATAAAAATCTGGTTTCTTTAAAATGTGGTGAGAAGGAAAGAGAGTTGATCCTAGTAATAAAAGTTATGAGCTGTGAAGACAAGAACAGGAAAGTTCTCATTCTGAAACAGTCATAGAAAAAGACAAATAACTGAGACACAAATAGTAAGTGAGGAAATTCACAGAAATAAATATTTTAGATATGTGCAGGAGAATGTCAGGCATTTACCCATTTTTACTAATTCTTCCTTATTTTATTTGCTATGATAAATAGCACAACTGTCTGCTTTAAACTGGGAAAAAATTACTGAATAATGCAACTGCAGACTACAGAGAGTTTCTGTGCCAGTTCTGCTTCTCACTTGCAAACTGGAGCTTAAGTAAGACTTCAGATTATACAGAAATACCAAGTGGCTGAATGCTGGACTGCAAGTGAGCAAATCACTCTGGAAAACAAAGCCACATTGCTCACTGTGAGCGCAGAAGAGCACAGATGCTGTCAGTAAAGACATCTCCTGAGAAGAACTTAAGTCCACTTTTCTTTTTTCTTCTATAAAAGCTATTTGGGAGACAGTTGTGACATTTATATAAAATGTAGGTTATATAAAATGCCAAATTTTGATTTCCTTCACTTTGGCATGATTGTCTTTCTTGGGTATATTTTCACTCCTTCACTTTGATTATATGGCAAGACAGTAGAGAAGACGTGAAAAGAGGAGTTTTTAGCACAAGTAGAAAATTAAGTAGCTATCTTTAGTTTAAAAAAAAAAATTTGCAAATGGCTTGCTTTGCAACAAGGTCATATTCACTCATCTGATTGTAGTAAAAAAAACTCAATAAAATCAGAAATCTCAGACATTAAGATATGTTTAGCAAATATAATTTCTAAAGAATGGAATCGACTACTTCATCTGCCTTTTCTCTTTCCTGTCCTCTTTTCACTCTCAGCGATCCTTGTGCCTCCTTGTCTCAGAATTTTGCAGGTGTTCACACCTTGGAGCCCCAGGAGATGGTCTTTTATATGGTGGCTGAGTTAACCTCTGGTTGGAAACAAGCTGCTATTACCATTATGGATGCCTGAGCAGCATGTCCAGAGTCACAGAGAGAAGCTGGGCAGGGAATTAACCCTCAGCCCTTTAACATCCAACCTCAGCTCCTTTCTGGGCACTTGCTGGAGATGGGGTCTGTGCACTGCAATTTTTTTCCACTGGGTTATGTCCTTGGAGTTAAGGTATGCTGAGCTTCATTCCAAAGGCTGGATGCTCCCAATGACTGCATGTGAAAATGCAGAACTCACACAGCACTGGATCCTGCATTTCACAGCCTCTGGAAGCCCAGGGGCTTTCTGCTGAAATTGCTGCATGTGCCTGAGCAAACCTTTTTAATCAAATTCCAAAGGCAGGGGATGATTTCCTACTCAGAAATAAACAGATATCAAGTCAATAGCAGCCATTTCAATCCCTCATGTAGAAGAGATAAATATGCATCTTGTACAGGTGAAGAGAGTACATCAGAAGAAAAATAGCACCATGGAATAAAAATCAAAGAAAACAGAAAAAAAAGTAATGATAAGGTAGTTATTGAAAATACCATGGAACCAAAAATAAAACACAGAAAAATATTATTTTAGTATGCACTGACAGTAGTGGTGAAACATGAGAATTATATTCTGCATACTGTTTTAAAATAGAAGTATTGAAACCATTGTAGCAGAAACATTGTGAGGGCCTCCTTGTGTTGCAATTAATTCTAAACAAAATGGCTTTTTACTTCTCACATGATAGATTTTATTACAAAATAACCCAAACCTAGAACTCTAAATACTGATATTCTTAGCAGCAGAAAGTGAATTGCTATGTAGATTAAAACTGTCCTATATAACAACCCCATCCCCCTGCCAATGTAAATAGAGTTTGCTGCATGCAAAGCTTCCAGACTGTCTTATACTACCTTGCTAATTTCTTGCCTCTTAATCCAATGGTATTCACAAAAATTCATCATATTTAATGCTTGTTTTAACCTTTAAGCACCCCAATGTCTAAAAAGTCAAAATCTTTGTTGCTACATTCTCAGAGATTATTCCAGTATGAAAATTCTTACCTTTCCTGGTTTTGTCTTCAATTCCTTCCCTGATTTTAGATAACAGGGACAGACTCTGCTTCTGCTTGCTCCTGTCTCCACACCAGTTCTTTCAGCACATTAATTTTTGAAAGAAATATTTAAGATTTTTTGTCATAGAGTTCACTACAGCATAATTTCTGTGAGCATATGTGTATGCAAAACTGAGCAAGCCTTTAACTGGAATGAATATAGTGTCTGCCTCCTGATTTACCCATCAGGTTATTTTTGAGTGCCATGAATCCTGAATATCTGATCTGGCAGGCTCCCTGTGTGAAGAGAACAGTAAAATATTGACCAGGGACTGTATAAGATGTTGTACAGTTAGAAGCCCCATGAGTCAATGAATGGATTTTTATCAGTATAAAAAGGCTTTGGATTCTGCCTGAAAACTGAGGGGAGAGAGGGAGTGGGCAGAATTTTCCTACTTGCAGAATTCAGCTGTTGGGGAGAAAGTGCAATATTTCAAGAACAGAAGGTGTGGGTGCTACTTCAGAAGTACAGCTGTGAGGAGGAAATATGCTGTGAAATACTTATATTAAGATATCTCATGCAAATGATACACGTGGGTCAGTGTCTGAGAAACACTGTAGATGTGATTATGTGGAAAATCCATGTGAATTGACTTCTTACAGACCAGTTCCAAATGAACAGCCAATTTCATGTAAATTAAGACTATGACATCACCTTTATATATTAGTCTTTCTTAATATGGAAAGTATTATTTTACTGTCCCAGATAGGTTAATAACTTTATAGATAATAAATAACAGCACAAGCTGTTATATAATATATTATATATGTAATATATATAATTTTTATATAAATTATATATAAACAATATATTTTACATATAAATATATATATGTGTATATATGTATGTGTGTATATATATATATGTATGTGTATATATATATATATATATATATAATAACAGCACAAGCTTCCCAGCTGTCTTCTGTCAATGAGCAGTCTCCTGTCATGTCCATATTCCCACTCAGCAAAAGGGATACAAATGCATACACACACTGAAAACATAAAGTAGTTGCTCGAAACAGCTTGAAATCACAAGTATCTATTTTGTTTTTACTATCTAAAGATGTTCCCTCTAAGATGAAAAAGGTCTGAAATGAAATGCCACTACTCTTTTCTATTTTAGGGACTGGAAATGTTATTGTACCTGCAATTCTTTGCAAACTGTAAGATTTTTAAAGATGGTTTCTAAACTTCACTCCTGTGACTGTCTGCACTCCTAAGACTCCCACTACCAAAATATGAAAACTATTTCATGGATTCAAGAACAGATATTTCTCCAGCCAAACAGATAATTTCCCAGACATACAGGCAAAATCTACCTCAGTCTCATCATTGTCCATAACTTTGCTATAAATGCAATAACAAATTTGTATAATAAATCATTAATATCACACTTTGGTATTTGATATAAAGGATGGGGTTCCAGTTACATCATTGATGTACTATTTTATTTTTAATGTCTGAAGCTTATTTCAGTTTCTAATGCAGTAGGAAGAAATCACAGCTATTTTAGCTAGGTTTCCATTTCAAGCCTGCCTGAGCTCCCTGCACTTAAATTCAATGCCAGCATTTTCCCACAAATATATGCTGTTAAGAAGAGAGCTGAAATTCACAGAGCTGTCAAGTAAGATATCCATTAAGATATTAAGATGCCAGTGTTCAAACTTCGACATTATAGCATTAAATCTCAAAGGAATTCACTTTGTAAATGAGAAACAAGACAGGAAGGAGTGCATGATGCAGGTGGGTGGGAAATGGGATAAGAATATGGAACAATATGATTGCAGAATAGAAAGCACAGATTGAGGTACCACAAGGAATCTGAATTCCTCAACTAAGATGTGTCAATGAGATTTTTAGCATATGATATGCAGTTTTAATTAAATTATGGCCCAGAGTCAGAGAAGAAAGCCAAAGGCCCAGGTTTTTATTTCATTTTTAGAACAGAGATCTTATCTTCTACAGTATTTCATGAACTTCTAATTAAATATGGATTTATGGTTTAAAGTACCTGGAAACACAGCATGACTTTTAGGATTCATGCTTTGCTGGACTCAGGGCAGTGCTGTCAAAAAGTGAAATTCCAGCCCTTCTTCATAGGTTCAGATGGATGTGGGTAAGGTGTTATGAAAAAAGTTTAGCTTGAGTACTGTGTGCCAAAAATATTCTTATACTTCAGAGCAACAAAAAAAAAGTGTCACTTTGTGTGCAAACATATTCAACAAAACTTTACTTGTGCTTGCTTATAGTAGCAGGGCTCAGTTTTATACAAACCTAATGACTTCTGAGTACTGCCAAAAGGGCTATTTCAAGCTGATGGTTATTTTTTTGCTGTGCCTGCCAAATCCTACATTTTTTGGCAGCTCTAATGGCACTTCATTCACACCCTATCACATTATTTCAAACAAATACATTATATCTTCTATTTAAAAAGTATAATATTCTTTTTCCAATTAAAAAAAATTCTGCAAACAGTTTTACTCATGGTGATGATATATTGTTTAATATATTTCAAGTAAGTTTACAGAGTGTAGCTGTGAAGGCTGGGTGCAAATGAATTTCAGCACCTGTTTTGTTGTGTTCATATAAGAAGAAAATGTGGAAAAAATTAATAAAGTTAGTTGGCTGAGGCTCTTTTCATATTACAGTGGGCAGATAACTTCTTGAAGGTCAGCTTCTCCTAAAAGTTCTTAAAAATTCTCATAGGATGAAGGGTTAAGATGCTCTAGTTAACAAAGCAATGCTTGTGTTAACTGAATATATGTATGCATGAACCATCAAATTCAGGAAGTGAGACACTAATACAAAATCTTCCAAGCCAGATTTACTCAGTAAAACTGAGGATAATATTGCTGTCTTAAAAATGAAGGGGTTTGTGCTTGCTTAGGACAAATGTCTGGTGCATGTGTATGATATACTTTTAGAATCATCAGAAATATGGGAGTTTCTTGTGGGGGGAAATGTGCTGAAACTATTTGTCAGCAGGATGTGTGGCTGTTAAGGTAAGTTAGAAATGGTTCCTATTTTTCTCAATGGTTTCTAAATGGAGGTGCATAGTATATGATTACTTAATTTCATATCATTCTGCAGAAATGGTTGTGATTTGAGAATGTCAGAAGCTTAAAATAAAAACAATATTAACAATTTAAAAATTTAAAAGTACCAAGACTCACCCCGATATAAATACATTTATATTCATGGAATGCACCGATGTCTGTCTTTGCCTGTACACTCTTTCTGAAAAGAAAAAAATAGTTCAAAGCAGCGCTCCTCGAAGAAGGGTCCTGGTATGAATTCACCAGCTGCCAAACCACACCATCACAAGTAAGAGGAGAATCAGTTTTGATGCTCTACTGCAGCTTGTTCTCATTGATTCTTGGAATTTAATCACATTTCAGCTCTTGTTTCTGTGAGATGATTTCAAAACCCATTGAATTAAACTGTATTATACCAAGAGACTGATTTTTTTTTTTTCACTGCAACTGCACTCAAAACCTAATTTTTATGTCTTAGAAAGATAGAAGTATTTTCTGGTGTCATCTAGTTCAAATGGCTTTTTTTTGAATGGTCCTTTGAAAATTAGGTTTGGAAATCTGTTTTGAAATTCAGAATCCATCAAAGTCTCTCTCCTGTGAAATTGCTGTTTCTCCTTGAAGCCTTCCATCCTTAGTGAAAATGTTTCCATCTGACTTCCTTTAACAAGTAGCTTACAACCACTACTATTTTGAGGAAACACTTTGATTTTTGAAAGTGCAAATTCAGTTTGTAATACTACTAATTAGGCAGAAAATTTCCAATGGATCTAAGCTTTAGAACTAAATCTATCAGGGCCTACCCAAACAAGTAGGGACCTTATCCTACACATTCAGTCCCAAATCCACACTGGCTTGTGGCTTGAACAACAAATACAAAACTTTCTGTAATTTGTACAGACACACTCTTCAAAATGCAGAGTAAGATTTTGAAAGTAAAATAGTTAGAATTTGTCTAAATACAGAGCAGTAAAAAGTGCAAAAATCCTCCTCCTTTGATTATTATGTATTTATGAAATAAATTTATAGCTACATTCTATTCATGGATTTCCAGCCAACATCTGAGATATGCTATTTTCCTTCAGTAGTTATGCATCAGAAGTGAACATTTAAACTCACATTCAAGCATTTGTCAGAACAGAAGTCTCAGGCCTCCAGCACAGATCTGTTGTGGGAATGATATTTGAAAAAAAATTACTGAAGAAAACAAAAAGGTTTTCCATCTAATTGTCCTCAACATTTCTTCTGACAGCTGGGTAATTTACGTTCTTTTGTTCCTTAGAAAATCTCTTAAGTCACCAAAGTGTAGGTCTCAACAGCCACAAGTGGTCAAGGTCAAACTTTTCAAACTCTTTGCCAGTGATCTGTATTTACTAAGTTTGTACATGAGTCCATTGCAATGTTAGTTTTAACCCTTTCACACTTCAAAAATATGCAATGAGTGAGGAGTGTGAGCATGGCCGGCTACTCAATGCACTCACTGGATCAGCCATGTAGGGGCATTAGCCTGAAATATCCCCATGGACTGCAACTATCTTCTCTTATGCCAATCCCCACGGAAAATGTCCTTGCAGGTTTTCCCTTTGTCCTCTCTTTCATTTCCTGGTCCTCCTCTTCAAATGGTTCAGGTAAACATCAAAGGAAAATAATTCTTCTGGTGACAACAATGTCTCAGACAAGCAGAGGTCAAGCTTTCCAGTACTTCATGCAAAATGCTAAAATCCTCTGCATTTTCTACAACAGAGACCACACAGGCATATATAATTACATTATGTGGATTGACAATGAAAAATTAATTTAAACTGGTGTGCTCTCAGCCATGCAATTTTAGAGTAGTCTAATTTTTCTAGGAACTATCCCTAAGGCAAGGCTTACACTGACTAGAAAGAAAAGAGGTTTAAAATATATAAAAAAATTTCAATCCTCTTTATCTGCTACTTCTCCTCCCTAAGAAATTTCATGCCCTCAAAGGCTTTTCCAAACCATATAACCTGATGTTAAGAGTTTAGTGTATTTAGTCAGGAAATAGAAATTATGTCATTTGATTTATACAATCAATTATAACCCAAAACAGAGTTCTAGTATTAAGTGTTCAGTCATCAATAACAATTCATGAGGAAGTAAGAGGATAATACTCAGAATAAAAATTTGCAAATTACAAGTACAAAGGCAATTCCAGGACTCTGTAAGGTGATAGTATATATTCTACAAGCAAAAAGGAACATTTTCAAGTCTTGTCATTAATAATTTTGAATATTCTTTAAAATGTTCCCCTCCAGTTTCATATATAATAATAGTCTTTCTCAAGAAAGGCTACTTTTTCTTGAGTAGTCTTACCCTTTAAGAAAATATCTTTTTCCTACTCTTTAAGAAAAGATCTTTTATTTTACTTTCTGCTTTAATAAAATCTAAAAATCAGCATATTTATTTCTGCAAGCTCAGCACTTCCAAATACACCATGTAAAGGACAAGCCAAATGTTTTTAGTGTAGTCAGAGCTCCTATGTATTTTTTCTCTCCTTTTTTTTTTTTTTTTTTTTTTGGTGATGTATTTGAAATGCTTGTGGAATCTTGTAGCATTTAGGAATATCTTTTGTTTTGCTTAACAGGAAAGTACATAAGTCCTTATTAAAGATGATTTATCACTATGATAACAAAAGATGTTGATTTGCTTTTCTCAGGCTGCTCTGTTTTTTTCTTGTTAGAGAACATTCAAAAGCAGAAGAAAAATAAGTAATGAGAAATGCACTGGTAAGATAACTTTGAAGTTGTTGAAAGTTTTTTGTATTAACTGTACTCAGCCATTCACTACTGCTCCTTAACAAAGTATTTCTCTGACGTATAAATCAAGTCAAAGAAAAGTGAAACATGTTCTAGCATGGAGGATGTCAGTTTAGATGCAAGATGTGCAATTTTGGTGTTTATCTGCATGCACATGCACACATGCAAGCACATTTTTGCTTTACTCACTTAGTTGACATATTAGTCCACTAATCATTTCACTAGAGGGGAGCATTTGTCTGTCATTTCCCAAAGTATTTAATACAAGAGGAATTCCTAACACACCCAATTTTGCCTCCTCTGTTTTGTCTGAGGGTAAAGGGGAGGCTTGGCTGGTAGATAAGATCTCATGAATCACTCTGAGAGCTGCAGAGCAAAGTCAGATATATTGTATTTCCTAACCTCAGAGCCACTGGAGAACGTCCTCCAGCTCAGCACAGCAATGATTCACTTGTGCACAGGCAGGACTTCAACCACTTGGCCACAGTTACACCCTGGGTACTGAAGAAACTGTAAAGTGAGGCAACAGCCTTGAGCAAACAGCAGCGGGACCTTTATTATCTGAGCTGGGGGTGATTCAGCAGAGAATGAATGCCATGCAGCCTGTGAGCCACCCAGGGCATGCCACCCTTTGTGTTATTTGGGAGTGACTTTGGGAGCCAGGAGCAAACCCTGTGCACTGGCACTCTGTGCTGTGACAGAGCTGCAGTCCCAGCAGGTCTTCCCTTGCCAGTTTCTGTCCCAAATATCCTTGCATGGTGCAGATACTGCAACCTGGGATAGATGAATTCTCCATGAGCCCAGGCCCAGCAAACATCAAGCTGTTGCATATCCACTGAAACATCAAGGACAACTGAAACAGTTGAGCAGCTCCCAAGAAATTTTGTAAAATGTTTTCACCTAAAGCCTGTCACATACTCTTACCACATTTGACTACAAGTATTTATGAATACAGGACACTTCTTCTAAACTATGCACTTTTTATTGGCTGAAATCTCTTTTCTAAGATTGGGTCTGTGACCTAACTCTTAAGTGATTATACATATAGGGAATTACAGAACTAGTTAAGAAATATACTTCACCATGATTAACTCTAAAATGTGGTGGCTGTGACATTTCAAATTACAGGAAAAATTCTGCTGTAGAATTCCTTTTTTATTAGAATATATTGAAAGATGCTACTTCTCTAATATAGTAAAAATCTAGTACAAGAACAAGATTCGTGGGCTGAGGAAGTGCTATATTCCTGAAAATAGCCTTTCCTCATTTGAGCACACATGGAACAATTTTGACAACTTTTGGTGTTTTACCTTTCTGTCTAAGGCAGGATGGAAAAGTGTTTCAAAAATACTGGAATTCTCATGATATTAAATCCTTTATTTTGTTTTAATAATTATATAAAAACTTGGGGGTCTAAGTTTTTTTCCAAAAATAAGAGTTTTGTAGCAACCTTTGAAAAACACCCCCTCTCCAATGTTTCTTTAATAGAAATTAAATAAAAAGATCATGATAGAAGAATTGCTGTATTTTGGCTTAGTAAGCATCATTAATTCCACCTTAATTTTAGAAACCTGATATTTGTTTAGGAAAGGTAAAATATTTGAACCTTAACAGGTTGCAAAAGCATTTTTTATCTTGCATTCTTGATTTATCTAGGGTATCCATCTGCATTTCTTGTTCCTGACATTTATGTTATAATTGAAACTCATCTAATTGACTGTAGTTATTCCAAGGACATTTCCTGTAGTTTCATTCAGTGAAACATGACCTCCTGAGCCTACTTTGGTGATTAACTTGTATAATTAGTGTTTGTTTGCTGGGAAAAAAAAAATCAAATTCTTCCCTGTTGGCCACTGGTCAAAGCAATGATTTTCTGTGAGAGTAAATCACAATAGTGGTATATTCTCTGGAGAATTGTAAAAGCACAATATATAGTTTCTGCCATCTAAACACATCTCAACAATACTAATGAGTTTGACTGCTTTTGAAGGACTCAAATCTTTTGTCATTCTGAGTGGTATAACTAAATTATGACTTAAGATAACAGCAATAAAGAAAAGCTTTCTCATTTGTTCTGTGGCTTTCTTCACTGGTTTGTGTGAAATCAGATTCCCATAGAATTTATCTTAGATAGCTTAGTCCCAATTCACCCTGTGACTAAGGAAAGCATTGCCCCAGACCCTAAAGACATTGATCTCACCAAGGCTCATGTTGTAGGAGGAATTCCCCCATGAAGGAGCAGCAGCCCACAGTACTGACCTGCTGCTCAGAGCTAGAGCACAGGTTTTGGGTGTAGCTTCTGAAGAAGCAGTTGTTTGAGTTGTTTGAGCCTCATGCCTGGTGTTCTACAGTGCTTTTGCTCAGGGATCAAGAGTGTCCTTTCAGAGTGTTCCTCTCAAACAACACTGAGAGGAACAACCAGTAAAATATCTGAGCAACTCCTAAAGGAAAATAGAAAAGCTAAGATTTGTAAATTAATTTGTTGTAATCTTCTTCTGTTAGAGACAGGACTCATACAATTATTTCCACTGAAACTGGTGCAGCTTTGGAGGGTTACATCTTTCACTCCTTAACCTCCATCTTCAGAGGAGAAAATATCTCCTTGTGTTGGGATATGGCATGCCTTAAAATCCAGACCTGAAAACCTGGGTTTCAAAATAATGGTCCTGGAGGCTGAAAATATTCCGACATGTAATGGTAGTTTGCTAACAAGTATTTTGGAAGGGATGGAAAGAATGTTTGCCTTCTACACTATCCTCTTCTTAATTAAAAGGGAAAAAAATCACCTGAAGAACAGGCTACATTCTGGGTGCAGTTCTGTGCTAACTTTTTGGTGTAGCAATTGGAGCTTGTCACCATGGTAAACAAGCAAACAGTCTGCTGGGTTGACCTGTGTAGCAACTCCTGTGTTTTCTTTCCTACTCTGGGTGTCTCTTTGACTTACAGGAAGCAGAGCTGTCTACTTTACAAAAACAAAATATTAACAGGTACTTATTGGAATGTGATCTCTTCAGAGCTAAATGCTAATAGAGGTTGAAGTTAATTGTGCATTTAACTTCTGGTTAATGTCTAACCAGCCAGGGGACTGGGTGTACTCTTGTCATTTCAACAAAATATACAGGGTGACTCATCTAAGCAATGGATTAGTTATCTTGGGTCTACACAAAGGTTTACTATTTTCTGCTAAGGAAATATGAGCCGTCAAGGAAGGTAAATGGTCCATACACCCCGTTCTTTTGACAAGCCTTGAAGTAACTTTGGTGTTTGCAGACTCTTTGAGAATTAGATATGATGGTCTTGAAATAAAAACTGACAGAAATAATTTCACTTAGGAGCACCTATCCTAATAATCTTTCTTGAGACATCTCTTTAATTCCATCATAATTTCCACTTGGACTTCACTTGATTAAACTCAGCTTTTTCTGCCTCTCTTGCTAAGCCAGCTCTCACGTGACCCAGATGTTCCTGATTCTTCAGAATGGATAAAATGCTTTTGTTGCTGTATGAGCTAAATATGTTTGAGGACCATGAGCAGGAAAGGACACTGAACTCCATTTTCCATTCTTATGAACTCAAGTATTGGATGCTCAGGAGATCATCTTTGTTTTTTAATTTGCATAATCACCAGTTTAATTAAAGTCCTACATTGCAGAGCTGTTCTTGTTGCTTAAACATGTGGGATATAGCTGTGCTATTTTTTTTGCCCTTAAATTCTGAGTGAGATTGGTGTACACAAAATACAGTTTGAATGGTCCTTTCCAAATCCAAACAACACAGTATTTTACTAATCCCCAAATTTTTTACATGTCTCATTCAAATCACTTGGGGAATACCTTCTCCTCAGTCTTTGCTTTGTGACCCATGACTTAGCATGACTTAATTCCTTTTCCTTTCAAAGTATCATTTTTCAGAAGATCATGAGGCATATTAGCTAATTAAACTTCACATAACTAGTTGTGTTGCTGGTGTTATAACACTTATGGACCTCAACTCACTGCTGGGTCATGGCAATTCTCTGGGTTAAACCAAGGAGAAAACACTGCAAATATTAATCTTGTTTCTTCTTTTTATTTTTCTCCTTCTTGTAAAAAATAACCTAAACACTACTTAGACAATGATATCTGGAAGGTTATCAGAGATTAAGACTTTTGTAAATAACTCATAAAATTTTTCTAATGTGAGTATAAGAACTCAGTAAAAAGCAATAAGTTGAAGCGAAACCATTTCTACTTTTATTACAAAAAGGGGGGAAAAGCAACTACCAATTGCAGAAAGCTGAGAATATTTTGTCTTGTAAACAAGCAAACTGAAGATTAAATTTTGATATGTCTTTTTTTCTGTTCTATATCACACCATTTCAGCACCACTTTGTTTCGGCAAAACATGAGTCGATATTTAATATAAAAGTCTGACAGTGTGCTACTGGTATCAGCATTATAAATGTTAGTCTAATGCATTAGCCAAACCATTGCAGGATTTGGTTTCATGTCATATAAAGAGAGAAGAACAGTGCTTGTTGAGACTTTGATCTTATCCTTATCAACATTAGCTCTTGCTGTTTCTCAGAGAATCTGCTGCGCAGGAAAGCAATAATGACAAGCTGCTTCTTGGAAAATGTGGGAAGTCTTTAAGAACTTGGGAGAAAAGGCATTGTGTGTTTCTGAGCTCTGTTGAAATATCTCCTACGCCTTTTCTCCTCCCTTTACTACGAGGATGTTTTAACCCTCCCAGGTGGTGGGAGATATTTGGAAGGGGAGTTTCTTTGTATACTCAGCAATGTGGGAAAGCTATGAGAGGGGTGTTCCCTGAAAGCAGTGACTCATCCCTTGTGTTGAATGCAGGCTTTGTTTACTGTGCAACTGCTGAAATAAATACATTTTTATTTAGGCATAAAACCTTCATTATATGTACCTTAAATTAAAAAATCACAAAACTGCTTGAAACCATGCACCTACTAGTTTCAAGAATGCTCCCCAGTTGTTTTGCACTTGGCCAAGTGAGCCCTTGTTTATGCAGGCTCTGCATGTATTGGCACTTACCCAAGACATAGCAAAATGTAAAATCCTTCTCTGATAACAAAATTCTGAACATTCCTCCTCTATGCTGGTGGTTAAGGGAGACACCTCTCATTCTGCCCAGCCAGTTAATGGTTAGAGATTTTTTCTCAACTCCCAGAGATGGAATCACTGGTGTCTCTGGTGAGCCAGATGATGCTGGAGCTCCAGTTTGTTCTCTGATTTGCAGGACTGAATCTAAAGAGCTTATTGTTTTATAGTGCCAAGGTTAAGGGTTTCCAGGTAAGCACTTTCACTGTTATTGAAAATGCTCCTATTTATTTTAAATGCAAGTCTGCTTGCAGGAGACATCTCTCTCCAGCTTCTAAGCTATTAAGGCTCTCCCTTGGTCCAATAATTATTTCATTACTCCATACAAGAGGAAGCAGAGTTTGACAAAAGTCTTTTTTCTCTCCCCACTGACTATAAAAGGAGCTTAATCCTTACCTTTGTCTTCTTAATTCTCCCTGAATTAGTCATCTAATTTGGATGATGTGAATATTTTGTGTGTTACTGAGGGCTGAAAATTCCAGCTGGTGTCCAAACACCTGAATGCTGGTGTTGCAATATTGGATTTAAGGGCCTGCATGACATCTAAGCAATACACATAAGGGTGTTTCCACAAGAAACTCTTCATTTAGATAAAATTACTGTAATTAGGGCTAGTGCAAACCAAAATATCTTAACAAAGATCAATCTGCATGTTCTAAATTTTTGTACTCTGTGGGACACATATTAAAATAATCTCACATATCTTCAGCTGTCTCTACATTTCTTTGGTATACATGTCATGATACATATCTTTAGGTGTGTGTCCACCCAGACAGCTTTTTCTTTAGTAAATGGATAAAACTCTAGTGATTTTGTTACCCAGTTTATGACAGGTACCTAAAACAACTAGAATAGATTACACTGAAATTCTTTCGTCCCTTGACTACTGAGACATTTCAGAAAGTTAACAAAGATTTATATTACAGTATAAACCAGTGTTAAGTGAGATGTCTCTCCCTGCATACTACAGTTTGAAGGCTGCAATTCCACTATTTAAATTTTGAATAGGACCAATATATTACAGCGGCCTGAGTGGGTCGCTGCTGGTGAGAGAGAGACGGTGAATCTTGTATCTTGATCAGAAGGCTGAATTTATTAATATATGATATATAATACATTATTACTATACTAATAGAATATAGAGAGAGGTTTGCAGAGCTGCTAGCTAAGCTAAGAATAGATAGAAAAGAACCCACAACAAAGTTGTGTCCAGGGACTCAGTCCCCTGGCTTGCACTGATGATTGGCCCTTAATTATAAACATAGAAAATGAGCCAATCAAGGTGAATCCTATTGCATTCCACAGCAGCTGATAATAATTGTTTACCTTCTCTTCGGGGGCCTCTGGCTCCCGAAGACACAGAAATATGAAAGAAAAGGATTTCTGTGGAGAAATGTCTGCGACACCAATATACATTCTATAAAAACCAACTGATTTTATAGAGGCCAACCTGAAGTGAAAGAGCTTACTGTCTTATAAACATGGGTTACTAGATCTCAAAAATATGAAAGGCAGTAGAACAGTTTAAATAGACAGGAGTAAAATTTTCTATGACTGTCACAGCCACGGTCTGTGAGGAGAACAGTTTGTAAGGCTAAAAGTGTGTGCAGTGGAAGAGTGTTCCTTTACAATTTGCAGCTGCAAGCTTGATTAAATTCAGATAAATGATTTAATATTTACAGTGAAGCTACGCATTAAATGCAAGAATGGTGAAAATATTTTAAATTGTCTCCTGATCTGAATAAACTTTCCAGCATTATGTAGGTCCCAAGATGAAGAACTGAACACTGGTATTCAATTCTGTAATTTAATTTACTAAAAGTTTCTTGGAAGGAACATAGTGGAATTATGAGACTAATTTTTAATATGGTGGCATAACAAGCAATAAATTGACTTGATAAAGAAATCTGTTGCCTCCCTCTTTTTAAGCTAGAAATCAGTTGTTAGCTTTCCATTTGTTAAGCTTAGATAATAGCACTATAAGTGTTCACCTCATCTAAATAGACTGAAATTTTCCAGGTCAAACAAGTTTTAATCCACTGTGATTGGTCTAACCTTCTCTTAAAACTCCATTTTAAGGAAATCAGCCTTAAAGGAACTTATTCTGAATTGAAAGCCTAGTTTTGTTTCCCTCACTTGTAGCCTTGCAGTTCCATCAGAGCTGTAGCTTTGCTCCTTTTATGGCCTTTATGAATAGACTGTTGTTTGCTGGCTACCAAAGACACAATCTAACTTTTTTCAAGCTTCTAGAAAAAAACCACAATGCAATATTGAGAGTTCCTCCTCTTGCATAGGAAACCCCATTAATAGCTTGGTTCACATATTAAAGTCAGACTCACAGCATTTCAAATCCTTTATCAGTCACACATCAATTCCCCTCTGAAATCCTCAATTACATAGCTCAGAGCACAATCCAACAAGAGAAGCTCTGTAATCAGATGCAGTGGATGTTTACTGGAATATACGTGTGCGTGTGTGTATTTATATACTTACATACGTATGCTAATTTTAATATTTCCATTATAAACAACAACAACTTGCCCTATGCCTATTTATAATGATCACAAAATGTTCAGAGATTCAGCTAATAACACATTAGCACTTGGCCAGCTGGAGAATTTGTGACGGCTGCCAATTACTTAGAATTCTTCTAATAAACAATAGTTTCTCCCCCTCTTGAAATATATGGAAATGGGCTATTGTTAAAGTGCTGCTGTGCTGAAATGGCACCTGGGCTTGCAACAACGTGGAACACTGCATTCCAAGAGAGAAACAAAGCTACATGGAACTCCATGTCCCCACCTATTCTCTGCCGAGTCTGTGAATCTATCCAAGAAAAAAGAAGGGGACGGGAAAGTGACAGGGCAGCTATCTTCACTGCTTTCATTTGGACCATGTTTACCTTTTACTTACTCAGACCACAGAACCAAAAGATTGAGCAGGGTTTGTGAAACAATGAAAATGCTATTTTTATAACCATTATTCATGGGATCTACATATACATTAACACAAGAACTTGCCCCAAGGGCTCAGCAGCCTCTGTGCTAACAATTTAACACAGTCCTGGGGTCACTCAGTTTATTCCTTTCAGTCACCAGTTTTTTACAATTTCCCTTCTATGGTATTCAGTAATTGGGACGATCCATAGATTTTGATTCTGCAAGTCATGAGCTGGCAAATGGGATTTTAGTCCTAAATTTCCTCATAAATCTCTCCTAAATTCATGAAACAGTCAATTTTATAGTCAGTACAAAGGCGAGTTATGGCAAACCAGAATGCTGCTGCTGTGGCATGAAGTGCAAAGCAGAACTTTAAATATATTTATTCAGGAAAGTAAAGTATTATTTTTTCTTTAATTCTCACTGTAGTAGAAATGTAAAATTTCTTTTCTGTGTCAGCAAGTGTCTTTGATGGGAGGAGAACCTCAGCTCCCATAGCTCCATTAAGATTTATGATCACATTTAATTGCAAGACACATCCCTAAGGACAAATATAGTTGACCGAAGCTACAAATATCAGTATACTGTTCTGAGTTCTTCTCTAGCTGCCTACAGATAAACACATATCACAACAAAACCCCATTTTATAAAATACACACTAAACTTCTTCAGGCATAAATCCATTCAGACTCACTGATATTCAGTTGAAGAACCAGTACTGTAGTCCATAAGGCTGAAAGGTTATATAAAGGATATATGCAAAATTATTTCTCCAATGTACGGAGTTTTTAGGATTTGGATTTTGGTTGGACGTGTGTGCATGTAAGATGCTTATATTCCTAATGTCCATGTAATGGAAGCTCAGGTTTCGATTCAATTTCCACACATGACACTGGAACAAACTCCCCAGGGAAGTGGTCACAGCACCAAGCCTACAAGAGATCAAGAAGTATTTGGGCAAAACTTTCACGCACATGGTGGCATTCTTGGGGCTGCTCTGTGCAGGGCCAGGAGTTGGATTTTGATAATCCTTGTGAGTCTCTTCCAGCTCAGGATATTCCATGATGTGTTTGGAATTGCTCCAGAAGAAGGTTTTGACTCAAGCCCACCTCTAGAACACCCTACTTAAAACTAATGTATCTTGCAACACATATCTGAAGACTTTTTTGGAGTTCTAGAAAACCCTTCTCAGCATTCTAACTATGTTCAGAAGTAACCATTATGTCCACTGCAACTGGTGCATGATGAGCATGACAGCATTCCTTTCTCCAATCTCTGCATTTATTAAAAAAAAAAAAAAAAAACAACAACAAAAAGCCAATCAACCAACCAACCAAACAAACAAACAAAAAAAAACCAAAAAAAACCAACCAAAAACCAAATTGTCCTGAGGTACTGTAACATGCAATTTTTTTCCTGGAAAAAAACATAAGTCTGATCAAGGCCAATTAAATAGATTAGAGTTAAATGATTTACATGCTGTAATAAAAAAGGTCTGCTACAGTCAGCGTTCAGATATCTTTATCTGCAAGGCTTTCCCATAAATGTCTTTTGCCAAAAAGCACTGGAATGATCTCCAAGACAGGATGCTAACTTGACTGTACTCTTGCTTCTATTTTAATTAGGCTTGAAATGGTAAATATTTACTAATTGTCCTCTGGGTAAATAATTAAGTCGATCTGTTTTGCTAGAGTTCATCTGGCAACACTTGCAGATCACAATCTAGACAGGTTTGCCTTAATTAAATGTCCTCTTCCTGTATCATTTTTAGAAGCAGAAGTTTCTGAGATGTGCAGATTAGAAGTGTGTGGAAGGAACAGACCCAGCAGGGCCTCAGATATGCCTGCCTCTCCACGTTACCAGCTCCAGTGGGTCTGATTTCACCTTTTCCTCTTTTATCGTACCCATAGATTTCCCATCACACAGCAGTGGCCACCACTGGGATTTTCCAGTTAAGCGCCTCCGTGGCCTCATTTAGGGATGTCAGGGGATCCTGCAGGATGATGGCCGGGGAGCTGGGGGCCGCATGGGACTCCCAGCCCCAGTCAGGAGCAGCATGGCCAGGGGACGCTGGGGACATCCAGCGCTGGCACTGGGACCAGGCTGGGGTGGCTGAGGGACATCAGAGGGACTGACAGCCCTGGGGGAGAGGCAGAGCTCTGGGTCACGGCAGGCTGGGGCTGTTCCCAAGGACCTGGGCAAGGACAGGGGCTCCTGTGGTGGCTCAGCCCCAGAACCAACAGCAAAGCTGTGCTGGCACACAGGACAGCTGCCTGTCACCTGCTGGTTTTCATTTTCTTCCAGCTTGTCCAGGTCAGGGCACATCTTTTTCCTGTGATGGGCATGATCAGATTCCCACATGAAAACCAGTTCTCTCATCAAGTGCAGAGTCTTTCCAAGCTGTCAGGAGAAGCAGATCTCCTCAAAGAAAAGATGACAGTAAATATTTGTTTCAGTGCCATATATTACAGGAGTAGTAGCAGCTGAACCAAAAAAAAAAAAAAAAACAACCAAAACCAAAACCAAACAAAACAAAAAAACCCCAAAAACAAAAACAAAAACAAAACCCCCCCAAAAAATTAGACCAAAGAGTATTTTAAAGGAGTAAATAAATGCTTAAAACAGCTAGTAGATGGTCCCTGTGTTTGTTCAATTGCTCAATGAAAAGGCATAGTTGGACTGTAGGGAGTTTAATGAAATTATTGTCCAACAAGAATTTTGCTTTAAAAGGGAATTGTGAGGTTGATTAAAGTTCAGGATAGAAGTAAATTCTTTTAATGTCAGGTTAAATCAATAAGACTTTCACATCTGGAATATTACATTAATTTTATTTGTAGTCTCCCTTAAAAGTTAAAGTGCCAGTTTATTAGATTTACAAGGAAGAATGGAAAGAAGGTTTGTTTAGTTTAAAGAAGAAATCAACATAAGTAAAAGAAGATAGAGCTATGCAACAAATAATTTAAAAATGTTGCCAAGGAAGCATTGTAACCCTTTTTTAGGTCTTCTCTTGTGGAATTTCAAAGCAACTAGTTACTAAGATTTCATTATATGTTTTATGGAACAACCATAAAACATGAAAGATTGCATTAAAAACCCATCTACCTATGTTTCATGGCATACCACAGATTACAATCCAGAATGTGAAGAAAATAAGCTCTCCTGTTGTTTAAACTACCTTTCAAATCTCTAGCATGGATCTGTTTACAGTCAGTTATGATTTAATGGATGCATGGACGTGAGTAGAGGGTGATCCAAGCTAACAGAAGGTTGTATATCACTTTAGTGACTTAGGGCATTTCACAAAGGGTTTGAAGTTCTAAGATTCTTTCCTCCTTGGATCAGGCCTATTTTTTCTTTGGTCAAGTATTAAATGAAAAAGAAGGGGAAAAGTAACAAAGAAAGCTATACCAGTTAGATAGATCTTTAATTTTATCATACACTTATATATAACATAAAATCATAGTAAACATATGTTATACTTCAGGGATTTCTTTTTGTCTCAGAACAGAAGCACTAGACAACATCTGATGTATCCCAGCATGAAAGACATGCTATTAAATTATCAGTATCTGCAACCGAATCCAGTGACGCTGAAAAGAAAGACAAGAAAAAAGATGACAAGCCTTGTCAGGGCTTCTCTAGTGACAAGGGCTTTCTTTCCCTGATGAGATGAAGACATAAAAAATATGCTAGTGAAGACATTTGCAGAATGATTTTATTAATACAGTGAAATGATTGATCAGAGAACAGAATAATGTGCTAAAGTGTATTAGAGTCAAGAAAAATTTTTATGATCATTTTCCATCCCATTATGTGCTAAATGCAGATGCAAATAAAATCTATATTTAAATATTTACAAAATTGTTCCAGTAAAACCTATCTTCTCTATTGCATCTTTTGGTCATTTTAGTGACAGTGATGGGATTTTGGGGCCAAGGGTGTTAGAGGTTCCTTTCCTAGCAGCATAAAAGAACCATCAACCAAAACCAATGTTTGATTGGCAAAAATGCATGGAAGAGGATAATTTCTCCCTTGACACATCTACAATTTAAGCAGACATCTGGGCAGGAGGAAAAGAAAGGAGGCACTAAAGAGGGTTACAAAACAGGTCAGTGGCAAATCTGTGAAGAGAAGCCAAGCATCGTGTCATCAGCCCTAAAGCCTCTAGGCAAGAATAGCTTGGGAAATTTCATTGATACCTACATGCTTTTTATCAAAATCCACTCAACTGAAATAATATTTTGCTCTAATTCTCTTAGGCCAATCAGGCATGCCAAGATAGTTCATGGCCTGAAACTGTAATACAGTGCTGCAGCTGCCTCCAAAGAGCACCAGAGAAAATGTGTGTGTGTGTGCTGGGGAGAGTGGGGGCTCGTAGAGTTCTCCTGTGGGAGTATGAAAGATGTTGCATGACTGCAACTTTTCCTTGACTGCTGATCCAGTAATCTGATCTTGAGTAACCCTGCTTCCAGCCACCCTGTCTCTAGTTATTTATCTCCTCCCTAGGATTTCAAAGTCTTGATTCAGACAGGTGATCATGTAATCAAGAGCCAAAGAAACACAACTGTGGCAACCCGGGCAGAGTTTGGGTTAGTTTTCATTAAACAAACCCTTGCATGCCTTGTGGCAGGGAAATGGGGCTTTCTTCTTTGTTGGACTTCCTCCAATACTTCTAAAGGGCTCAAGACAAAAACTTGCAGCACGGAGTGCGTGGGAAATTCGTGTTGAAGTCAGAGTGTGATTTGCATAAGATTGTTATATGACCCAATACGTGTGCAATCTACTTGTGTTCTGGTTTTAATTAGGTGCAGACAGCCTGTTTCCAAAATAAATAGCAGTTCCAGTGACAGAGGTCTTTATCCATCCAGGGCAAAACTCAAACCAAGTTTTCAAATACATTTTAAGTCTTTGCTTTTGCCTTTTGGATTTCTTGCTAGTCAAAAATAGTAGTGCTATATTTTATGTGTTGTGTACTTCCAGCTGTGTCCCAAAGGATGAACATGAAATCAGGAGGAAGTCTAGTCCTAAATGGTTTTTTTCTGTTTGAATTTTTTGATTCAATAAATGAGTTATCTGGTCACTTGACATACATTCTTTAAACCTTGATCTATTAATCTGCTTTACTTGCTCCTACAAAATGAATAGAAATTTGTAGAAAAAGTGTGTATTTTCTCAAGTTGTTGTAATAGAAGATCTTATTCAGAGTCTTAAACTCAAGATGGACTGATATTGTTGCTACAGCACACAAATCAATACATATTTTCAGTTATTATCCATCAGTTGTTTCTTATGCAACAATTATATGCAGCATGTGGTTTACAGACCAATCTTATTACACATAAGTTCTAAATGTATTGTAATACATATGTGATTTGTTTCTCATTACAAAACAGATTCAACAACCAAAAGTTTCAATAAAAGTGGAATCTTTTTATCTTCATGGATATTTTGCAAATTTTTTCTTTTGCCTTGCTTGTTTTGAAGTTGGCATAGTTAAAAGTGTTGGAAAAGGAATTATAGATTGAGCAATAATTTCAGGAAGGGTCCCTATTATTTAAATTAAAATAAGGCAGGTTCATTCATTTTCAAGAACCTCAGAGCAATACATGCTCTTTATTATCTATTTCCTTACAGTACTGCTTGCATCAAAGCCTGTGTTGATATTTTCCTTGATGTCAAAAAGTGTACTGTTTCTTTTCAAGACTCCCACAACATTATGCATGTGGGAAAGAGAGAGGTGAACAAGGAAGAGCAGGCTTAAGGAGATAGATTTGCAATTGGAGGACTGAAAGTGCATCATGAGAAAATTTTCCTGTACTAAATGGCCTATTGCAGAGGCTTAAAAATGAATGCAAGAACAAGGTGAGCACTGGGTAATCCTCTTTCCCTGCACTCTTGCAGTTCCTGGGAATCAGAAGCTAAATGCCTTCCTGACCCAAAGACTTTATCTACATTCTTATTTTAATATCCACTAATGGATGTGTTCTGCACTGAATTGTGCAGTTCATTCTTGAACACATTGCACTGCTCTCCATGATAACAATCTGTGGCAACAGACTCCCCTGTGCAGTGATGCAACGGGTAGTGCTCTTTTTCTGGGGAAAGGTATTTTGAAGAGTCAAATCCTGGGAAAAACCCCGATAAGTATTCCCTTGCAATGGTACTATAATTTGTACCTCTGGAACTTACCTTTATATTGTAATTTTTTCTGTGCTTATAAGGTTTGAAGCAAGGAGTGGAACACAACATGAAAATGGTGTGTATTGGGTCTGACTGAGACAGAGTGATCCACACATCATAGTGTGATGGGAAGTAGAGAATAAATCTTTCATTTTCTATTCTTCTACTCACTGCCTTTAATTTTGCTTGTTTAAACTGCATTTATCTAGACCCACAATTTTCTCTATCTTTTCTACCCATACCTCTTTCCTGCTGAGAAGGGGAGTGATAGATTGGCATGGTGGGCACCTGGTATCCAGGCATGGTAAACCCATCACATGGTGACACAGCCTTACTGTAGCTTCTGTCATGAATAATAAAAATAGGAAAGGCTGGCTCAGAGTTCAAAACTGTCAAGTAAAACCAGAAAAAGATAAACCACATCAGCAGCACATTTGCTCAAACCTGATCTATGTAAGTTTTATGTGAGTTCTATTCAGTAAGTCAGCTAATAGGGGATAATATGGCAGTGCATTGCCTTTGACAGCATAATTTAACCTCTCAGTTTACTGATGAGAAAGAACTTAAGATACATTCCTGCTATAATAGCATACAATTACAATAATTTTTAAGTTAATGGCTACTGCTCAGAGACACCTCAAAAAGACCATCTTTTTTTTTTTTTTCCACAGTGATTCAATCCATATTCCTATTCACCTGTTTTGCAGATGTGGAAGAAAATTAAAAGATAGATTGAAATCCTTGTTTCCCATCTGATTAAGGCTTTCTTCTGTTTAGGCAATTAAATGCTCTCTTAGTGGATGAAGGTGTCAGAAAAGATTGACCATCTGTCTTTTCTTTCAATCCTTTGAATGTCTCCTTCTGGTATAAATCCAAAGTAACTTCACTAAAGTATATTGAAAATATAATTCCATCCTGTGTGTATATATACCTGTTTCAAATGCAAAAGTCTGGGTTTTTTTTACATACTATTTTTGAGAAAAATCCTCCTTTCCATATTACTCATTGAATTGCTCAGTTGCTTTCCATCTGTTTGCACTCCTGTGGTGTTCTCTATTTGTAGAAGGTAGAGCTGATGGAGCTGATAGAATTTAGCAACTTAAATATATACTATGATAAGTAGCATAGACATATCTCTCATTTCTAACAAAAGAGTAGGAGAGAAAAAAAATAATTAGTTACAGATTAAATTTTGAGTAAGTTGTTCTTTATTTCTTCTAATGATACCGAATGTGCTAATTAGTTATAAATTTACCTCTCAGAGAACATATCAAAAACTAAAACGCTGATAGTGTGAACAAATTTAGCCTATACTTTTATCCTAATAGCCCAGTTTAATACAAATTTGAGGTTAGAACAAATGGCTCCATCTTACAGATGTAGCTGTAGCACAGTATGTGGTTTATGCTGAGCCATTAGAGCTATTAAAGCACATTAACATTAAGTAGTGTAATAACATGAACTGTGCCTCCTGCATTACTGAAATGCTTCTCTCCATAGTACTTTTATTGTGGAATTCTGTATGATTTATTACTGTGCACCTGATATAATTTCAGTATTGCAAATTTGATCATTTTGGTCTTGATTGGGTTAGTCATAAGTCTCTGAAGGAAATTTGGGTTGATTTAATAGCTGTCTCAGACTGAACAGGTAAGTTCATCTGAAGTTTGGAAGCACCGATTACCATTTTACCAGATTGCAACCCAAATAGATATTCTATTATTGCTGTACTGTGTGCTTTTAGGTGAATAATTTGGAAAAAAAAAAAGGAACACTTGTAAGTGATTAACTTCTTTGCTTCACATGTTTTTTCTGATTTGTTTTTCAGTTCCTTTTTTTAAGAGATGTCATGACTTATGCCAATATAATTGAGTGACAGAATGAACTTAATGGAAAACAAGTGAGTTGATATAATTTCCCTGAAGGAGTTTAGCAGAGAAGTGACAGCATTAAAATGAGATTTTCCTGTTTCAATCCAATCCCTCTTCAGCACAGTATCTGTTGTTTCCAGTGTTAAATCTCACCCTTTTATAGTAGAGCTTTATGCTAAAGTTGAAGAGTTGAAGTTTAGTCTTTTATTGAGAACTTTAACATTGGTAATTTTTTCCTGAAGTATTGCTGAATGTCTCAGATGAAATACTGAAAAATAACAGTATATTACCCCTGACTAATGAAAAATCTTTTCACCTGTAAAAGTATTGGTGTTTTCTTTTTTCTCAAATCATGAAATATGTCCAAGTCTGGCAACAATGTATTCTGTACACTATTGATTTAATTGAGACCACAAAGGGAAATAGAATTCCCTATGTCCAGACTTAGGTCACTTAAAGACAGCAAAAGAAGAATTTTTGTGTTTTAAATAATGATGCAACATATTACAAGAAGGAGATATACTTTATCTACCTCTTCTGTTTGTCAAGAGGGCATTTCCTCTCTTTAATTCACAAGGTGAACAAGTTCCTTGCAATGCTGTTGTTTAGATTGAATTCATTAATTAATTCATGAAGATTTGTATTAAAACTCTGATGTTCTAAATATATTAGATTTGTATAATACTTTAAAGATATGAATAGTTAATTATAGTATTACAGAGAAAAGAAAATTTCATTAAAAAAGACCTTACCAATAATATATCATGACAGGCTTTTTCTGGTTTAAAAAACAAGAAGAAAAACCTCAAAACTGAGCAAACTGAAAAAAAAAATCAAACCCCAACCAAACATAAAAACCCCAATTTCTTCTTTATCCAAAGAATGAAGTGGTTCTCTTCTACCAAAATTTTTGTCAATGGTTGAAATGTGTCACATAGAAAACTATTAGCTGATCTGAAGAATACACAATTTAAGGAATTGTAAGAATGGTGGGGAAATATGGAAAAAGGAAATGTTGGAAAGGGACACATAAAGTTGGAAAGTAGAGGCTGAGATGCTCAAGGATCGAATTTTGGTTTCATTAATTATTTCACATAGATATTAAAAGCTTCCTGAGGAAAGTCAATAGTGTCATAAAGCCAAGAGCATTTTCAGCACCAGGGAGGACTGACACTATATATGCAGAACAGGCCAGACAGCCCTGAACACACATGCAAAATGCTAGGTCATGCACTTGGCAGGATTTTATGTTGCTTCCCATATGCTGAATATAAACGAGAAGGAGGAGGACAGGTTAATGATAAGATGTGCCTATGAAATATGACAAGGCTATGAAAGAGGCAATGCAGAATTGTGTCTAGGTGGACACTAGGAAGGTTTTAAGGCATCTCTAGAATGGGTGAATTGTTTTCTTTTATGACTATAGAAAGAAAGATATTAATGCTAATTTTAAAGGATTTTGAGACCTCACCTGAACTACTGTTTTTCTGTTCTGGCTATGCATAGAATATATGTGCAAGAATAAAGAACTCCACCTTATTACACCGACCTGAAGCAGGTCTCCATGGTGAGAGAAGGATGAGAATCTTGTTTGATGATCAGAAGGCTGAATTTATTGATATATGATATATAATACATTATAACTATACTAAAAAGAATAAGGAGAGAAGTTGCAGAGCTGCTAAGCTAAGAGTAGAATAGAAAGAATGAATAACAAAGTTTTGTGTCCAGGGAATCTGTCCCCGAGCTGGTCCTGTGTTTGGCCCCCAATTGTAAACACGGAACACGAACCAATCACAGGAGCACCTGCTACATTTCACAGCAGCCGATAACAATTGTTTACATTCTTTTTCTGGGGCCTCTGTTTCCCAGAAGATGCACAAATCGCAAAGAAAAGATTTCTATGAAAAAATGTCTGCGACACCACCTGAATCTTGTACTTATGATCCTCTTGTGCTGTTTGATCAGAGGTGAAAATGTCTGCAACATAACTAATATAGCATAACCTGCCTGATTATGTACAGAAAAAAAAGCAATTTTATCTTGTTTTTCAGAGGTGATATGGAAATAATGAATAATAAATTCACTGGTGCAACAGAAAGTGGAAATCACATATGGATTTGTTATTAGTGGAAAAACACATGGATATGTTTTGTGGCAGAAACCAGAATGAGATCCTCATCTACCACAGCAACTGGCTAACCAATGTCTCCTTGGCTGCATGCAAGTAATAAGTGATTCAAGTGCAGCTTCTTCTGGAGCTATGAAATATGACCTGCAACAAAGCTATTCTGCTTAATGGCTGCTTAATACTCCAATTTCCTGATTGCCCATTCCTGGAAGACAGCAGGCACCAATGGGTTCCACCACTGCAGTGATCTCACAGCACTCCCAGCCAAGCTCCAGCTCACTGATCAGAGCTGCTTTTCTCTGTGAACAGGCTTGGAGCATCTTCTCTCCAAAGGTTTCTGAGGAAAGTGTGTGGCAGGAGAGCTGTGATAAAAGCACACAGTCTTAAAACCAGGAAGTCTTATGTCCTTTGGGATATAATATGGTGAACAAAAATACATAAAATGTCCCCTGGGGCACAGCTAAGCTGCTCATGTGTTTGCTGTCCCTGAGCAGAGGTGTTACTGAGTGCAAGTGTGGCTGAAACTGGGTAATCATTAAAGGGAAAAAGCAGCTTTGTGGGTTCTGACTTGTTTCAGCCACAGGAAGGATATCATGAGACAAGGATGCACGTGCAGGAAGGGCACTTCCAACCTGCTGTTTGAAGCTAAGTGGAGTAATGCCTAAAACAAACTATAATAAAGTGCATGAGAGCTGGAGTGTTAAACCAGGCTTTAGAATTTTAATAATGTAATAAACCAATTCATAAGGGATTGATAACAACATGTGAGGAGGACTTTGCATCTTCCTTGTTTGAACTAGTGAATTACTTGACCTTTCTTCATGTCACCTCCTGTCTATATATTCCTTATCTGTGTTTGCTTCCTCTTCCTTATTCTATTAATAACCAAGCTAAATGACAGCTCTGGTGTACAATCAAACCTGTTGTAAAAAGAATCTTATTGAAAACCCTTGTTGATTCAAGGTACCTTCTGTAGAAGGCTGGACACCCAACTTTTAAATGACTAAACATAACTCCTAACCTTAATGCCTGACAGGGATGTTTGTATTCTGGAAATAGCAAAGAAAATAATGAAAGGAAAGAGAAGATGAAGAGAAATACCATTTAAGTCACTGTGATACTGTTTTAGAATGGTGTATCCATATATAAATATATTTTTATTTCTCATTTTTCCAATATTGTCTAGCTTTTAAGCAGTTTTTTTCTTTTTCTTCCATGCAGTGGAGCACTGAATTATATTGTTATCCTCTAAATGTCAGAAGAAGGAAAAGAATAACAAAAAGTAATGAATATCTGCCAACAGATACCCTTACTTTTAATGAGTAACCCAAAACCTATGAAACAGTAAAAAGCCTTGTAAAACAAACAAATAGACAGAAAACCATAATTTCAAAGCATTCATGGTTGAGCTGTTCTACATCATGTTATACTGTCCTGACCTCACTAGCCTGCAAATCACTGAATGCAGTCCATGATAACTTTTTGTGCATTTTGAAGAATGATGATTCTCAGTCCATGGATTTAAATTTTGTCATCTGTTGTAAGTTTTGTTTATTTTAACCACTTTTTAGAGTAATCTGGCCCACTAACCTCACCCACAGCCTACCCAAAGTTCATCAAACCCCATTATTTTTTACAGCAATAATTTGGGGGGTGGGCAGAAGAAAGAATTAGCAATATAACAAGATCTTGTGTCCCTTCTCTTTTCTAGTGTCACGCCTGGGGCAGGGGATGAAACCAAGGAACACAGGACAGGATCTGAGCTGTCTCACAGCAAATTGGCCTCACTAATGGGGCAGGGGTAACACTATAACTATGTACCCAACAAAATATTGACAAGGCTGAATACTACTAATTGTTGAAATGTTTCTTGTCTCGTAACTGTAGAGTAAGACACAGACTAGGCAAAGTTTCAATGCCTAAAAACCAGTAATGAAGAAAAAAGAGGGGGAAAAATATTTTTTTTTAAGCTGCAAAAGCTGTCCTTCATATTTTGCAGACTGTCAAATCTGGCATATATGCCTTAAAGTAAATGTCTTTAATATCTGCACAAACTGCAATAAATACAAGTGAGATGTCATTGGAGAAGGAGAAAAAGCACATTTGCCAACTATTTCATTTTCTCCCCATCCACTCTTCATAAGTGAAAAAAGCTAATATCTTGAAAGCTTATGAGCTGAATGTCTGTGTCCCATCATGAATACTGTTATTGATTCTGCTCAGTAGCAAAGTGAGTGAGGCAAAGCAAGTGAAGCAGAGCAAGGATTGGAATGTAAAACAGGTGAAATAGCTTTTGACATCTACTTCACAGTTTATTTTACACTGCTTCCAAAGTAGCTGGCTTTCCAGTGCCATTATTGCTGTTTACATGAACGGGCATTGCAGCAGCAGATGGAATTCTCTGATGACAAATACAAGGTAATGAACACGGGAAGGAATAATTTGAACTGCTTACATACATTACTAGGTTTTAAATTAACTGTAAGCAATTACTCAGGAAAAAAATAGGGATCACAGTTGAAATTTCTGGCCAATGAACTGCAGGTGATAAAAAAAGGAAGTAAAATATTGATACATATCAGAAATGAAATAGAAAATTATTTATGCACTTTATGTATGTGTGGTTTTATTGTTCCTAGTCGCCATGGTATTTGTGAATCTTTTATGAAGTGTCATTAATATTGAGAAATATCTGTGAAATAAAATGAAGTTTCTGATGTTTGTAATGTGCTGGGCTTCAGGTGTTTATGAGTGTTTGTGTTAGTGCTTATTCACATGCACATTATCCTCTCACAGTGATTTTACAACAAAATAAGGGATAAAAATATCATTCCTTGGTTAATATGCCATATGGTGTGATGATACCATATAACATGGGCGTATGTCTGAGTTTTATTTGACTGATATATGTTTAAACAAAAAAAGAAATAGTTTTCCTAGGCAGCAAACCTGTTGCAGGAGATAACCTGGTTACCTACATTTTACTTAAGTTATTAAATAATAGAATGCTGATAGATTTAGGGCAGCACACACTGTCAAAGTACCTTTGTTGCATTTTTAAATACATCAGTTCTCTTTTATTTAGAATTCACATTGCTTTCTTTTTCTTGGTATTCCTTCGCATTTAAGAATTACTAATTTTGTGCTTTGGCTGTGCTTGTGTTTCTGAAAGTTTCCTGCCAGTTGAATCCCATTAACTTTCACAACATTGCTTCCAGTGTATCACAGCGTAACTTGCATCAACATTAGTTCTTAAATTCAATTGACACCATTACTCTGAATTAAAGACAATTAGGGAAACTCCAGTAGTACTGTTTTTCTAGCAGAAATTATTCTGAAATAGATGAATACGAATGTTCATGATAATTGCCCTTTTGAATGATACATATGGATAAATTCTGACAATAGTGAGAGATCTACACTGCCAAAAAATAAAACTGATTTGATTTTCACTTTTGTTCAGGATATTTCTTTAACCCCTTTGGCTAATTTTCTATAATACTTCACTACTGAACATCATTTGTAAGTGAAATATAGTTATAAGCATTATAACATATTTAAATATTGTTTGAAATAAGTATCTATTTGAACCCAAAACAGAGTTTCAAGGAAAGTACTTCTCAGGCAATTTTGTTCAGGGGATGAGGAAAAAGGACACTCTGAGCTGGAACAGCTCTGAAATTCACCAAAGAAATTGCTCTTTATTCTCCCTCTAAGCTCAGTGTACAAAATGCAGAGACATTTAAATTACACATTGGTTGTTTGTTTTGAGTATAAGGGCAAAAAGCAACTAAATATCTGTAATTTTTTAAAAGAGGGAGCCAAAAGAGGACTTAGACAAGAAGCCATGCTGCAGATATAGTGTGCATTACTGAGTACAGTATTTTCACATTTGGGAAACATGAAGTGACATATTTGCTGCAACTCAAGAATTTCCTTTTTCAGAAAGTCTTGAATTCTCTTGAGCTACCTTAAAATATCAGTCTAGTAAAACAGTCTCTATGGAGATATTCATGTTACAGCATTCTCTGCCTTTGTGTTTCCCTGTACTTTAAATAATATGATTTAGGGATTTATGTGTTTAATAAAAAGAATAAAGAAAACATTTATTAAAAGAAGATAACTCAATATAAATGTTAGGATTGGAAAGGACATTCTGTGTCATCAAGTCCAGTTCCTAGTTATACAATTATTTTCATAATGGTAAAAATTATGACCAGAACAGTTCTTTGTTGCTGACACCATGAAACAATGAATCATTTGTGTTTATTTAATCCTTTTTCTTACTCTCCAAAACAGAGTGTGGACGAGGAATGCTCCCCAATTGATGCAAACTCACTGACCATCCTAGGAAATATTAAGGAATTGCGAGAAGGTCCCTGCCAAAGAATCACTTTGGGATCACTTTTAGAGTGTAGACAACTGAGTTCCCAAGATCAAGAGTGTATCTTCACTAGTGTAGGTGTAATTAATACCTTTATAGTTGATTTAACTGTATTAGAACTGCTAATTATTTATCCTTCTTAGGTGTGTTGTGAGGCAGCTCTATAAATTTGCTTCTTTGGTGAATAAAAATTCTATATCTAATCTCCATTATAAATTTATTCACATCTAGATTATATACCTTACTTCTTTTTAAGAATGCTATAAAATAATATATTAGACTATAATCTGCTTTATCAAACTCCTGATTTATGTGAAGTAAAAGAAAAAACACCAAGATAATAAATTCAGAGTCAAGATGTTCTGAATTAAATATTTGTCCAAGGTTTCTGCCAACTTTTCCTGTAATTCCTACTTAATAATGGCAAAAAGGTTGTTTTGTATCATAATGATCAAGCATAGTACATTATTGAACCCTGTGGGCTTTGTTTGGACATGTGGACCCTAAGGATGTAATGAAGAATGATGAAGTTAACAGTTTAATAAGGAAATCTATTTAACAAATCTTCTCATGCAATAGTTTCACAATAAATTATCATCCTCTTTTATTTTGAATGGCTTTGGACTCAAAATTATTGATCAGGAGTGTATAGAGGATTTATAGGGATTTCAAAGTCATGGCACTGAGTGACTGATTCTTAGCCTGAGTGTTCATTGCTCATTAGAATATCCCAATTAACAGCAGTGGGAAGTTGATGTGATTAAATGCCCCTCAGTATGTAGAATCTTGTCTGGTGCAACTTTGCCAGCAATTCATTACAGTCAATTTAAAATTAAAGAATGCACAACTCTCAACCCAAAAAATAAATGGTTTATTAATACAAATTTACAACGTTAATGTAAATTTAATAGGAACTGATTGCATTTTGGTCAGACAGCTTACCCTCCTCTGGTTTATTGTATTCATCTATCAGCCTCTATCAAAAAAATTTTTGGTATATGTTCTGGCTCTTCCATCTTGTGTAATATGACAAAAATAGTGCATATGTGAATATTCATGCACATCTATGGCCCTGTATTGGCATCTGGGTTCAGAAATTAAGTGCACAAAACTGAAAATTAGTCAGAGTTTATTCTGCTGTGTGTAGGAATCATGGCTCAAAAGGTATAACTATGACCCCCATAACTACAGCAGCCAAATCTTCACACCCAAAGACAATTCCAACTTACATTGTATCATTCAACACAAACTCTATGCACCAATAACAGTGACTTTTTTGATATAAGAAAAAAAGCAAACAACAAACAACCATATCTTCAATCTGTTTGTCTTGTCCAAAGGAAAATCTTTCAGTTCTACTCCAATATTATATTTTTACTTCATTACACAAATGTAAAAAAAGCACAGATAATGAAAGACAAAATTGTCCAGAGAACTGAAAATTGCACTAACTACTGAGACCCTCATCCAACACCACTGGAAATCCAAAAGTCCTTACCAGCTTCAGGAAAAGGGTGACAGCAAAACTGACTGGGTGCCCTACAGTGCAATATAAGGTCAAGAGAGTGGATACTCAGATTCTTTTTTTCCTACACGCCAATGGTTCATGTTCCCATTATTCTTATGGCTTCTGGTTATTATTTCTGCTTGCTTTCCTTCTGTATCTCTCTCCTGCTGAGCTATATTAGGAAACTGAAGCTCCTGCTGAGCTCTCACAAGGCTGTCATTCTCTGGTTTTCACCTCAAATAAACAAACAAACAAACAAACAAAAGAATAAAAGTTCTTTTCATAGGGATGTAGGGATCATAATATCTATAACTGTTTAACTTTTCTTTTTTTTTTCCTAGGGCCTGTTAAAGAACTGTTCATTTTAATTTCTGGAAAAGCAAAAAAACACATTATTTCCATTTTTAAAGAGTTCTGGTGATTTTGTCCTGCAGAATTTTCATTTTTATCACAATGTGTGTTTTATGATTAAAAAGTACTATTTAATTGAGTACAGCCATTAGTGAAGTTTAGAACAGTTTCTACAACTAATGCATGATATTTCACAGACAGACAAGTAGAAGTTTTCTGAAATTTCCTGGAGATGTTAGAAAAGCTATTGTAGCAACTGAAAGCTGCTGAATTTTACTGTATAAAAATTACTTTTCTTATTTACCATACTTTAAAACTACAAACAAAGCTGTGTCAAACATTTTAAAACACTGACTTTTTGATACCTTTTCTTTCTCAGTGCTTGGAGAATGGCAGATATTTCAGGGGCTCAGTTTGGTTTAGTGAGAGATGTGCCTATAAAGAACTTCTCATTCTGGTGGAAAGAACCCAAACTGTGCCCATGGAACTGGGACTGCTGACCCTGTACCAGCCTTTAGCATTTTGACACTAAATAGGATTCATTTGGTGAAATGTACTGTTCTGAACTGATCAGCCCATGATCTTCACAGCCTGCAAAGATCCACTCAATACCCTCAGTGCAGTCTTGGGTGCAATTCATCTCCTAGGTACATATCTGTCTGAAATAGCTCAGGTGAATCACATCCCTGAGACATCTATTTCTCTCCTTTGACTCTTGAGAGAGATTTAGGTCACTGGCTGTGATGTTAACATCTGCATCATGGGTGGTGAAAGGCTGGTGAGCCAAAATCCAGCCAATGTTCTCTGGATAAATGGATTTACTCTCTGTTCCTCTCTCGTGGTTAAAAAAAGTAGCTGGGATAAATGCTCACACACCTCACAGAGAACTGTTACTTTTTGATTGCTGCAAAGCTGCTGTTTGTCTGGCTTTCAGAGAATAAAGACAATTATTTTAACAGCGGGCATCCCAGAGCCACCCTGGCTAGCAATTCATGCTTGGCCTTAATTTGGGTCTGTTCTGATTATTGGTGCATTTTATGGGCATGATGAACTGGGTGTTCATGATCCTAGATTTAATGAACTCAAGCAATTGAGTGATATGATAAAACCCATCAAGATACAAGTCCAGTGAGAAGCTTGCTTCCCACATGCACATGACCTTCAGGAGAAAGTATGTGCTCTGAAAGAACCAAAAGTTAGAAATAATCAGAGTGATCAGTGAATAACCTGACTTTCAAGGCTCCCAAGCACAAAATGCTTTGATTATATACGGGAAAAATGCAGAAAACCAAATTAAGATGTTTTTAAAATCTGTAAAATGTATTTTTACAGTCACTGAAATGCCATAATCATATAGCTGTTCACTGACATGATTACAGAACATAGTCAGGATTGTTTGCCTAGTTTAATTATATAGTTCCCACATGAGTTCTTTTACATAAAAACTTAATTCTTCACTTCATCTACTCCAACACTCCTCTCTAGATATCTCTTTTGAGAGATCTTTACCTTAACATTTTTCAGAGACAAACTGTTTCACATTCTATACTGAATAATGTTTAATGGTTTGGAAGCATTTCCCATTCTGGACAAATGGAAAGAACAGAGAATAATGTCTCTCCTGGCTAGGATGAGAACCATGGCCTACATATAGAGGATCAGAAAAGGGGGAAAAAAAAGAAACCTTGCAAGAAATGGAGGAACCAAGTGTTGCCACCAATGGTGAAAATCACTGCATTAAGCAGGATTGTTTTTCACAGTTCTTTCTTGTAGAGATTTAATCTTGCTGCTAATATTTCTGTATTCTTTATGGAAATGCTCAAGTTCAGGCTGGATGGGGCTCTGAACAACCTGGTCTAATCACAGCTTTCCCTGCCTGTGGCAGGGAGTTGAAATTAGATGATCTTTAAGGTCTCTTCCAACCAAACCATTCTGTGATTCTATGATCAATCTCATTGCAGCATATTGGATTATTCACGTGAGATTACTTGTTGGATAGTGTGGCTTGTCACTTGTGATTCTAATTTTCCTTATTAACTCTACTGATTTAATGTAGATGCAAAAAAATGGCACAAATCTACTTAAGAATAAATCAAAAATATCCTATTATAATCCTAGGTCCTTCCGGACTTTATTATGCCACTCCTGCAAACTCTCCTATCCTTTAATACATTTTAAAGTTATTTCTGATGTGCAATCTTTAAAGACTAAAGATGTACAGAAATATGATTGTAAAAATATCCTTGGTTTGGGTAACAAAAAAAAGTGTGTGAAATATTCTTCAAGTAATTTGTGTTTTTCTGATTTCATCTTTCTCACCCCTGCTCCGTTTTATTTTGATTCACTCATTTCCTTCTGCTACTCTTTGCCCATATCTTTGTCCCTGACTCCTTTATTCTCTACCACTCTCTCACTGAGCTCTTTCTCTTTGAATTTCTACTCAGAGTGAACTTCAGAGCATCTTACAAATCTCTCAAGTTTTTTTTAAATCAGTGACCATCTATCAGATAGATGGTCACAGCAGGCACCATCAGAATTAAGGAAAAAATAAATTGTACAATTACAATTGTAATTGTAATCTTCAAATGATATTTGAAGATTCTAAGATGAAAGTTAATTAGACACAACAGAGTCAGAGTTGTGTCTTGTAAAGGGAGGATGTTTGTTTTCCTTTAAGGCATTTTGGGGTTTTGGAATTCAAACCAGAGGCTGCTTTCTGGCCCCTCCCTCCTCACTTTGTGTGGTGGGGGCAGTAGATGTGATTTACAATGTGCCCTCAGGGGTAGGAACAGTCACTATGATAGGGTGGACTGATCCAGATAATTTGGTTTAGTTTTAACGTGATCAAATGCATTCTTACCTTGCTTCAACTGAATCTCCCTCGGATTTCTTTGCCATATGCACTTGACTGTCTTTTGTACTTAAATTAAGGCTCAACTATCTGTTTTATATGAAGAAAAAAAAAAGTCATAAAACACATAATTGCTATAATGAAGTTGCACTGCTTCTCTTTGGGATTTACATCAACAATTTTGTCTAATTTGTTTAGGCATATAGTGCTGAAATGACAGTGTATACCTCAAGAGAAATAACTTGAGATAAAATGATCCTAATGTGTAAGAGATGAAAATAAATAGAAGGACAGTTAATTATCTATACACACACAATCTGGAGCTTTGCACTCTTTAAAGGGAGAACTTGGTTTCACCTGACAGCACCATCCCTCTACAGTACATATTGATTTTTTTTCAAAATCTTTCACTCAATAATCTCAAAAATTATTGCTAGCATTAAAAAGTAATCTTAAAACACCCTCAATGTGATGGAGATTAGAGATAGACATTATAATTTATGTTAGAGACAGTCATTCAAAAATATACAGTGGACAGGTCCTGCACTGTCCCCTTGTTAGGTGCCATATTTTTAATGCAAGGAACAAATGAAACAAGGAAGAATTGGTTGAGTTTATCAAAAATGGGTCTTTGAGGCTCCTGCTATTGCTGAAACTTGTAATAGAGTACCATTTCTAGGAGGAAAAATATATTTTTTTAGAATTTTTTGTGTTTCAAGATTTATCTTTATTCAGCTCCAACATGTTTTCTTCTGTCTCTCTTCTCCTTCTTAATTCCCCTAGCAAAAATCCAGACATGGAGAAGAGGGAGGTGAGACTGTGAAATAAATGAAAGAAAAAGAGAAATCAGTAGAGAATAAAAGAGTAAGATGCCATTTCCTTCCTCAGTAACAGTACTTTGGCTACTCCTAGGACATTTTAATGACCCAAAAGCAAAATTCTTGTTGTTTTTTTCTGTACTGGCAAAACAAAAAACTGAACAAGGCAAAAGAGATGTTCTCTCTTAAAATTCGCCTAATTTATTCACTGAAAATGCTTGCACTGTTCTACACATCACTTTGTTTTTCCAGTTGTTGCCGAAGCTGGCCATTTCTTTTCTTCTTTCAAACATCCAAGAAGGAAGACATCTTGCATTTTTGATGGCTTACTTGCTCACAGCATCAAAGAAGGAATAATTGGAGTGTTATTTTTGAGACTAAAATAAAGATATTGACTGAAACTTTGTAAGGGTAGGTTACAGATTTGCTAGTACTCCTGATTGATCTCTGAGACTGCAGGATATAGTTGTTCATAATATCTCTCCAGCAAGACTTTGGATGTCACTCTTCTAGTACAAAGTCCTGGTAAAAGTAGGAGAGGTGGTTGAGCAGAGGAAGGTTGTCCAGTGATGCAGCTCAACCTTCATCCTTGAGTGTTTTCAAGGTCCTGAAGAATCATTTCAGTCTCCTGCCAGACCCTGCCTTGAGCAGTGGATTATCCTGGAGACCACCTGAGCTCCCTCCACACCTGGGCTATCCACTCGTCCAAGGGGCACTTCCAGAGGCTGCTGGGCTTGGAGCTGCTCTAATCCTGTCCAGCAGATCCCAGTGCAGCCCATGGCATTGCAGAGACACGAGGAACACAGGCTGGGGCAGTGCCAAAGGAGGATGGGCGTTAATGGAGGACAGAAGCACATTAAGGATCCCCTTGCCAGCACAGCCCTCCAACATTTCATCTGAAGGGTTAGGACATAACACTGCATCTGACAAAAACTGGAAGTCAAAGTTGGGTACTTTTCAGACCCAAGCAATAAAATTAATTCTTCCTCTTTTGTAAGCATATGTAAAAAATATTCAGCTTTCAAAAACACTTGGTCATACAAGTTCAAGCTGAGAGTAAATGAAGACAGATTTTTACTCATTTTGTGAGTGAGAAAGAATTGCAGACATGGTGCTGCAGCAAGAATATTACTATCCCTTCTCAAAGATAAACCCAGATTCCTCACATATTTTCCACATTTGCATGCATAAAAATAAGTCAATTTTTTGCTGCATAGAGTGTTTTTCTTTTCACCTTTGTTTGGAACTATGGGCTGTGCTGGTGAGGCCCCGGCACAGCAGGAATCCCCAGGTCTCTGTGGTTGGTAGGCAGGGAAACCACAGGGAAGGCTCCTGCCAGCAGCTGTCCAGGTGTCACCTGCCATGCTATGGAGCTCCAGCAGTCACCTTCAGGCAGCACAGGGTGAGCTGGAGCCCACTTTTGCACCACCAGAGTAAATCCAGCAGAGCTACTCAGAACCAAGACCGAAAATAAAACATGAGCCATAAAAACAGTGAGAGTAGAATTTCCTTTCCTGATATTAAGATCTTCATGTGGCTCATTTTATGTGTACATCTCAAAAGGGGTTAAGTGGGATGAAAGCTGTGCAGTGAAGAGCTGTTTCTTTTGGCTTTATCAGATGAGTCATTAGGTCATTTTTATGAGAAAGGGGAGAACTGAGGCAGACAGCAGTAAACACAGCATGTTAATGGCTTAACTGGCTGACTACAAACAATTAGGAAAGAGTTTATAACTGCATACAGGCTATCTGCATATCACTTAATCCATTTTCTTACAGAGAATGCCTTTACCATCTAATGTTTGGGGATTTTATTCATTACAAAAAAAAGAAGCTTTTTAAGCATGGATTGTGGTTTTCTTTGTAGTGAATACTATTAAAAAACCCTCTTGCCATCAGCAGCTACATCCTTGCATTTAATTTTCCTGTATGGATTTATGATAATAACTTAATTTTTTTAACTAAATAGTTATTGTATCTAATAGTTATTCGATAAATAGTTATTGTATCTAATCGTTTAACTGTAATAACCAACACTGAGAATGTAAGTAATAAATAGTCAGCTGTTTACTCAGTTAATTTTTCTTATCGTAGCATTTGTGAATTATTGATGACATTTTCATTGATATATTAACCTATTGGAAATTAGTCATGAAAGAATTGTTGCAATTATTTCATGGTCTACAGTTTGAGGAGTAAAGCTCAAGTATCCTTTGCAACTACCAGTGGATTCTTTTATCTTTTTATCTTTTCTGGTAAGGAGTATTTATAATTTTTACGCAGAAAAGATCTACTGTAAGAGGAAAAACGTTTTGCATCAAAAATCAAAGTCCAAATGCTTCATTCAAACATCAGTCTTTTTTCTTACAATGAAAATATTTATTTTTCACATTTTGATAGCAACTTTTTGCTTTTTGTACACTTTCTGCAGAAAAATAAATTCTGGCCAGGTATGATCATAGTGGTAAAGACATAACTTTTGCTTAGGTACACTGCACTGGCCATGAGAAAATGCTTTCTACATCCTCAAGGAGCAACTAATTTCTAAAGGGAAAATGTACTTTTATTTCTTTCACATTGTCTTCTTAGATAGAATTTTTATATCATTAGTCTAACATGTTACTGTTACAAGGTGCTCCAATCAAGAGATGCAAAGCTTCTACAACAAATTAACTTACTCACTGGGACAAGAGAGGCTGTTCAAAATGTTTGTCTAATATCAGAAGGGAAACTCCAACAAGGTGGAGTGAAAACCACTTCATTTTATGACATCTGTATAACCAGAAGCACCACAATGGAACTCCTGTCTTAGGTGAGATTTCCAAGCAAAAATACATTTGAACTAAAGGTTAAGAATAACACAAAGAAAAGAGAAACATTTTTAATGGAAACATGTCTTTTCTTTCTGTCTCTTTCTAGTGTTGGTAAATATGTAAGTTATCTTGTAGGCTTAATAATTGTAACCCAGTGAGTAAAGAAAAGCAAGGAAAGAATTCTTGCATTTGTATTAGGCAGGAAATTCAATTTCCAGTACAGCTGAATAATCATGGCTGCCATGCTACAAGAGTTTGTTGACAAAATGAGCGTATAAAAAAGTGACTCTGTTGTCAATGATCATTGATCCATTCTACTAGCAAAAATCAGCTGCTGAGCCTAATAATCTCTTACAGCATTGTGCAGAGGAAAAATGAAAGCAGCAACCACACTGCTGAGTCCATGTTTACAACTCAGTGAGATTTACTTCCACCAGGAGCAGAAATATGCGGTGTGACAGTGGTTTGGATGGGAAATATGTGGTGTGACAGTGGTTTGTGCTGCAGGAAAGCAGCCATCCAGCCCCACAGGTGCCCCACAGGTGCCCTGTAGGGAATGACAAGGTGCCCATTGTCTGGCAGAGCCCTGTGTGTCACATGTGAATGGTGTTATTGGAAAATCCCTTTGTTTGAAGGAAAAGAATAGCTCATGTTTCTTCTGTTGTGTTTGCAAAGCAGAAATATTTCCCAGCTGATGTAATGAAGTGAATTTGAATGAGTTCCCCTGGCAAACATTTTAACTCTTTCCAAAGGTGTTATTAATTTGATGCCCTGTGGTGCAACATGATAATCTTCAAAGTTCCATAACAGTGTTTTATCTTTTATTTGAAACTGCATCTACTAATATGCCATGTGAATTTATGGAATAATCCAAGTGCAGTCACCAGAACAACTGTGTGGAATGCTGTCACTCTCTGCATGAGCAACACAACTTGTACAAGCAACTCAGAATTACACTGATGTGATTGTGCATGAAGATGGGAGAACAGGTGTATTTCTGCTAAACAGACTGAAGGAACAGCAACATTTTGGGGTCATTTGATGGCAGAAGAAAGCACAGATTCTGACAGAAATATGTCTATAAACCATGCTCAACATCACACTATGAACCTGCAAATTCAAAACAATGACTACTCTTTTTTTAAGATTTTGAAAGGCCAGGGCCTGGTCTTTTGCAATATGAGCACAGTTATTGAGGAAGCAGGGGTGAGATGTGTGCAAGAATAGTGCTGAAAGAAGCTTAGAGGTAGCACCAGAAACAAATCCATGGTCTCTAATTCTCAGGAATCTGTACCTTTCCATGCAAACCTGAATTTTACCACCTCATGGATGAGGAACTGGGATCTAGTTAGGGTTGGTATTTTTCCACTGACCTAAAGAGTGAAAGGGCAGAGCATGACCCAGAGAACAGGCAGGGGGCTGCAGACAGCTGCCTCTGTTGTTGCCATTGACTCCAGACTGGGGGATAACAGGAATTGTGGCTTTGGGGATTTGCCATCTCTTTCAAACACACGTTTTAATCAGAGAAGCACAAGCACGTATGCTCACTGCTGCAATTGTATGTCCAAACCTTGCTTGCATCCAATCTCTCTAGACTGCAGGTAAAAGCCTAAATGTTAAACACTCAATTGCCCCACCTGTATTTTCTCCATTGCAAAATTTCATTGAAATTCTGAGAAGTGTCCTTGATTCACTTTCAAGGTAGAAATAGGAAATGATTGCAAATATTTCGAGCCCTTTGACATTCTGCCTGTGTTGCTGCTGCCTGCAGAGAGGGTGAAGGAGATGTGCAGTGCTGGCTTGTGCTTGTCTGGCTTTTGCACTAATTCAGCATGGCCAAGGCACATGTACAGAGCTAACATCAGGCTCCTTCTAGCAACCACAGTGTGTCAGGACTCTGGCCTGACTGCTGGCTCAAAATTCCCTGAAAATCTAGTTTAAAATCAAGAGATGCAGAATTTTTACTATTTTTTCTTTAGCATTTGAGCCATTTTGATGTTTCCTAAGTTGTGTTGTCCCTTGAAACACAGCCTGAGACACTAATCTTCTGCAGTTTGTAAAGGTGCCAACCCCAAACATGAACAGGTAGCAAAGCATCAAGGTTAAATAAAGCCACACCTGCACTTGTGTGTTTCTTTTTTAGGACTTTACATATTGGCAGTGAATACAATTCCTTTTTATGAGTCCATTCTCATTTCTGTTCTTGACTGTGAGCTACAAGTACCTTGGAAAGCTTAGTCAGCTTAGTAATTTTCAGCCTTTTTGGGAAATTGTCAACAAAGAGTAAAATTTTAAAATATCAGTTTCCTGGATAAAGACATAACTGCTGCAAAGAAAGACTCTTACAATTTTCCATAGCAAAAAGGTATTACAGTAAGAAAAAGGGTTTAGCAAACATGGAGATCATCACTCCATTTGCAAGCAGTCAGGATCTCTCCCTGAAAAATAAGGCACATGATTTTATGAGGAGAAAAAATAAATAGGGAAATTTTTAAAACCATTATCAAATAAAAACTTTTCAGGAAGTCTATACTGGAATTCCTTAAGAAAACCTAATGAGACAATTACAGCATCACAGAATACGCTGAGTTGGGATTTCTTTAAATTTTTTTGAGATTAGATCTATAATTGCAGCTCATGCCTATTCAGTCTGTAGACCAGAGACAATGCACATAAAACATGCACAGAGACTGAACATCAGCACCAGCAGGTTTGCTCTGGGGACCCATTCCTGTTTGACTGCACTGTTTGCTAATTATAGACAGGTTTTGGTCCCCCTGCAGTCTGTGAGCTCTGACAGCTCAGCAGTGTGATCCAAGCACACTGAGAGGGGACAACAGGAAGGTTCACTTCAAAATCTCACTCCTGATCCAAGCATAAACACTAAGAGAAACACTTCCCTGGGAGCCTGTTCCAGGGCCCAACCACCCTCTGGGAAAGAGCCTTTTTCTAAAATCCAACCTGAACCTCCCCTGACACAGCTTCAGGCCATTCCCTTGGGTTCTGTCACTGTCACCACAGAGCAGAGATCAGTGCCTGCCCCTCCTCTGCCCCTCACAGGGATGTGTGACTGCAGTGAGGGCTCCCCTCAGTCCCCTCTTCTCCAGGCTGGACAGAACAAGCAACCTCAGCTGCTCCTCACACAGCTTCTCCTCATCCTTGTTTTCCTTTGGATGCTCTCTCAGAGTTTAATATCTTTCTTATATTGCTGTGCACAAAACTCACAGAGGACTCAAGGTGAGGCCACACCAGTGCAGAGCAGAACAGAGCAGGACAATCACACAACAAATGAGTCCTTGAATGGCCTAAAAAGGAATCCTGAATTTTGTTCCAAGTCAGATTTTGAAGGCTTTGAGTATTATCTTGTTTCTGTAAAGTTAAAGGAGGCAACTGAGGGTCAGTCAAAATGTTTCGTTGATTATTTTGTGAAAAATATTTTCTTTCACCTAAAACCTCTAGGCAGCAATGGTTTAGAAATCATTTAGATTTCAAAAGAGATTTTCAATAATAAGGTTCCTGATTCTAAAGAGACAAGCTTAGAGACAGACACACAGGAGATGGGAAAAAAACCCTGCGAAGGAATTTAAAAGAAGAAGTAGATTCAGAGAGCAGACTTGGAGCTAGGGAGGAGTGGTACATAATTTTTCATAGCATAGCCCATGGACCCTCAGGGAAGGAACTGGACACTCACCAAAGAACAAGGAAGCTGAAAGTTACTCACAGCTTAGCAAGACTTAAATAATCTCAAAATATTTTTCTTAACTATTGTTTGTGGTCATTTTTAGACTACTATAATTCCTTGAACACAAGAATAGACTACTATAATTTTTAGACTACTATAATTCCTTCCCACAAGAAGAGGGAAATAGCTAAAGGAGTGTGTTTCTGCCACGTGTTGCAATGCTTCTGACATTAAATTTATGTGAATCAGGGACAGAAGAGATTCAGTTGTGGAGGAAATGGGCAGTAAAGAAACTTTTGGGATCCTGAATATCCTCTGAATAACCCCTCTGCTCTGTTTATCTCTTTAAAACATCTCTCTGCAAAGAGTGGCAATGCTTTTATGGCTGCGGTTTGGGCACAGTTTTAATTCTATGCTTATTTTTTTTCATAGAAGGGTCATCTGTCTGTCTCTGATCACAGAGAGGGCAAAAAACGAGCACACATTTGTAGTTATTTGGCTGAATTGCACACATCATTCTGGCAGCACTTTGCTCTGATCTGTTTATAAGCAAATGGAGCATATTCTGCAAGTCTAAAGGAAAGAGTTTTATCACCAAAATTACCAAGCGGGCACCACATCTCTTTCTGGGGAACCTCTGCATGCAGTAATCACAGAGGTCCATGTGACTTTCCTATTGCCTAGCTCAGCTGTATTTATTTAAAAAGTACAAATATACACATGCACACTGTTTACTATTTAGGACATAAGTGTTCATGATTCTTTGGCATAACAATTTTCTATTTTTCTAAAATTTCTTAGTATCACAGTAGCTATTACTTGTTAAAAAGGAAAATTCTGACACTGGGAAATGTTCTTTTCTGATGATATGTAAATATTGATATTTGAGTGCAGTAACTGCCTGGGTACACCAGGTTAAGTGAGACCTTTCTTGTTTTCCTAGTTTAACATGACTGAGTAGTTGCCATTATTTGTTCTGTTTTAGTAATTTTTGTTTCATTGATTAGGTGACTCAGTGGTATCCACTCACATAATGACATCTTTAGAAATAGGCTAGAAGGCTGCAACACTAATTAATATGAACTATTATCCAATGAGCAGTAGTGCAAGCTAGTGCTTTGTTGAAATACAATGCATGCCCACAGCTATTGGATGAGGCATAAGTGATTATTATTTTTACTATTAATGTACAGAGCAGCTCATTAATTTCTGTAGAAACTACTCTATTTTTTTTTCCCTGGCATAGTGTCTTCCTCTGTATGTGAAACAAAGCTGAAGCTTCAGTGCTGGAGAATATTGTTATGCAACTCTGGAATCCTAAATTCAAAATTAGGCTTTGGAGCTAGCATAGAGTATAGTGAAGCAGCAGCCATAGCACTAATTAAAGGCATATTGATTTGTTTGGCCTAATCTAATTATAGTCTTTATAATAAATCAGAATGTGTTTTGCAATTAGGAAATCCATACTAAATAACAAAAGTACTGTTATCTTTGTAAGCTTACTAAATGTCTTTTAATACAAAGTTGCTGTTCATAGAGGTGCATTTTATGGCTTTTTATTTGGGCCTCATTCAGGACTTTAGTGGCCCACATTACCCTGAGAAGATCCACTTAGAAAGTATCCACCAAATAACCCATCAATATGTTTTTTCTCTCAGGATTTTCAAAGTTCTTTTTTTTTTAATTTATATTTTCCTTCACTTTCACTCTTCTGCAAGCATTGCTTTGAAAACTAGCTACTAGAAACAAGAAACAGATAAATGTCTACTTAGACATTTAACTTAAACTCAGGTTCACAGTTCACACATAAAGGTATGAAACTTTTTTTGCAGACAGATAACAGCTAAAAAAAGCCCTGTCTTGTACACCAGTATACCATTTCTGCCCTGTGTACCTCTTCATACCTGCCCCTTCTAACCCTCAGGAAGTAAAATCAGTGTCACTGCTGGGCTTGAACATGAAGCTGCATCTCTGTTAGTGATCTCTGATCTGTAAAACTGAAGGCATTGAACCAGAAAACTATTTGCTCTCTACCAATTGTACCATTTCCTTTCCAAAAAGTCAGTTTACAGGGGAGAATTGTATATGCAGAAACATGATCCATGCATGGTTCTCATGCAAAACATCTTTATGCACTAAACTGTGCATAACACAAAGGCAAGAAGGTAATGACTTAATAAGAGCTGTTAACACAAATAAGGGGATTAAAAGCCAATTTCAGAGCAATTAATTAAATTGGGATTTCTGTTATAGAGTAAAAAATTAATTGTGGCATTGTAAAAAGAATACCTGAAATTAACCTTAGGAAAGGCACCACAGTCTAATTTGAAACTGTAATTATCCTTAAAAAATATAGAGGAAATACTGCATAGTTGTGGTTAAGCTTTTAGTCACACAGGTTCAATATATCTGAAGGCAGAACTTGCCATTAAGGGAGAGTAATTCCCATTTTCACTTTGTTACTCCTGCACTAGAGTAAAAATGGCCTGACCATGGGTGTAAAAGCAATTTGCTAGAGCAAAGTGTAAATTAGGAACAGGATGAAAGTTTCAGTAATGTTATTGTGTTGTGATTCTGAGATGCTGAACATCAGCAAATAAAGACAAAGGTAAAACTGAAGCAGCCTTTACACACTTAGTAACAGCATCATTTCATTCCATTGTGCTTTAGTTCTATAACTTAGATTTATCAAGAGTAGTCAGAGTCCCTTGACAGAAGATAATGTCACCATTATAACATATGGTAAGACTGAAATTGTGATCATTCTTTATCTTTAAATATTTTGCTCTGGTCCTACCTCTAGCATTATGGTAATACTGGGGGTTTGTTGATTTAGTTACATACTCAGGAGCCTGCTCTCCCTTTGAATGGTGCACATAACTTCCATTAATGGTACTGGCATTTGTGTGTGCATGGTGAGTTGGGAATGCTCCCCTCCAGAAATTATACATGAAAATCCCTAAGGGAATAATATTTTCCACAACTGCACCATTACCCTATCAGAGACTAAACAGTTAGCATGCACAGTAATTAAGCAAGTACAACAGGCAAATTCAAATTTCAGGAGTCTGGGGTTTATTGTTACAGATGTTCTTCAGAGCAAAGTCTGCTCAGCAGTTCCTTGGGTCATAAATGTTTAATTTTTAATCTGTTTCTTATCAGTTTTGTGTAATGCAAGCTCACTGTAAATCAAAAGAATTTTTACAAGTGGGTTTTTTATGTCTTGAAAATTTAAAGTCATAGTGGTTGTTTAGCATTTTTCTTCTAAAAATGTCCTGCCCAATAGTAGTGTTCTTTAACTCTAAAAGTGAATTCATCTGCTTGTGACTAGTGCTGTGAATTTCAAAATTAAAATTAGTAGATGGGTTTTTTTAAGAGAATCCAAGGGCTTAATTCCATTCAGTCAACTATGTGACCTTAAAAATCTGTCCCATTTGGAAATAAGCCTGAGGTCCCCAGTCTCACTGTGAAAATAAATGCTTTGAAAATGTCCTCCTGTAGGGCTCTGAGGGCACACAGCACCCTGAAGGACCAGATCTGGTGAGCAGGCACATCAGATGCACACTTCCTATTTCTGTGGCTGTTTACAGATGGTAGTCTGTTTGCACAGATTGAATATTCTCCTGTGAAAACCACACACGTTACTTTGCCAGTGTATTGTTGGACTCACTTTGGGTTACATCATTTATTTGCACTGAAGATATCTGTTTAGTAGACTCAGGACCTCAAAACAATAGCTGTTTCAGGTGATATTTATCTTTTGTGACTCAAACAGCTGTCTTCTCTATTTGCATGATGATATAGTTTGTTAGTTAACAGGAGCTGATAAAAGGTAAACTGCTTTTTGAAAGACTGAAATATAATAACATAATGATTGTGGGGGGAAACTCCTGGTGATTTAAACATATTTACATTTTATCTTCTGCCATCTGCTCTGAGCCAGGAATATGCTCATCCACATCATGTTGTGTGCTCCAGTCACTCAGCCCACCAGAGGGGAAATTGCTGTCTCCAGCTTCACAGAGTTCAATATTCCTGTGGCCACTGCCTGACCCAAAACAGCTCTCTTTACACTGTGTTCAAGGAAAAAAAAATACATACATACATAATACATTGAAAAAAAAAATCTTAATTTTAAATCTACAGAGAGAGATAATCTATTATATTTTGTATAATGCAGTTGGCCTTTAGTCAGCAGTCTAACACAAATTATAGCCTGCAATTAAGTAATTATTCTTTGTTGGTCTAGATGGAATTCTGAGGAGGAAGGGCACAAGTATTTATTTATTTATTCCTGCAAGGTGCTATAGAAAATAGTCATGATGATAGAGTGCTAAGAAACCAGTTGAATATTTCAGAAATGCCTGGGTACCTAGCTAAGTCTCTTTGCTTTCCACAGGATTTAGATATATCACTAGTTCTGGATCTGAAATGGATGTTTTCCTGTGCCTTTATGTACCCAAATACCCGCACTTGTCAGTCCATTTACACGAGTAGCTTTTAAAACTAATTTGGCACTTTTGAAATTCATGTCCTCCAAAGCTGCACCTCCAGACTGTGGTCACCAATTGTTGTGGTGTTTTGAGGGTCCCCAGGATGAGGTGAGAGATGAGAATTGACTACAAGTTCTCAGAAGGATGATTATTATATTATATTATATTATATTATATTATATTATATTATGAAAATTATATACTAAAACAATACTAAAAAAAGATAAAAGAGAAATCCAGAAGGCTAGAAAAGAATGATAATAAAAACCTGTGAATGACCAGTCCTGACACAGCTGGACTAGGATTGGTTATTAATTAAAAACAGTTCACATGGACCAATCAAAGATGCACCTGTTGGTAAGCAACATCCAAACCACATTCCAAGCAATCGGATAATTATTGTTTACATTTCTTTTCTGAGGGTTCTCAGCTTCTCGGGGGAAAAATCCTGGCAAAGGGATTTTTCAGAAAATATCATGGTGACACCAGATCTAGAAATACTATCTAGGACTTGACTAGTGAAACGTGTTCTTTAGGTTTTTCTTTTTGTAGTGAGGTTTGGAGACAGCTGGGCTGGGTGACACCAGGGCTGCAGGAAGGTTTGCAGCGCACAACCTGGGGCTCCCCACACCTGCACGTGGGAGAGGATGAGCATGGGCATGGGGAATGTGTCTGGTACAGCAGCTCCTTGGGGTCAGCCGAAACTGAGGGCAACTGCATCATACAAAATACCCCACACACTCCTGCACATGTGCTGGGACAGCTCCCATGGGAAGGAGAAGGAGGAAAGACCAGATGAGGTGCTGGAGGCTTTGGCTTTTCCCTCCAATCCATGCTGTGACTTCCACATCATGAAAAGGACAATGCAGTCAAGCAGAGTGAGCAGAAGTGCACTCTGCTCCTGTGTGAAATGGATTCCAGCTTCAGTGCCCCACCTATTGCTTTCAATCAAATATATTGTTGGAAACTGAGCTATAATAACATTTTAATGTTCTCCAGTTATTAAAGTTAAACAGAGGGGAATAATTCTCCTTGGTAATCCAAAGCATTCAAGAATGAGAACAACAGTATCAGAAGATTAGCACAAAAATTAAAATATTCATATGCAATAAGTTGTGGAGCTTTTTTGTATTCTGTATTTGTATTTTGTATTCTTACTAAATTCTGATTTTTTTCAAATGTCATTAACACTGGAAACTCCTAGGGAAGGGAAGGGAAGGGAAGGGAAGGGAAGGGAAGGGAAGGGAAGGGAAGGGAAGGGAAGGGAAGGGAAGGGAAGGGAAGGGAAGGGAAGGGAAGGGAAGGGAAGGGAAGGGAAGGGAAGGGAAGGGAAGGGAAGGGAAGGGAAGGGAAGGGAAGGGAAGGGAAGTTCCTAGGTCAATAAGCAAAAGGCATAAATTCCATCAGACTTTGTGGAAAAGGCATAAGAGACAGCAGAAGCCTCACCCATTGTTCACTTGGAAAATAATAAATTGCCCACACGTTTGCATCAACTTGTGCATTTGGGGTCAGATGCTCACAAACTCAGCTGATTTTCTGGTAAAGATTTCTTTGTCTTGTTGCTATGCCTGATGTTAGAAGTTTTGAAATAGTAACAATGCTTTGTTTCATTTTTTCCCCTTTGTGGAAGATATTTTGATTTTTTTTTCCAAAATGCCCCAGATTAACAAAGGAAGGTAAACCTGGAAATATTTAGCTGTTAGAATTGTCAAAAAACCTGAATTTTCTTGCCTCTAGAAAAAGCACTTTACCATTTTTTGAGGGTAAAGGGCCAGCAAAAGAAATGTCATTCAGACAGATTACAGGGCACAATCCATTGCTTCACAGAATACAGGAAACATAAAGCACAAAGTGACACCTCTCAGCACACATTTTTCCCTCTCTAGGTCTTGGATTTTTGCTGCCCCTAAAGAGAAAATTTAAGTATTTGTGGTTGTTATTATGGGATATTTCAAATGAAATTTCAAGCATTTTTTTTTCTCTAGAAGATTGCAAAATTCTCCCCCCACATGTGCACAGATAGAGTGGCAAATTCTGCTTCAGTTTTATGTGCTTTCTCCTCTGCCACTCAGAATGGTTCTGCTTCCTTCCATTCCACTTCTACCTCCATGTTTTTATGTAAACATTTTTCTAAATTCTCCTTTACACTCACTCCACTTATTTTCTGCATCCCATTTAAGATCTGCAACAAATTTAATCTCCTCACATTATCAATATCCGCCATGGTTTAATTCCTGCCTTTACTTTAATGCAGCAGCCAAACAAATCTTCATCCAGCTGTGGCTTCAGTTACCAGATGTGCAGTGTTTGCTTTCAGCTCAGATTTGCTGTTTCTTGGTTGATGGCAGAATCTGTCCTAAAATACATTTGAACCATATTTAAATCACTAAATCCTCTAGTTTCAAATTTCTTAATTAACTCAAAAGGCTTCCTTCCTATTTTTTTTCTCAGACAAAAGCTCAAAGACAGATAATAGATCTCCTAGTAACACCTGAATGTCTTTTATGCCATTGAATGTACACAGCTGGACCCAGAGCAATCCTTTGACTGATGGTAGTGGAAATATTGACTTAGGTAGTGAAAGATGAAAATACAATACACAATAACACAATACATCCTCTACTTTTAGAAGTGATTTTCAAGGCTAGATATTTAGTAACTGCTCTAAGAGATGTTTGTAGATCAATATTTTTTGTTCTGTGTCCTTTGGGAAATGACCTTGCTGCTAAGAATGAAGAAGACAACATTTGTGCTCCTTTAGACATGCTGAAATAAAAGGAATATGCTCACACATAATGGTTTTCCTTCGTGGATATTTCTATAGAGCATTACAGATCGTATCAGTAAATCACACATTTATTACCCATGTGGATCACATCCTGCACCCACTGAAAACCAACACAAGTTTTCACTTCAGCAAAAGTTTTATCTGGTGAGCTTATGGCCAGGTTGTAAATGGTAACCAAGTGCATGAAAATGAACACTGTGTGAGTGAGAGATCTTGAACCTGCAAATCCCTCTTGCCTGGAAAATTTCTCAATGATTTCTGTAGGCATTCAATTCCACACCTGCAAAAATGCCAGAGAGAAAAATACTATTGTGTGAATAGAGCCTGCTTTTCTTTCACAAAAGTGTTGATTTTTTAAATGACAGTTTTCACAATTGAACAGTATTTGCTATGCAACTAAGCAATTCTTATCCTGGAGAATCTCCACTAAGGCTTAATAACCAAAATAACATCTCATTGTTCTGTATTAGGCTCTGGCTCTTCCTATTACATATTACTCTTTTAAACTGGGGTTCTAGATTCATATATAACTTTTCAGATATATTTTTCTCATCAGCATTTCATATTTCTTCCTTCAAAATATATTTAAATTTTTTTATACACATCTTTACCAGACTTCTTTATCACCATAATATTTGAAGAATATAATTTTTAAAAAGACTGAAATAGAAGTAGGAAACAGACTGATAAAATAGCTTGTAAACCCAAAACTAGTGAAAAAACCCTAGGCCTGAATCATGTATGACTTATAGCTAAGCACTTTGAAGGTCTAAAATATATCTTGGACTTAATTTCTTAAACAGTTTTCTGCAAGATACAGTTCTGCTATCTTATAGAATAATAATGAATTTCGTACATATCAATAGTCCAAAAATTTCCATAGATGTTGGCAAACTTGGGGAAAAAAATCATTACACATGTTCTTTCTCATAGGAACCACATTTTATCATTTCCTACAAGGAAATCAGAGAGAGGTAGGTGGTGTGTCAGTTGAGGTGCAAGGAATTCAACAGAGGCCCCTCATCACTTAGGGCAAGGAGAGTCTGCGCAGCAGCTGCTGGTCATAAAAGACATTCAGGAGGGGCAGAACCCCCTTTCCCCATCCACTGCCTTTGTTGGGGTCCTGGTTCTGTGACAGAGAGAACAAGCTCTGTTGGGGGATGGCATCTTCATCTCAGCTGGCCCGAAGCCTTGGCTCAAATTCCCTCTTTGGGAAGAGACACTGGTGCCTCTCAAGACAACTCCTGCCTCAGGGTGGGATGGGTTGCTGAAATGGAATAAAATACCTGAAATTCCTGAAATTCCTGAAATTTGAACCTGAGAGGCTGTGTTCAAACATAACTTAGTGTTCAGTGTGTTAAAATATGTTCATTGGGAGACTGGGGCAGCTGTCTAACACGAGCAGTTCCTTACTTCAGGCACCTCTGTCTTGCACAGATGTGTTGTCTAATGGGATATGGTTTAGAGACAGGATCACTGGGGATGAAACCATTGCATCTTCCATCCTCTTCAGAATTAGCTCAAAAGAGAGGCAAATAGTTTAGGAAAAAAAGAGATTAGGAAATAGAGCATGAAGGCACAAGTTGCTTGACATCATAAAATCAAGACTCTTCACTCAGGATGTGACTCACCCAAGCTAATCTTAGTTATCAATATTTCACCAGTCTTTTTGGGATCTCTCTCACCATAGTTGGAGAGTGGGAAGACTTTTAGGGCATGAGTCATCTGTAAATATGGACATCTATCTACATCTCTGCTCTCAGCAAGTACCTGGAAGGAGGTTGTGGGAGGTGGGGATCAATCTCCTCTCCCAGGTAATCAACAATAGGGAAAAGGGCCCCAAGTTGTGCCAAGGGACGTTCAGGTTGGATATTAGAAAACTTTATTCACTGACAGAGCAATTAAGCAGTGGAACTGGCTCTCAAGGGCAATGATGGAGTCACCATCCCTGGAAGCATTCAAAAATGAGCAAATGTAGCACTTTGCTATATGGTTAAGTGGGCATGTTGTTATTCTGTTAATTGTTGTATTCATAATCTTAGAAGTATTTTCCAACCTTAAAGATCTTATGATGCAATGATCTGACTAATTATAATGACATAAAATTGCCTCTTTTCTTCTCAATCACAAAGGAGGAAGCTCATGTGACTAGCTCAGACATGGATGTTTCCTCTGTGGAAGTCTAGGTCTGGTCACAGAAATTCCTTCCAGAATATAAAAATATCTGCACCTCACAGAATCAGAATATGAAACTTTCCATGTGCAAAAAGGATATTTGCATTTGTATAATAGATTTAAATTTAACAGCTTTATTTCATAGAAACAAATAAAAGCATCACTGAAGAAAATCACATGTATTTAACAAAAGCAAGAAAAATATTTCTTTTTTCATATAAAATCTTTATTTTCTAGTCTAAGGTTATTCTCATTTTAAAAAATCAGAAAACATTCATTCTGTGCTTGATCTATATTTTTTCAGGGCATATTCTGACAATTTTCTGGTGTCAGTGGGGTTTCAAATACTTTCAGAATTAAGTACCAAATCCTTCACACCAACAGGTTCTGGACCTTCACTCCTTTAGCTGATTTTAGAAGGTTTGCATAAAGGCTTGCAATGGACAACAAGTCAGAGATGCAGAGCACTGTGGTGATTAAAAGGAGAGGGAGCAGTTCTCAGGGCATCAGACAATACAGGCAGAACATTATGTGCCTAATAGCAATATGCTAAATCTCTTTTCAAAAAGCAGATATCTTCACATATCTTTCATTTTCCCTTCACTTTTACATCCTTAAATATGTTAGATATTAGGTCTTTCTGACTGCTGTGAGTCTGTGACTTCTTTTTGCTGCACAGAATTACCTAACTAATGCAGAATTGATTTCAAGTACACTTTTATCTTCACCTCACCCTTTCCCACAAAATTTTAATTTAAAAAATAAAATAAATGTGGTTTGTGCTTAAACCATAACAATAATAAACAAGTGCAAGTAGAAAAAAAGGTACCTTCAAACCTACAACCTTTAGCTGTATTACTAAAAAATGTTTTCTTTACATAGATATATATTCTGCTCAGTTTGATTTTTTTTTTACATTGAATTATAGTTAAACACAGGGTACTAGTAAACAGGGAGTTGATCATGCTTTTACTTCATATATCCCCTTAGTCAAAACAAATATTACTGAATTTCAGCAAGACTGATTTGTCGTAAGTAAAATAGGAGCAGAAAAGAGAGAGAGAGAGGGGAGGAGAAAATCCAGTAATTCAAATTACTTCTTGGAACCAATTTTGCAGTGATAATATGTAATAGGCAGTAAACTATAACTACTGCACACACATGGTCATAAACTTACATTATGCAATCTATTTCTTCAGAAAAAAACCGTGTGCGAATATATGCAGTTACTACATAATTTAAGCTGTAACAATATCATATTTACAGTTACAATTTACATTATCAATTTTTATAATCTGTGGTTGTTAACTCCAGCAGGCCTCTTACTAAAAAAATAACTACAAGCCTACAGCAAATGTCGACCTATGTTCAATTCATTTTACCCATTTGAGCTGGCTAAATAGGCTACATGAGTTCACACCATATTTAGTGGAGAGAGGCAGAGAGAGGTGTTTCCAGAAAATGATTCATATCACCAGAAGAGACACAGGAAAAATAGATGTGGTGAACAGCTTTCCTCTGGTGGCTTTGCTGCCTGTGAATTAGCTTATAGGTAGCTGAATTTAGCTGAGAGAATTAACACAAAACAGAGCCACTCCAACAATGAGACCATGAATGAAAAAATGAAAAATAAATATTTTCTTTATAAAAGGTTATCTATTCCTTTTAGGTAGTTTTGTGCTTCACAGTCTTTTTGAGGTTGCAGCTTCTAATGCTTTGGGCACTATCACCATAGTAGCTAACTAGAAAACTATTTTACCAACAGTTCAAAAGTCAAGATGGAAATTTTCCAGTATCATAGTTTACAAACATTTCCATCCTTTTAGAGCAAAGCTGAGGTTTTCATCAATTTCCACATATTGCCTACATATAAGAGAGGCAAAAGATACTTTTCAAGCACAAATTAACTCCTATTACTTGTTCCAGAATATGTTCCTTTAATACAGAAGTCTTTAAATACATACAGCTGATGCTATACATTATTTATGTTCACATTTCTATTTTTGCAAGGAGATGTAATGACAGGACAAAGGGTAATAGCTTTTAACTAAAAGAGGACAGATTTAGATGAGATATGAAGAGGAAATTCTTCACAGTGGTATGGTGAAACACTGGAAGAGTTTTCTTAAATTGTCGATGTCCCATCACTGGGAGTGTTCAAAGCCAGGCTCGTGGATATTTGACCAGCCTGGTCCAGTGAAAAGTGTTTCTGCCCATGGCAGGGACTGGAAACTAGATGATCTTTAGTTTTCCATGCAACTCAAACCATCCTGAGATTCTCCAGCTTTCTTAGCATAAAGGTAATTTCAATAGCTAAAAATGACCCTCCCACTTAGTAATAATTTTACTTTTTTTTTCCTCTAAATAAAGATTCCTCATCTGAATGTTTTTTTCTCAGTGCATTATTCTTTTCTTTATTTATTCATTTTGATTTTTTTTTTGAGTGAGTTTGGGTGCCCAGCATATCAACTTTATTTAGAGATATCTTCAAAACTTCTGATTTTCAGGAAGGGCTGAATAAATAACACTTACAGATTTGGTATGGCTTGGGTGTATTCCGTAAGGTTTTAAGGGTTCCTTGCTATGATAAATTAATAGATGGGATGAATTGAGGTGGTTTTTGGCATCTCTGTTCAGGGATCTCTTTCTTTTCCTCTCAAAGCCCATGAAAGTGTAAATCTTCAGATACCAGGCTCTGAAGCTTCAATAAACACCCCTCATAAACCTTCAGACTGAGGCTTTGTATGTGTGATTCCCGTTTTTTATCTGCATTAATAGGTTATCTATCCAAACCTGCTACATATTTACCTATTTTTGCATTCAGATTTTACATGCCAAAATGAGCACCTGTCCATCAAAATACACCTGCATTTAAATTATTCCTTATGATGTTCAGAAGCCTAGACACAAACCTGACACTATTGTTCCCATTTGAAAAGGAGTCCAACTCATGCATTTGCAGCAAATGTACTTGGAAAAAGAATTTAATACATGTACTCACCCTGTCCTTTCAGAACCCTGTTCAAATGCATTAATGTAGGATTTGGAGTTTGCTCTTTGCTCTCAGTGATGACATTAATCCTGGGCCGCTGTCCTGATAAACACCCATGGCACAGCCATGACCAGAGTGACTTTATTTAAAGATTCCAGTGCCTCTTTCCACAGTAACCAGCTGGGTCTTTCAGCATCCACAGCAGCAAAGAAACCCTCAGGGCTCCACAGTGTTTTCTTTTTACTTATTCAATTACATGGGCATGGATAAATACAGAATGAGTTTTACAGCAGACTGCAGCTTTTACAATGTCCAAAGGACATCTTATTATATGTTCAAAACTAGAAAATTCTCCAATAGCTATCTGAAGGATACCCCAAGGACTCCAACACTTGAGATGAGCTACCAACACAAGGGAAATATAAGGAGTTTTATTTGGCTTCAGAGTCCTCTATTCTATTTGTTAAAATAAATAAACAAAGCTGATTAATCAATACAATTTAGCCTTTTTACTGTAACTATACTAAGGTTAAATATGATGGACAGTTCCTTTTGTACCTACATTCTTGTTTTATTATCACATTAACTGGTCATCAACAGTACTGTTATTTACTGGGGACTAATTAATCATTCATTGTCTTCTCATTAAAACTTCAGTTTGTTGCTATCTTCTTCCTTCCATTTGGAAACATGAATGTCATAGTTCAAATTCTTTTTTTGTAGATTATACTTACTGTGCTCTAACAGAGAATTCAATAAACAAGTTAAAGATTAATAAATTATGTTAGGATTTTCAAAGCACTTAAAGAAGGCAGGTGTTGCATTCCTAAGAACACCATTAGGAGTTGTTTGTTTGTCTAACTCTCCTACTCTCTGCTGAAAGCTTGAATTCTTATTTTCTACATTGGAAGTCTGCATAGGATGATGCTCTGCAGGACTGCAATTTTAACAACAATTTAGCTTGTGACCATCTGCATCAGCAAGTAAAGATGTAAAATAGGAAACTTCAGCTAAATGACAAATCAAAAGTTTGCCACAGCAATCCGTAATTGACTGTGCCAAGCGTGGAGAGGAACCCATGGCAGGAGGGCCCCTTTTCTCCTTTTCCCTGGCATACACACATTAACCACATAGGAGTGGCTCAAAGGAACATGAGAGCTGCATAAAGGTCAGCAGCTTACAAAAGCACAAATTTTAATTTTGCTTGGATCCAGAGAATACTCAGCACTCTATCACAGCTTTAGTTCAAGGAGTTCTAACTGGGTTTGCTGGCCTTGCATAAAGCCAGGTTTCCAGGTTTAACATACTTCACTTCATGTACTTGCCTAAATTTGAACCAGCAGTAAGATTTAACAGTGTGGAGTGCTGGGCTATTTTTTCTGGACATATGTTTTCAGTTAGGGTTGAACTTTTCTCCTCCTCACACTAAAGTCCTAAAACATCTTGCTATGGCAGTAAATTTTTCAATCAGTGTTTATTAAAGGAGTGTGTGGACATTCCACATGATGTGAGCACTTCTCTTATTAAAGTTGTCATTTGTTGACAAATGGGATGCAATTATGGTATATGTAAGAAGATTACAAGTTCTTCGTGCTGACAAGCCTAATTGCATAATTTCCTATACATATTACTAAGCAAATCAGAGGGAACAGCAACGGTGGATTTGGATCAGCAAATAAGAAAATTGAAGAGGTCTTGTATAACTGATAATGGTAGAAAGTGCATTATGAATAACTGTTATGTAATGAAATATATTTGTTTGGGTTTTGTGGTTCAAAGCAAGCCTCATAATGAGATGCAGATGGCTCAGGGCCATCTCACAACATAGCAATCCACATTTGAGGAGGAGCCTTGCAGGATTCTGGGTTGGCATCCAACAAGCCTGATACAGACATCTTTTATTTTTCTTATGGAGGAGAGCTGCAATAATTCTTTATAGAATGTTCCATCTATTGATTTGAAGGTTTTGCACTTCAGCAAGTCATTAAGAATTGTCTCATAAACAAAAACCAAATGACAAAGAGAAATTTTTAATGTTGGGACATAAAACCACCACTCAGAGTACATTCCATGGTCTATCAAGATACTGCCCTTAGACAAACCTGAGAGGTCTTTTTTTCCCAAGTATATCTCAGACACATCACCAAACTCAGAAGTTTAAACATTGGGTCATCAGTATGTGTCACCAGACTAAGTGAGATTCAGGTTCCCTTCTTGGCTGCACCACAGTAAACCCAAAGCTGTTCCAACAGTCTCAAGAAGTTCATATGGATGTCTGTGAGGAAGAAAATGGCTCTGGAGCCTGGCACTGGATAAAACATGGAGTCATCACTTTCCAGACCTACAGAATACAATTCATCCTCTTGATGTGCAGGCATAATTTGCTGTAGTAATTATGGGGGGACTGGTCCAAAAATATTTAGCTTCCAAAAGTTAATTCCTAATTTATAAAAATGTCTATCTGTGTTTGTTTATTTTTAATTAGTGCAAAATACTCAAATGTCTTCTTGTTGGAAATACAATATAGTATCTAAAAATTGATCTAACAGTTCCAGTTATGTGCCATACAATTGTATTTGAAATCAATTTTGCAAAGATTTTCTGGACAACTGCAAGAGCTATGAGCTAAATTAAGTTCTGCAAATGCTTCACCTGAGCCAGCTTCCACAGAAGACAGCGAGAACTTCCATAGTAACTTTTCCAGAAATCATACTGAGTTATATGCTCCTGGAAACTGATGGAGACAACTGCATGAGGTTTTGTTTGGGTTTTGATATGATCTGTGAGACTGAATGTGCTATTTTGGGAAAGCTTGAGTAAACAGGTAGGTTTTTCATGTAATCTTTAGTATGGCAAGTGGTCTTCCTCCTTTCTTCTTCATAGCAGGAAAAGTGTGTTGCTTGATCCAGATAAGTGAAAATAGTTTTATTTTCATAAGGCCAAAAATAAATATTTTACCTGAAAAGTGAATTTCTTAAGCAGTTTCAGGATCAAATTTTAGATTGAGCCTATCTAGGCAAACAGCCTATTAGCTGTTTGCATGTTTTAAAGGTATGTTGAAAATAATTTTTTAATTAAAATCTTACTAATCATTGCCTATAAAGAATGCTAAGCATTAATTTTTCATTCAGTATGAATCGTACATTTTATAACTATTGGATATCCATAAAACCATTATCATGTCAACAGTATATGGCTATATGAAGGGTAATCTTAACACTAGAAATACTATCAAAAAAACCCTTACTGGAAACAGCTCAGATATTTTTGCTCTATTTGCACAACGCAAAAATAGCCTAAATACATTTTTAATGCAATCAGCTGAATTCCGTAAATCCAAATTGTGTGCTAACTGCTCATGCTGATTAGTGTGAAATATTAATTTGCACTAATCAGCTCCAGGCAAGGGAAGCATAATAAACTTGACACATACATTTCACGCTTTACAGTGCTGGAACTTGCCTTCATACACTATCAGTGCTGTTAGTTATGTCACAGGAGCTCTGTACTCAAGGTGCACTTGGAAAAATTTCTTTAGCCCATGCTTCAGCTGGATTAGTGTTGTGAAAATCCTGGTCTCTGGGAACTGATGGTCTGCACCAGCTAAATGTTGTCAGAAACATTTGTCTCTGCAGTGAGCTGGAGCATCTGATTCCTGCCCTGGCTGGCTCATGACTAAATCATTTCCACTCACATTGCCTCTGCTCTCAGTGTACCAGGTGAGATTAGACCCCACAAGCCAGTGGCTTCCTGCTGCCTTTCTATCTGAAACGTGTGCATATGGCAACAAAATAAAACTGTGTCACTAGGCCTAAAGAAATACACCAGCTATTAGACACACACACAGGGGAACAGCAATGTCAGGTTTCATATATTATGTCTGAGGGTTGCTTTTTGCAGCCCATCTCACTCTTCTGCAGAATGGTGCCTGTAATTCCTGAATTCATGGGTTTGCATTACACGCAATCAGCATCTGATTTAGCAAGGACACCCTCCCCAGATGCTATTTTATGCTATAAAACCATCATGTGATGTGATAAACAGGGCCTTTTCTCTCTAATACATGACTAAATATGAAGTACCTTAGAAGCTGGGTCACAGTGAAAGTGAGAGTCTGACAGAAGGCTGGAGGGGAAAAAATTCTATTTATGTGTACTTAAGACAATCATGTGCATAAGTGAGAAGGGATAATCTGTGCAGACAAATCTGTTGCTCACTGCTGCCTGGGTTGTTCCATCTTTCCTGCTCTGTGTACTGCTCACAAGGGTCTGGCTGAGTTTGCAGCCCTGCCAAGCACAAGGTATAGACATGAATGAAAACACATACGGTGGAAATTGCCATTTGGTTGAACAGCAAAATTGCAAAGGCCTGTAATCCTACTGGATTTTCACTGACCTCTGCCCTCCTATATTTTTCTCTTCCTTTTAAACATAAATTACTCCAGGACACAGCTACATGGATGCTGTACCCCAAGCTGGATTTTTAGATTGCCTGGCTGAAATGTGGGTCACCCAGCTGTTAATGGGGAAAAAACCATTCCTCATGTTAAGTGGAAGCATGGGGGAATTTGAAATACTTGCGCTGTGTTTACATGTGATTAAAATGACCTAATAAAACAACATAATTATCTCATGTGTTCTGCTCCCCAGGGCAGGCATACTGCTGAGCACAAAGCACATTGCTCAGCACAAAGCTCCTGACAAGCTCATTGACCCCAGTGAAACCAGTAACCACCATTTACACATAACCAGATGTACATTTGGTGTGACATGCTCTCAACAATAGCCATTTGATTACAGCCATTTATGTTTTCTAGAGGCAAATGTAATATGCCTTTTCAGAGGAAGGGGCATTTAGAACTTGAAATGGGTTGGCAGTATTAGTTCTAGCAGTAAATGGCCATATGCATCAATGGACATATGAAAAGTGTTAATTATTCCTGGCTTCTGTACAGCTTTTGAACAATGTATCTATGGTTAGAACAAATTCCATTCATCCTCCCCACTCCAAGACCCCTGCAACCTGAAGATTTTTTTTCTTTATGTATCAAAGAAAACTAAAAGAATCGTTGGTCATTATATGGAAAATTTTTTTAACTTTAACAGGCTACAACACTGTCTTAAAAATCTTTGGTGTAATAATTTATCTGTGTTTTTCTCTCTTCTGTATTGGACTACTACAGGTAATCAAAAAGTGAAGCTCTTACTAGACTTTTTTTACTAGGTGTGTTTAGCCTGAGTGAACATAACTCCATTCTTTCATTTTTCCCAACTATGTCAAGTTTCATAAATTAAGTGTGACAAAGTCAGATGGATGGATCATTTTAAAGAATACTAGATCTTGCTACTTTCATCTTTTCTCACACAAGTAAATCCCACTTAAGTCCCTGACAGCTGGGGGTGTAGGTAGAGGAAAGAGGAAAGAAAAAAGGATGACTCAGATCCTGGCCCTTAAAGCATTTTTACCTCTGCACTAGGGAAAATTCCATTTTTGGAGAAATGTAATATTTCAGTCCTGACCACTCATAATTCATTATATCTTCCTAATATCTCACATACCTCTGTCAGAATTCAGCTTGTGTGATTATATCCAGAGAAACTTCAATTCTCTTTGTAGTTGCAACTTATCACTTCTATATATAGATACATTCTTCCTTTTTAATTCTGACTTTTTCTTTCATTAACTAAGTACTTTCTCTCTTCACAACTATTCTAGCACATTTTATCTTTCTCCTTCTCTTTTATTCTTAATAGGGTGAACCAAGTGCTCATCTGAACAGAATTTCAAGTCTTCTCTAGTATTCAATGTATTCTTATTTCCTAAGTTAACATTAGGTGAGTTAGAAAACACTCAGCTACTTTGAATTTTAAGCTTTTTTCCATGTTTGCTGCGGGAATAAAGAAACAAAATATTTTCAATTTTGGGTTTTAAATCACTGTGTGTAACAGTATGTTATTTGTTTTTATTAATGTATCTGCATACTTTACAGCCAAGAGGAAAGATAAACAATATATCATAACAATTTCACAGAAATATACAATTGAATCTTCTTCCTTGAAGTTATTACTATTCATAGGACTGCCTTCATTGTTTTAGATTCTGTACAAACACTTAGGAAGAGACAGCAATTACTCCAAAGCACTTGTAATCACACTTACGTGCAGTTAATTAATTAAATTAAATCAAGAAGAAATAATTGTAAAATAATTTAGATTAATCCACCTAGGCTTCGCATCACTTTAACTTCATGTGTTCAAAAAAGTAATGTAGTGGCACTGATGTAGATTGTGTTTAAAAATAGGACATCATTATACAAGAGAAGGCTCCTGGAAAACTCCACATTTGTTCATTGCATACAGTAAAGGAAGAGCAAATAATGGGTCACTGTGCAGAAATGGGTGTCTAAGGCCTCAATCATTTAAACATCTTGCCTAAAGAAGGCAAGAGAAGTTCAAAGCAGAGAACAATGGAAAGAATCCCAAAACAGGAAATATCTGTTACAGACATTAGAAATGCAGTAGATGATCCAGGTGCAGTCACATACTGACCAGGAAGGAATACCAGGCTTTGTTGCAGAGAATAACAAATCCCCAAAGCATTCAGCTTGATATGCAGCTGCAGAGCACAAGACAAACAAAAATTATTCCAGCAATAAAAAAATACAATAGAAATCAAAGGATATAGTTCTGCTTCTAAAAATAACACTGCTCATTAGACTTCACCTAGCAGGCAACATGCAGGCTACTGACTGTGGTTTAGCATATAAACCACACCAGTGCCGGAAGGCAAGCCCTGTTTGGCATCAGGAATACAAATTTTGGTGTTTATTAGCACAAAAATTAGAGAATAAAATCTGAGAATGCATTGAACGAATAAAATTATTTCTTAAATATCTCTTTTTTTTTGTGGAAAGGCAGTTATGGAGTACAGAACAGAGTAGGAACAGAAGAGGTTCATGTAGCAAAGACAAGGGAGATAGCGTCATTTAACAGAAGGCTTCTGGGACTTCTGGAAAATTGGTTTTACAGGCTGAAAAATGAACACACAAATCCCTTTACAAGAAAGCAGGATTTAGATCTTGCTCAAGATTTTTCCTAGTTTGTAGCAATCCTCTTCCAACAAAGGAAACCAATGAATTGGGTTTTCACATGCAGGAAAAGACGCATCTGTGGGAGTGAGTATCCAAAGTAAGGACACAAGGAGGTGGTGAGAGGGGGATGAGAGGAAACTCTCCCTGAGCTCCCCACTGTGAGGGGTCCAGCAGCTGCAGGGCAGGGGGCAGCTCATGGGGCAGGAAGCAGCAGGGCTGCAAGTCCTGCACAGCCCAGCCTCCAAGGGAGAAGGTCGAAACTCACAGCCCTGCCCAGCTCCTTCTTCTTGAATGCCCAAACACTGGTGATGGGCTTGATGCCATAATACTGCCCACTGTGAGCTTAAAAAAGAAAAAAAAATCACCACAAAAAATCAACAGTAAGATCTTGCCCAGTAGCTGAAAAAATTTGCAGGATGTGCATAAACCTTTGCCAAGGATGCAGAAATAGAACGTAGGTTTTTCTTCTGATGCAGTGAGAGAAGTCTAAGAGTAGGCAAACCCTTTCCTCTAAAGGCTTGTGGGATGGAACAAATTCTCATAAAGTAATCACAAGTCTGCTTCCAGTAGATAGGGAAAATAAAATACAAGAAATTTTACCAGAGTCAAAACATCACATAAAGAAAGAAGAAATGCTACTGATCTTAGAAGGAAAAGGGTAAAGGGAGGAGGGTCATGACTTTCCAGATGTACAAGAAAATTCATCTACAATCCAGCTTCTCTGCAAGGGAAATGAAAGCCCCTTCTGTTCTCTGGCCTGATCTTCTTGTGAGATGAGTTGAGTCAATTAGACCCAATGCAAGAGAAATGCCAGATTATTGTTGCCATATGAAAAGCTAACTTTCCCTCCCTGACTGGTCTCTGCAAGCCAAAATTCATCAAAGGACTGAGCGAATTTGAAGTTTGACACAGCTGGAATGAAAATCTCATCCAAGGCCTCAAAAAGAGTAGTCTAAATATAGGTTCTCAAATATATGTAACCTGCTTTTCAAAAATGTGAAGTTCTGTCAGCTCCTATAAGAAAATCAGGCCAAATCTACTTCATAGCTTCAATAGGCATTGAGATTTTGGATAAATCCCCTAAAAGCACCAGAAATAGCTCTAATACACGGATTGGGCTTTGTGAACTTGTGAGTTACTGAAAAGCCTTGGCTCTGTCTTGGCCCATGCTCTGGCAGTCAGTATGCTGAGTCTGGTCTTGCATTATTTGGAAAACAGGAAATGGAAAGGAAATTTCAGAAGGAGGATTTCCTCCAGGAAGGGAGATTCTGAGGGGTGTGGAGCCAGATTCTACGAGCGCAGTTTGACCTAATGCCAAATTTAAGAAACTGAGATATTACTTACAGCTAAGAAGGAAAATTAAAATATAATTGATATACACTCCATTAATTAAATGATAAAAGTTGAAATAAATCAAGCCTATTACAAACAAATTAGCATTAAATAATTACTGCTTATAACCACAATGCCACTTCAAATAAGAAAAGGTAGCTCATGTTTCAGCTTTAGATTATCTACACATGCAGAATTAATTTCTAAATGATAAACCAGATTGTCTTTACTGCATCATTAAAATCCACAGTCCTTGCTGTGCACAAACACTGCATCTCTAACTTTGACTAGAGGTTGCTATTTTTATACTCAGTGTTAGGTGTATTTCATTTCTCTAAAATATAATTTGCTATTGTCTTTGTTTATAAAGTACAGTGAATTACACATCTTTTAAAAGTAGCCAAATTTGATATTTTAACTTAGTTCTACAGTGAGGTTTCTATGCATGGAATATGTTTGGGGAGCCCATTTCTACCTGCCTTCCCTCTTCACCCAAGACAAAGCTAGGAAGAAATTTATGTTACACAAAACTAGAATAGCATTCTTTTAAATGCTTTTTCAGCTCTCTAATGATATTCACAGGGAACTCATCAGGGCATGCAGCCAGGACTAAATGTTTCTACCTGCTTAGTAAATGCAGTTATTTGTAACTCAGAATACATGTGTATTTATATTGTTTCTGCTAGGGAGAGAAAAATAGACACAATAGCATTTAATAGTGTCCTTAATTTTAGATCTGTAATTCCAGTAAAGTCAATGGATCCCCTCAGGTTCTTAAAATAAAATTTAAAAAAATGCTGGAATGATTTCAAACTCCTTAAAACACCCCAATCTTCATATTTGAAGACACATCATAGTTTCTATATTCAGAAAAAAAATTACTATAGGAGAAAACTATCCAGACAGAACATGTTCTTAAATACTTAAATGCAGATCTATTTTCCATAATTGTTTACTGAGTGCTGGGAAGATGCATCTATTGCTAAAAATAGACCTAAAGTAAAATATGTAGGAATAAATTTGACTTCCAATGACAGATGCATTTCCATAAACATGGCTCCATTGAGAGAATACACCTAAAACTAGGAAGCTTATTTATTATTCCTTCAGCTTCATTTGCATACTACTGTATCAGTTATTTTTGCTCCAGTTAGCCAAAACTACATGGCATTTTAGTGTGTTTTGGAGGCCTGTGGTGGAAAAAGCCAAATTCACATTTTAGCACCCATGAATTTTCCTTTCAGAGATATTTATGTACCTTGTTCTCCTGAATTGCATGGAATTCAGCAATTAAAAATTATGCAGAATATGACTTCACCACTGTGAAAATTACATTCCCTAGCTTCTGAACATCCACTACTTAAATTCATGAAAACCAATGTGCAGAGTGATGAGCTGGGTTTTAATCAATCCAGTGCTGGAGACTCCAAATAATTTCTGGAAAACTGGATCTAGAAGTCTTTGACACCCCCTACCCCCTGCAGTAAAATTTTTCCTCTTAATTTAACATGAAATTTCTCCTATTTAATCTGATACCCATTGCCTTTTCTCTTGCCACTGATCACCACTGGGGAAATTCTGGCTCTGTATTTTTTTTTCCTGGCCCAGCAGGCACTGATACTCATGGATAAGGTCCCCCTGGATTTCTGTTCTCCAAGCTGGGCAGCCCCAGCTCTCTCAGCTTTTCCTTAAACATCTTTGTGAACCTGGACTCACTTCTCTGTCTCCTTGTCTCTCTGGTAGTGAGGAAACCAGCACGGGGCCAAGCACTCCAGATTTATTAATTCCAGTGCTGAGCACAGGGGAAGGACCGTGTCCTTCATCCCTCTGGCAGTCCTCTTCCTCATGCAGCCCAGTAGGGAACACTGATGGATCATGTTCAGGAGCTGGAGGGTGTTCCTTACCAATCTGCTTTCCAGACTGCTGGCTTCCAGCTGTGTAAGGCTTTTTACTCCCTATCCAGGTGTGTAAGGTTTTTCCTCTCCTGGGTCAGGCCTTTAGCATTTCCTTTTGCTGAACTTCATAAGGTTCCTGTTGTCCCATTTCTCCATCCGTTCCTGGTCTGTCTGAATGGCAGCACAATTATCTGGTAAATTACCATTTCTAGCTGGATAATTACAGCTGGGTAGCTCTGCTGAAGGTCTGCTCTATTCCAGGACTCTCCCATAGCCTTGTTCCTGCATGCAGACCTCTCATTCCCTCTGCTTGCTCTCTTTTGCTGTACATTTCTTTCCCAGAGCAAGAGTGTGTATTTCCCCTCATAATGCTGTGATCCTGACACTTTTTTATTTGTGTCTATATGGTCACTTTTTTATTTGTGTCTACATGGGCTGCCTTCTATCCTTTTGATTTTGTGGCCTCTCCTTCCACATCAGCCAGTCTGCCACTTCCCCACTTGATTGTGTGCTGTCATCTCATTTTCCCCACACTGTTCCCAGTTTAAGGCTGTGCTCACTGGGCTGTCCAGCCTCTGACAACAACAGTTTTGCTTCACTTGGTCAGGTCTATCCTACCTCCTCCTAGCAGTTCTCAGTCATCAAAAAGGAGATTGTGGCTTTGTAAAGCAAATTCCTGTGTCCGGCACCAGATGTTCCACCAGTTGTTGGCTCTCAGGGTCCACAAAAGACAGATGTGCATGAATAATCTCCCAGTAATTGTGCTAACTGCAGCACTGGCACAGGGCACAGCTGATCCCTGCTCTGAAGAAGACTGGGAGTCTCAATACAGAATTTGGGGCTGAATTCACTCTGGCTGTAATAGAAAGGCAGCCAAGCAGAGACCTTCCTTGAAGGTTTTAATGAGCCTGCCATGGAAGAAAATGGTACTCCTGAGAATTGTACCTGTTTAAGATGGTACATGTAGAAGGGTTTGGTGGCTTCATGAATATGTGATGAACAAATAATTTTTTTTAAGTGAAACAGTGATTGATTCCTAAAGACAAAACTTCATAAATAGGTCAAAAGCCAACATGACTGTAAATGTGTTAATTTTTAAATAAATCCTTATCTCAAGCCCAGCATTTAAAACTTGTTTAAACTTTGCTAATGATTGTGAATTTTTTTTTTTATTATTAATATTATTCCTAATCTGAATGTATTTGAAATAGCAAAACAGCTGTGGAACTTCAAAATGTTTTCAGTCATTATCTTTTTATCAAAGTCATTGCAAGCAGGTTCTATTTCTCTTTGTGGCTAATCTTCATTGATTGGGGATGAACAAGCTGCAGTATATTCCCAAATGACTGTATTTGACTAGAAATTGCAATTACTTGATGCTTAGTAATATGCATTTCAAATGTGTTTGGCATTCTTTCAATATTCATTGATTACCATTATCTGCTCAACAAATTAAAATGCATCCACAGGTATGAGAGAATATAGGAAAATACTGGTTGAAATCATGGTTGTAGAGAAACCATTGGCTTTGCCATTGACTTTTGGAAATACAACCAATGCTCAGGTGTTGGGTCTCTAGCAGTGGTCAATGATTGGATACTTTTCTTTAGACAAGAAAAGAAAAAGGTCTACCTTAATTTATTATTTCAGTAGTGTGATCATATTGCTTCTGACTTTGTAGCCTTTCCAATAATCTTACGGTAAACATCTATAAATACTCCCCTGCAGTATTCCTAAATACTCTTAGACATCACTTCTACCACAGGATTTAAAGTAAAATATCTATATCATACATCCAATTAGCAGATGAAGCAGTCTTCCCTAAAGCAAAGAATGTAGCAAAGAACCTAAAGAATTAAAATTTTCTGCTTGCCAGTTTTGGAAAAGTGAGCTCACCTTTCTAACACAGCTGCCTGAGAAAATATTCCCATCCCATGGACACCTGGGCAATGAGAAAGAGATGCTCTTCACACAAAACAGTGAAAGCAGTGCCTTTTAATATTGTGCTGCAAAACACAAACATTTATAAATTGATCAATTATTATAAACCATACTCTGATGTGAAGAGCATTAAGTTGGGATAAAAGCAAGTTCAAGACTAATTTTAATCACTTAAGCAAACCTCTAACAATGGAAGCTAAAATCAATTGAGAATTTTTAAAAACGTAGGCTTGGATTAATCTTCTCTAAATGCAGAGGCCTCTGCTGAGACATCTAATCAAGTGAACTGCTCACTCCAGGATGCCTTTGCAGCCAACAGAGACTGAGTCAGTGGAACCTCTCATGAGGCTGACTCATCACAATTCAAAATCCCTGTAAATACCCACTCTGCTCTACTCTTTTCACAGGAAGCTGAGGATGGCTTGCTTAATTAGGTGTGTTTATAGCACAGATGTCTCAAGTTAGAGTTCCCTGGTTTATTAGTGAATAAAGTCTGAGCTTCTTGTCTGAATTAGTCAGTTTAGAAAACAGCAATAGATCACCAGTTGCTCTGACAAAAGACCTGATCCTTTGGTAAACAAACTGGAGCACATTGGGATGTGTCTCTTGCACCCAACAGACAAATTTCTTCTAGACAAATCTACAGTAATTACAGAATTTTTTTTTTTCAAATAGAAAATTCTCTTTCATGTCTGTGTAATAAGAATAAAAACCAGACATTCAATTTCTTAATTCCTATTGGAATCAGTAGATTCAGGTACCAAAAATAAAATTAGGAACGGAATAGCATTGCAATAGTCATAAATAAAAGGTAAAAGCATCTGTTTCAGTCACCTGAATTTCAACCCAGAAAAGTGGCATATTACTCTCTGAACAGAAGCCTGGAATCCACTCTGGTGTTTTTGGCTAGTTGCTGTATTATGCTGCTGTCCAGCTGAGTTTACATAAGAACATATTGATTTTCTTTTCTCCTTTCTCCTCATCCCTCCCCCTCCAATATGAACAGCATGGAAGAATCAGCACTTAGCAAAAAAAAATCAAAAAAAAAGAAAAAAATAAAAAAAGAAAAAAAAAAGCCATTGGGATGGACCAGCTCCTGACTCATACACCCGGAAAATATTTTTGTTTTCTGACAGGAAATTCTGGAAACATCTACTTTTCATTTCAGGCTTTTTTATGACAAAAATAAGTTCATTCTGAACCTTTTAATCTTTTCAGTTTCAGGCCACTGACAAGTTACGTTTTTCTAGTGCCCCATGTTGCCAGTCTTGTTCACCTCAGGAGAGAGTTAAGAGTAAACATTTGCCTGGTGTCTCGTGTGGATACTAGTCAAACTTAAATAAAAATAAAAAAAAGAAGTGGATTTGTGCAAGTGTGGGAATGTTTTTTTCCAGGAAATTTGAGTCTATGGTTGGATTCACACAACTGTGGGCCATTTTATTAACCCACATCATGGTTGCTATTGCAATATATGTCTTACTGTGGCAGTATTTAAAGTTTATAGTCAGTCTCATTTTGCAAGGCCCTGTGAATGAGCTGTGCTTCACCAAAATGATGTCATCTGGAAATTAGAATCTAATTTAGTGGTTTAGACTATCATTTAGATTCCCTTTAATGAATGAAGCGCCAACAAATTGTCCATTACAAGAGACTGACACCCCTGCATGAAAAACATAAACCCAGTTATCTTCCATACAGGGGCTGCCTCCCATCTGCTGACAGAAAAGGGGCAAAGATGGGGAAGCTAAGTGAAATATGGTGTTCAGTTTCTTGTCCAAGTGCAGAGCAAGGACAGGTGCTCTTCTAATGAAATATCTGGCAGTTTCTCCATGGACAGGTCCACAATCAGATTCCTTATTGGGACACGATGTAAGAACACTGGCCAGTGAATTTAGCTTCCACTTACCATAAAAGAAAATATAAAATGCAATTTTTTTTGTTTCTCTCTAAACAAAAGCGAAAGTCTGACACCTCTATGCCATGAAAACACACACAACACCAAGTGTCATGGTAAATCTTTGCTGCAAGGCGATAAAACCACTTATAAAGGTCATGCAAGGGTAAGGTCAACTTCTATTGCTCTTGGATGATTTTTTGATTACCTTGGGTTTGAGTCTGCATACTTCTTTGGTCTTTTTAGTTTTAATTTGCAACAAGTCTTAAGTTAGATTGCTTACAATTCATGAAGGTAGACATGAAAAGATCTTACAAATGTCTATTCTCTTAAAACAAAGGTGCCTATTTCTGAAGTTATCAGGTATACAGCTATGTCTGGATAATCCTGACAGTTCATAGTGAACAAAGGAAGCCTTCATTTTATTTATCTCTGAGCTGACACTCAGGTCAAGCTGAGGATTATGCTTCCAACTTTCCAAAACAATCCCTCTCGTAGCCAAATTTGGAGATGTTTCCCAAGGATATTCCCACTGAATGCAACAGAACCATGCAGCAAGTGCTGAAAACTCTGAGCAGAGGTGTAGGAAACTGACATTTAGACTGAGGGAAAGAAGGAAAATCTACCCTGAATTTCTGAACAGGTTGATGAGCTCATGGCTGCTCTTCCTCTTCCCAGGTAGGTCCTGGCAGTACCCCACATGCAGCACAGCATGGACAGAGGTGCAGGAGGCAGAAGACAACAGGTCCTATCTGGAAATAAAAACAGGAGGAAACATTGAAATCTCCATAGGTGCAATAACACAAAGAATTAAATATATATGCAGCACTGGTCTTTAGGTGAGATCAGAAGAGAAATTCCATGGAGAGTGACAGCTGTCCAGGGTTACTGTGTGGGTACAGCTAAAGTCAAACACCTTACAACTTTCCTTGTTTCAAGAAAGGGGTAAATTGTAACTACCTGGAGCTTCCCTCTGCTTCCTTGCTGACTCTGTTTCGCTTGCCTTAGAGCTTGGCAGCATATAATCTTGTCATTCCACCTGTAGTTCCTGAGCTGTTGGTGCAGAGCATCCTGTATGACATTCCCTGGCAATATCCCCAGAATTCAGCTTTATTATTCATTCTGGCTTGCCACAAGGCTTCTGTTTCTGAAGCTTTCTGCTTCAGTGTCTACCAGACAAAGAAATAAATTGGAGACAGAAAGGAGGTAAGATAAGAATGGTGGATTTCTGCTAAGAAAAAATCACCATGCTTCATATGAAAACTTTGGTGCCATGAAAGTTCCAACATTGATATTGCACTGATATAATTTAAGATCTTTTTTTCATAAGAAAAAGAACCTACAGGGCAACAGGAGCTCCCATGTATATTGAAGATGCTGGTAATTAACTGAGCTTTACCATGTGGCTTATTATAATAGCTCTTAGAGTATTTCTATATCCCACAACATCATGCCATGAAGAGATACCCCAGTGATCTATAAAACAGCCCTACTGAGAAACTAATTAGTCAAGGCAGAGCTCTGTGTTAATTCTACTCTGCTGCTCCTGGTATTACACTAGCTCACTCAGAAAGAGAAATAAAAGGCAAACTGAGATGAAATAACTGCCCTGGGGATACAGAGGGTGGGATCCATCTCACCTGACTTTAGAAATCAACAATGTAGACATTTAAACTCCAGCTAGCCCCTGGGGCTGGATGTATAGTCACTGGAGACAAATATGCCCTTTTAGGGTGCCAATCATCTGCCCTATTTCAGACACCTAATTTAGGAGAGGATGAATTGGCCCCTGGATTCTATTGACTAGTTCTTTGCTGACTATCCACTGAGCCAGATGCAGATGTCTTCAGCACAGGAATCTGCATTTAGTCAATGTATATCCACATGCAAAGTCTATAACAAAGTTGGGAATAGCATATTTCCTTTATTCCTAGGCCTGTACATCGTTCTGTAGATGACACCACCACTTTGGTAACTCTCCTAGTCATGGTGACACTTGAAATTATGCTATGTGATACTTAGAGATTGCTCAATTATTATAAATTAAAGTTTATTTAATGGACTAGTCAAGTAAAGGAACACTTGGCTGATATTAAAAAAAAATTAAAATATTAAAAATAGGAAAAATAATTTTAGTAGGATTAAAATCCATTCTAGGGTTTCAGCTGCATTCTCACTGGTCAACATCACAGTGGATTAATACTTTAAAATTTTGATTCAGCTAAAAAAACAGAGCTGCAGTTGTGCAGTTACAGTGTCAGGAGAGGGCTTCTCAAAAAGGAGCTCTGGGGTAAGAGCACACAGCATTGTGCATATTGTCCAGTCATGAACAGTGTGATGAGAAACACATTCCTGTGTACAGTGGGAAACCCATTTCCTCTGCATGTGAGTGAGTGCTAAAAGCTCAGCAAGTGTGGGTGGTGTTATGTGAATAAGAACTTTGGGATGAATGGAAAAGTGGCTGTGGTGCCCCAGCTTCAGCTTGCTGCAGGTAATGCAAGGTACCAAAGAAAGGATGAAGGAAGAATATTGTAGAAATTATAGTTTTTCATTACCAAATACACCGAGGAGAGGCTTGGCTGCAGATCCAGGTGGATGAATTGGTTTCCTACCAGCTCAGTGTGTCTGTGTCAGCTGAGTGCCTCCATCCCAGCAGGGTCAGGGCACGGACAGAGCCCTCAGCAGGGCTGGGCTCACCAGCCAGGGGTGCACAAGCAGCTCCCAGCCCTGCAGGCTCTGCTGGGAGCTCAGCTGCCCCACTCAGATGCAGACTCACAGCACAAACTCCTGCCTTCAGCTGTCTGCGTACAACTCAACACTCAACAGCAGGCAAGGCGCTCAAACCACCTCCCTACCTCTGCCACAGTGCTCATTTTGGATTAGAGTCAGCTGTTAACATTTTTATTCCCAGCTTTCTGGGTATGATTTGCTGAAATTCAGAAGACTGAAGCACATGGGTAGATGACTAGAATGCAGATTGTCTATTTAATACTATTGCCCCTGAGAAATTATAGGCTAGGTGTCTAAAGTTGGTCATCAAAAATTAGTGTAGGATTTTGACAGCTTTGTCTATAATTTATCTTTTCTTCAGTTCTCCATCTGTAAAATGATGGTAATAATATGCTTAATTGCTAGGGCTGCTGTGAATATAAATTCAGGATGTTTGTGAAGAACTGACAAATTGCAGAAAGAGCACCATAAAAACCACATGAGGAACTTAATAACAATGTATTCAGCTGAGGCTTTAGATTGTGATTAATAGAGCCTGGAGCCATACATTGAAGAAAGGAGATAAAAAGAACTTTTTCATAATTATCCATACAGAGAAATGAAAATAATAGATGGCCGTGCAATTAAGGGCTGGGGCAAAACAGATATGCACAGGGAGCCATATGAAGGTGACAGATGAAATTTCTGATGTTTACAAAGCAATATCAGGAAAATGAAGATATAAAAAAATCTCAAACTGTAGGTGACAGGCTGGACATTCTTTCTGCCTACAAGGTTGTGCCCATGGAACAGCCTCAGGTACCAGCAGGTCCTTGTTAGGATCCAGATGTAACAAATCACCTTTCCCTTTACTTTTCCTTTTTGTGTTCCTTTATGTGCTGTTTCACCCAGGGTAGTCTCTGGTCTTCTGGTTTAATGCAAGGCCCTACAAACTGCAGGGCTGGCAGAACTGGAGAGGAGATGTGGGGTAAGCAGAACATCCATTGGGTGAGAAGGGGCATCCTGAAGGGAGGGGACACAAGGAGAATGGAGAGCAGGAGCCACAAAAGCCAGCAGGGAGACAAAAGGCCATTTAAAAGGCCCTGCGACCAGATGACTCTCTAATCAAGGTCCATCTTTTTAAAAAGCCCCTGAGAAAGACAGGTGGTTCATGCAGAAAGCAGTCTGCATTTTAATCTTTTTTTTCTTTCCCAAACATGGCATGAAAGTGCTATCCTCAGCGATAAAAGCTCCCCTGAGACTCCATCTCACTTTCCAGCCCTTGAGTACTGACTTCCCCTGGTGTGAAGAAAGGTTGAAGTGCCAGCTGTTAGAAGAAATAATTATTACAGCACTTCCTGCAAGCACTTCAGATTCCAAAGAGGAGAAGCAAAAGCTACCTGATTCCACAGTATTTTTTTTTAAATTTGCTTTTGCATTTTTTTTCCCTTACTCCCTTAACAACCTTCATCTGTAGTCAGTGAATAAGCTTTTACCCTGAGGATTCAACATGTTGCTAAGGGCTGTCATTACAGTGAGCACATTTCTCTAAGTCATATTCACAGACTCATTTCAAAGGCAGCATAGGCTAACCCTTTCCCATTACAGACATGGAAATTCTCTCACAATTAAACCCACTCCACACCTTCCAAACATTCAGAATTATGTGGGTGTCTAGGAAATGTTAAGAAATGTGCGTGCACTCAAGATTACAGAGTACAAAGGCAATAGCTGTAATGTGCACTGGCATTGTTCACCTCCTGATTGCTCCTCACAGCTAATTGCATAGAAAGGAGCCATCATTTACTGCTCTGGCTATGCACAATTCACTCCTACACATCAGCCACCTCCTTGTCCTTATGTCAGTGGTCTGGCACTGGCCTGTGGCAGCCACCTCTGTGTGGGCATCCACACATCTCATATCTACACTCTGCCTCTCACTCTGCAGCTGCAGGTCCACACAGACCCGTGCTGATCATCTCTGAAATAACAGCTCTGAGCCCTGGTTTTACAACGGGCTGAAACCCACAGAATTAACAAACCTGCTTCAATTGCTCTCTATTATCCTTCCAAGACCTGTTTAAAGCCTGTTTGAATGATGCTGTGCTTTCTCCTGTTGTTACTTCATTTCATTTTGTAAAATGTTGGCACTCTGAGTAAAAATATAATTAAACTATGGCACAGAAGCTGATAGCTTTGATCCCACCTAGCTTAGTAAAAAAGACAAAACAGGCACATTTAATCCACTATTTGTTCAGTTACAATGTGCTAGGTTTAAACTGTGCACATTCCAGGGACTGAATGAATATATGAGGAATGCCAAAAATTAATGTATGAGCTACATTTATTGCCATACAAAGGCTGTTATAGTGCACACCAAAAATCTCAAAACAATGAGGTTATGTCACCATAAAACATAATGCATGGCTAAATCATAATGCAAAAAGAATTTTGAATAACTTTATTCTCATGTGCACAGCCTGTGGCCTGTGATTCAGGAGGGCGTATTCATATGCATTTGTAGAAAGAGATTTCCCCTCTCCAGATTTCCCCCATCACACACTTCTGAATCTCTTTTCTCTCTTTAGTGCATCTCCCCCTGCTTCTGCTGCCCTCTGCCTTTGCCTCTGCTTCTCTGCAAGTTGCCTGAGGAAAATTGATTTGCCTGAAGATTTATTTGCATAGGCATGAAGCTTATCTGATATGTAAGTTTTACCCATGGAAGCGTGGTATTCATTTTGTGCATAGACAGACACACACACAGAGCCAGGTGTGGTAATGCCAATATTCAGCATTTTTTATCCTCAAAATGCTCTGCAAATGTTAACTAATTAATGCTCAGAACACCTCTTTGAGTTATCCATGCTTATCCCAATTTCTTGGGCAGAGATAGGGAAACTGAGAGGTTAAGTGATTGCCAGAGCTTCCACTAGGGTCAGGGAGGGAGGGAAGAACAAAACCCTTGTCAGCTTTCATGGAACTCCAATCAGGTACAAAGCAATTTGTGTAACAACACCAAAATGTCAGGATAGATCTGCAAATTCCTGGGACTGATTCCCATTTTTTGGTCCACCCTGAATTGGTCAGGCAGCTGAGACAGATGATCATGATAGGTCACTTCCAATTGAAAATATGCTATTCTGTGCTATTCTCCCCTCTGCTGTTCTGCCTCTGGCTTGGTTTGTGCCCAGGTCAGCCTGTGCAGCTCCAGCAGTGGAGCAGCAGCTCGGGTGCCTGAGGGGTTTTGCTGCTGGCAGCCTTGCTTGTGTTTGCACTGCACCATTTCTGCAGCATTTCTTTGCATCTGTGTCACAGCAGGACAAAAGATGATGGCAGGTGACAAGGTGGATTTTGCTGTGGCAGGGCACTGAGCCACAGGACCTGTCTCCATGGACAGCTGTGGTGTGACATGCTTCCCACTGCAGGGAGAGGTCAGGGAGCTCCTGGCCCCCTACTAACAGCCCCCAGCCCCAGGGCTCTCTCAGTGTGACAGCTGAACAAAATGAAGGCTATTTCTGATTTATAGCTGCAACCTGCAATGAATTATACTTGGGTGGTTTATTAATATGAGGCACGTTATATTGTCTGTCTGCCACAGATGGAAAAACTAACTCTATCGATGATGGTAATCCATTCATTGTTTTACGAATCCAGCAGCCTCCAGAGAGCACCACAAAACCCCTTTCAGTGTCTCTGAATACTACATTTTACATTTAGATTTTCTGGCTTAAAGAAAAGATGTGTAAAATCACAAGCAGGCACAGCATTCCCCACTGACTAGTGCATTTATGAAGTCTTTTGTGGTGTTATTACAGAAAGCATATGAAATACAATGTACATGAAACTAGGAATAGGGAAATAAATATATCTGGTTTTTTTAAAGGAACAAGAGGCTGATATTTCTTCACTGTGAGAGCAGGAAAGCACTGGATCAGATTGCCCAGGGAAACTGTGAATGCCCCATCCCTGGAAGTGTTCAAGACCAGGTTGGATGGGGCTCTGATCAAGCTGGTCTAGTGGAATGTGTCCCTAAAAAAGGTAGAGAAGTTGGAACTAAATGGTCTTTAACAACCCTTTCAACCCAAACCGTTCTGCAATTTGATATTTAGTTCTATATCCCAAAGTTTAGATTGGAAATGTTGCATTCTGTTTTTTGAAAAACATGAACCTGAAAATCACATCAAAGTGTCTCCTTGAGAGGTCTGAGGTAAGACAGGCTTTATGAGGCTTTTGGTCAGAGTTAATTTTGGAGTCACCCAGGGATCCCTGTATAACCAGTCACACAGCTCTGGGAAACCACAGGGGTTTGGGCCAAGCCTTTGGCAGCAGGAATAAATGCATATGGAAGCGTGTCCAGAGGGATTTTGAATTGTCTGCGGAGCTTACCAGGATGGTTGTAAAAGGTGAACCCAAATGGCAGCCAGCTGGATTGTGTCAAACCTGACCTGAAGTTGTCTTCACACCCTCGGGCTGTACAAATGTTGGAACCAAGTCCTCTCAGTCTCTCTGACAGACAGATTGTCCTCTGGGTCTCTGAAAGCAAATGTGAGAGAACGGACTGGAGTTTCCCTCTTTACACTGATGGACTCATCCTCCTACACTATTTCTTATGTATAAACCTCTGCAATATCCCAGTGTGTCCCTGGATGTCACAGGAGCCTCAATGAACGAGCACCAATGGATATGGACCATTTCCTTTTTCCCAAAGAGAATTTTTTACACTTGAACCCTACAAAACCTCATAAGGCTGAGCTTTCAAAGCATGTATTTCACAAGATATTCACCACAACTGGCTGCTCTTCATGGGATTGAAAAGTGCCATAGTTTAACAAAATTTGTCCCAAAACAAACAAACCTCACTGTGGAACATTGCACCTCACACCAGGTGTGATGGGACACCTGCTGCTGGACTGGGACTAAGCCTTTCTTTGCCCTTTGCTACCCCCTGGATGAAGCTTTGTGGGGCATGAGGAACCTGAAAAGACACATGGACAAACCATGGGCACACAGCATCCAGATCTTATTAAAGAGAGCCAGTCCAAATCCTCCAAACCCCTACAAGGATGACTTCTGCACCAGACACCACCACATGGTCACTGATTAGTTGATGCCCATCCTGAATCCTTTAAGTCCCTTTTCGCCCAAAGTTACAACTCTATTTGCTTATCTCAGATGTGATAGGAATTAATTTACTATGTATGAAGAAAAATTTCTTAATAATAGATAAGAATTCAAAGCATTGATTTTTATATAAAATATGAATTCAGCCCTGTTTTCATACCTTTATTCAGTCCAACCTGTTACTGAAGTCAGAACATTCTTTTCTGTAAACATGTACTGCCAGCTCCAAGTCCTTTAAAAATTTTACTAATTCCAGCAGAAATTTTGCTAGAATGGAGACAATAGGGCTTAGCCTGTTGCAGGTGATTCAATCTTATGCAAAAGATGTTTATATTTCCTGAAGCAAAATACTCATCACCTGTATTAGTTAATAGGAAAACAATCAGCTAATTTACCAGGTTTTGCTGTGTGCTGGGAAAAAAAAATGCATCTGTATTGAGAAATGACTAATATTGTTTCTTCCCAAGCATGAGAACAGTGTCTCTCTCTTGAATACTGGCCCAAGGTTTTGAGGTTTTGACAGTCCTTTTCATTGTTTTTTAAAAATGTATTTATCCTTTCAGCTCTCTCCTTCAAGGTAGTTTACAAATGAGTATAAATCTCAGTCACATGATGAAGATATTGCAGCTGAATAATTCAATATGCATTATCTGAGACATGGTGGCTGTCCTTGTGCTAACTCAGCCTACAGCAAATGCAAGGCTGTACTATTTATCTTGAATTTTGTTCACTGCAAGTGAAACTAAGCTGAATTTGCTGTGGACTACGACTATGAGCACAGACAAGTGCTCTGGCTCACCTGGTTCAGAGGAACTCCTACAATTTAAGAAGATTGCCTGCCTGTCTGAGCCTTCCCAAAAGCATGCAGTGATTTGCATGCACTCACACAGAAAATCTGTGGTAGGACAGGGAATCCCACTTCATGCAGGAATCAGTGCCTTACTCTCCCATTCTGGCCACATCATACCACGTGGAAAGTAGCTGATGGTCCTGAGAGAGAATCCACTCCAAAAAAAAAAACATTTTTATTTAAAGGAAGGGAAATATATGAATTACTTTAGTTTGACAGCCTAACAGGGTGCTGCAAGCAGTGAGAACAGCCTTACCTCTTCATACAATTCCTCTGAACAGTATTTTCCTTTTTTTATTTTATTTACTCACAGTTGACTGAACTAATATCTCTTATCGCAGCCTGCAAAGAAAAGCTGTAAAAAAAATTAAACTGGAAAAGCTAAATTATTTATACAGTTTCATGTGCTGGATGTTTTGGTACAGTTGAGCCTTGCTTCTTCCTAATAGCACAAGACTATTAGGAATTGTAATACTCCTCAGGGGATGTAAGATTTATCAACCCTTGCAGAACGGGATGGAAGCCAAGGCAGGAGATTAAGGGATACTAGTTAAATTAATCAACCTTCTCTCCATATATTGGCCAGGAGAATGCAGTAAGTTGTTATTCATACATTTTACACAGTAGGAGCGCAATTTGACCACAACCATATGTTGAATTTAATATTAAACATTGGATCTTTCCAAAAACAACTCCATAAAAATGTCAATACTGCTTTTTTTTTCAGACGAATGGCTCTATTCATTTTTAAAGGCATTTACACTCACACACAAAATGAAAAAGTGCTTTTCTATACCAGTTCTGAAAACAACCTTCCATTTTAATCCTGGTTCAGGACCCTATCGTGCTTGTTTATGAGTCAAAGTCTAAAGCTAAGATTAATAGAGAAGACAGAAGAGTTGCAAATACTCCTTTTTTTTGACCTCTCTTTTAACTACAAAAGGGTCAAAAAGATATTTTCCTTTTCCAGCAGAAAACCTTGGAATACTATCTTCTGCTTTATGAACAGTGCTGAAATTCAAGTTTCTTGAAATGAATGTGCACTACCATTTCTGTCTTACAAAACAAGAAGCTTCATTACATGAGCAATTTTTGGAGCATATTACACCTATGGAAGGGTATTTTTTTAAAACCCAGAAACCGGCTAAAGAACAACAACATAAACAATTTTGCAGATCAGAAAATCAGACCATCTTTAATCCTGAGCAGGTGGAGCTATTGAAAGAGCATCTTTGAGCTAACAGCCCCTCACAGAAGCAGGCAAGCTGATCCCATGCTCTGTGTTGCAGTCAGTCAGCAGTGGGCAAGTCCCTAAATACCTGCGGGCAACCAAGTGGCGATGTGGGAACCCAGCACATCCCTCTGGCTGTCCTGAGCAGCCAAGACCCCTGCCAGAGGTTCAGAGGCCCTGGCACAGAGCCCAAAACACCTGTGGGTTTGATTATGACCCATGGAGGAAATTACCAACCTTAGATGAAGATCAGCATGCCACAACAGTTTAAGCAGAATATTAGTGAAGTTATCACGGGGTGGAAAAGTAGATTTTAGGGGTTTTGGTAGGGGGGCTCAGGAGGCAAGATGGAGAGAACTGGATGTGTCCAGCCTTTCTCCTTCTTCTTCTTGGCCTCCATCTTTTGCTGTGATGTTGGCACTCACAGATTGGTTTAGAGTAGCAGCTCACTGTCTAACACAGGTGATAGGTATTGGAAAGGAATTGTAAACATTGTACACGTAGTTTTTAGTATAAAGACATAATACTGTGCTGGGGGCAGGCAGAGTGCCTGGAACTGTCCTGCTGGATGGACCTCGGCAGGGCAGGAGAAAATGTTTTATAGATAAGACACAATAAACAACCTTGAGAGTGAGAAATGAAGAGCTCTGACTCATTCTTCAAGTGCCAGACTGGGAAAAGAGACTTTTAACATTCTCGGGGTCGCAGCAACCCAGAAAGGCCCTGAGATGGCCTGGGGCTTGTGCTGTAGGTCTGAAATGCCTGCTGGAGCACCTTTACACAGTATAGCACTCCCCCTGGTTTCAGGTGAGTTTGTGCAGCCTTACCTGAGTCAGTTCCTGTGCTCTCCCCGCTCCTGAACACCAGTGTGACAATCTGGGCCATGGCCAGCAGGTCCCCAAGGCCGAGCATGTGGCTGCTCAGGTGTCGTGGCTCACTTCTCATCTTTGGGGCAATTAGGGGTGTGAACACCAAAAAAAAGGCTTGTGGCAGAAAGCTGTGTGTGCATACTTTGGGTTATGGATTATGGTAGAAAAACACAAAGATTCCTCATAGTAAGTCTGACATCAGGATAAGCAACCAAGTAAAAAAACCCAAACAAACAATCAATCAAAGCATTTGGTGGTTCATATATTTAATCCTTATAAACTGATGAAATGAGAGAATGTTAAACATTGTTTCATAAATACGTGCACTTTTCTGTGCACTTTAACACTGGTTTAAAGGGCTGTACATTTTTGAGACAACTAGTGGGATAAATGTGTGAACTAATGAATATAGGGAAATTAATGGTTAGGGTACGGAAGGATAAGGAAAGACAGTGAGTTTGTAATCTCCACAGCTAGTATAGCACATGCTAAATGTCACACAAAAAAGGGACTACTATATCACACAGAAACCAACATCTATCAACTGACTGGAAGCAGCCTTTCAATAATCATTCTGTTCCTTTTTTAACTGAAAGGGATCAAAAATGTGTCTATATGTACAAAAATATTTTAGAATCCTATTAACAGCAACACTTCTTAAGGCAATATAACATTTCTGCCTCAAAAATACAGACAGAAAAAAAACCTTCCAGTAAGCAGATAATAGTGTTTGCAATGGCAAAATAAGTCAATTGAAAGTGTAATGACTTCTTATAATGTCAACAGAAGTGTTTGGTTCACACACTCATATAATGCATAAGCCATTCAACTGACATTGTATCCAGTTGCTGTTATAATTTATATGGGTAAGGGCCTGTAAAAACTCTATTTTTTAGTCTATTATGATATCAGAAGTGTTTGTTGTGAGTGAAACCCTTTCTAATGCTCATTTATTATAAGCGAAAGACAGTAACACTAACATTAAACAAGAAACCTTATTGCTTTCCAGTTTTCTTCAGTGTGTGCTCTGCATTCGTCTGCACTTTCACAGACCATCTGATCTGAAAGGGGATTATATAATCCTCTCTTGGAGGTACATCAGTTCTGCCTGAAATAAGGCATATGGTTCAACAGTCCACAGTCATTGTATTATAGCAGTATATAGAAAAACTAGTAATAAACATTAATTTCACATTGACTCAAAAAAAAAAATCATCCATTGAAATTTACTGATTTGAAGACCACTGATGAATTTTCCATCATTTAACCCAATGTCTTGAGTACACAGACCACAGAATTCTTGCAGTTACCTTGGTGTTGAATCCAGTGGACCATTTTCTCTGGTCAAGGCCAAATGCAGCTGTAACATGGAGAGGGAGCCCCTACTGATCTGGGGTGAATGAACCTTACAGTGCTAATGGAAGCACTACTACAGTTTTAATTCTCCTCTTTTCTCTGCTTTGCCTGGTCCTTTCCCCAGTAAAACCTGCAACTGATATTCTACATAAATCTTATATATATATTTCATATATATATTCTTGCCTGGCATTTTTCAGGCAAGAAAATTCTTTTTAGGACAATCTTTTCATAGGAAGAAAAGGAAGCAAACCATTGGTGCCCATTTTCTGGGAGTTCAGACAAACTGTAGGCACAGTGTAGCAGTGGACTGAAGATGCAGCACTCCCATTTAGGAAATGTATGTAACCCTGTTGTGGGATCTCAGCACCTCAGGATGGAGGTGCAGAGTGGCCGAGAACACCCTTGGGGGGCTCGGGAGTCCTGGAATGCTGCCAGAAGTGTCTGGTGGCTGGACTTTGATCCTGCACAGGAGACGATGCCTGTATGAGGACTGGGAAGGTTTCACTGGGTGAATGGTGAAGGGATAAGTTAATTAGAGTGTAAAACACAGGGTTTAGGATTTTGGTACGGGGGGTCTAAAGAAGTAAGATGGAGGAATTGGGGCGTGTCCTGTTCTTCTTCTTCTTCTTCTTGGCCTCCATCTTCTGTGGTGATGTTGGCACTTTGGGATTGGTTATTACTAGAAGTGCACCGGTTAATAAGGGTAGAAGGTATTGGGGAAAAATGATAAATATTGTACACGTAACTTCGGGTATAAAGATAAGTGACCGCCCGGGGGCTCGCAGTGTGCCCATGGCTGACTTGCTGTGCAGACCTCTGTCGGGCTGAAAGAAAATCTTTTAGATAAACAATTAATAAACACCGAGACCGAGACAAGATCAGAAGTCTCTCCTCGTCCTTTGAAGCGTCAGCTCTTCAAGGCCATTCCTGGGCCTTTCCAGGCCACCTAGACAGCACAGAAAACTTACACCCTGTGATCCAGGTGAACTCATACAACAGAGCAGCATGAAAATAAATTCCCAGTACAAACACAACACACACAGTTAAGACAGGAAATAGCTTGCAAGGAATCCACAGGCTACAGTATGTTTGTACAAACCAGTCAGCTAATGCCTGGTTTTGCAAGCCATATTCACTCCAAGTGTACATTTATTCCAGAGTAGTCCCAGATTAAAAAAAAAAAAAGGAGAGAGAAAAAGCGAAGCTTTTACACAAATAATTTTTCTGAAAAGCATAAAACAGCAATTTTTTGATGAGTAAGCTGTTTTGCTGAGAATAGCTTACTCTGCTCTGTGTATGCCTGTACACAACATGCTGGAAAGTACACGACACTAAGAAATCTTTTCATGAGAAATAAATACATCAAATCCAAATAAAGCTGCATTTTGAGACTTGGTTATACACTGCAAAACCCTGGACAAGAATGTAAGTTTTTATGTAGAAGCATCCAAAGGCCACCCCTAGCTCCTAAACTCTTTAAATACACAAACAGGCATCCCAGGTATACAGATGGAATTCATTTCAGCCATTTTTTCTCTCTCAGCCTCAAAAGCATCAAAACCTAGAACTGTTGAGGGCAGATTAATTGTTTACATAAAACTCTACACTTTCCAAAAACTGTGTAGATGTGTTTTCTGGCTTCATTGTAAAGAGGTTCCATATCAAAGTGGGAATTAGTTGTCCAAAGGTTAAAGACACCAGAAGAACACTCAGTAATTTGAGAATAAATTTTTCAGTTTATAACCCAAGTGTCTGCAGCTGTATCCTTGTCTTGAAAAGGCCATATTTTCTTTCCCCATTTTCCCATAATAAAGGCAGCACTACTTAAACAGGTTTGAAACTGCTGAAAACTTTACTGATCTGATTCATCATAATCCCTTCCTTCTACATTGAAATTGGGGGAAATTCAAAAATTTTAAATTGATTTTTAATTCTACTCTTTAACTGAACACTAAGTGTTAGAGAGAAAAACAACTCTGTGGAAGAAATATATAATATGTCTATCTATTCTCCTAGATTTCTTATGACTTCATTAATTTTCCAGGCTCATTTCTTACACCTTATTAATCCAGTGTTGCTGAATCTTCTTTCCTTGTGATTTTTATTACCTCTTTTATATTCACAGGACGAATATTACCTAAATTCATATTATTTTTATTTGCCAGACTCACTCTGTTTCTAGATATGTCATGCCTGGATGCTGATTGGTCCTGCGAAGGAGCAGTGCTGCTTTCTGTGTGCATATGGCATCCCTGATTGCTTTTAATCACTGACCTATGGGCTGTTATCCAAAAGATTAGCAACATGAAAAGGATTCTGCTGTGCTGGTAAGACCATCAGGGGAAGTTAGGCATCTAATCAGCAGAGATGTTCCTGTAAATTTTGTTTGTCACCTTCTGGTTTCTAAGGTACTTAAATAGCTACATAAATCTTACCTTTGAACTCGAGCTCTCCCCTCATATTGTATTACAGCAGCACCTACTCAACCATGCTCGAGGCACCATGCACATTCAGTAAGAGATCTCTACCATCCTGAATAGCTTAAAAGACCTCTTCTATCTGTATGGAAGAATAAAAAAGAAAAGGAAAAGAAAGGAAAAAAAAAAGAAAAAAAAAAGAAAAAAAAAGAAGGATAAAAAAAGAGCTGGAAATAGAAAAGGAGCACGCAGGTGACAGAACTATGAAATGGCATCTGAGGGAAGAATCACTAAATACATGCTCTTTCCTGGAAAATAAATCAATTCAGGTGCCCCAAAGGAAAGTAATCTATAAAATCACGAGTTACATGGAGAGGATAAACAGAGAATGATCAGTCAGTGTTTGCTGTTGCAGCACAATGACATCAAATCAAACCAGCAGTTGGCAGACAGAAAGCAGACAAAGGGGCTCATTCTCACACAAAGGGAAGGAAGGTAGGACACAGACAACGCTGCAAGGTGCTGGGGGGACCCAAAGGATTCCCCAGCTTCACACTGACACAAGAGCCATATGTGTTAGAGTGATTGAACACTAAGTGCTTGAATACTAAGTGTTTCTGGCTTGAGCAACCCCTGAACTTGAAATGACTGGAACTGAAGAGAGAATTCTTGGCAAGTTCTGCTACGTCTGTCCTGTCCTTAAACTCATCTGTAAGCTTTTTCTCATTGTTATTTGGGACTGACCCAGAAAAGGCTTTTTATGTTCTTATGTTACATTAAATAAACAAATCAAGGACATTAAATTAAGCAAATTTGAATCAATCTGCGTCACAGGCCAGCAAAATAGCTGGAATCAAGACTTCTACAATGGCTGTGTCCATCACAGCTGCTTCTGCTCTAGTAAATAAAAGTGACCAGAGAATGTTCTTTGGCCCTGAACCAAGTGGTAGGAGAGGGCCATTGTCCATACAGCTGAACTTTTTTACCTGCTGGAACCAGAGATACCATATCCAGATCAGCCATTGGGACTATTCCTTGGTCCACACTAGTTCTAGTTCTAGAGAATGATCATAAAATTAGGAAAACCTGATCTTATTTTTCCACTTCCAGGACCTAGCTATGAAGAAAAACAGAAAAAACATCTTTTCTTCATCAGGTACCTTTGTAACCAATGGTGTCTGAAAGTTTAAGTGTTTCTAGACACAGATGTTTTTGTGTGGCAGAATGAATGAAGTGTCCTATATTGCAAGTGCTTGGCATGGCTCATGTAATGGGTCCTGGACTGTCAGCAGCCTTGGAGCTGTGCTCACAGTGATAACCAACCAGTGTCAGTCAGTCCTAGTGCCCAGTTTCATCTTCTGTAGCTGTGGTTGCATCTTTTACACAGAAGCACTCAGAAGATATACTAATAATTTCAGTATCACTTAAAATCTTTATACATACACAGAGATGACAAAATGATGTTCTAATGCCACTGTAGGGCTCCAGGAGCTGGAATTAATGTCTTCCTACAGAAACTTGTGTGTGAGTTCTCAGAGAGCTGGAAAACAGTGAGGGTTATTAGTTCTCTAAAAGTTCTGCTGCTTTGGCCAGACTAGATTATGCTAACTTCTGTTACTGAGTTGGAGAAGGGGAGATAATCCTAACATTTTTTTTTTCCTCCTTAAAAAAAACCAGAAAAAACCAAAACCTGTGGGGAGTAAAGAAATATGGCTGTTGTCTCTCATCTGTACACATGCAGTAGTATTATTTGATATTCCTGAAACCAGGAACATCCTGTTTAGAAAATGGAAAAAAAAAAAAAAACCTGATGGGAATTACTCCACTCCATTTTTTCTGCTCCCCAATCAAAGAAAAAGTACTTGAAAAGCGTGAATATTATGTTTAAAAATAGTTCTGCTGAAATATGCCCAGAGATCAGAAAAAACTTCCATATTTGGAAGAACCTACAGTATGTTCTGCCAAAGTATTTGGCTTTTCTTTAGGTCAAGGCAACCCTGGGCTTTGGTGTTGTTCCCATAATGTGCTATAGACGGGGTGAAAGTGCTCTCCTGTCATTTCCAGTTTACAGTACAGTTTGTGCTGGCTGGAGTGGGACATGCCTTTGCAGCCAGTCCTACTCAGAAAACCTCAGTAACTGCAGCACACTCACATTCTCCTGTGCTGTACTTGTATTTCCTATAAATACACATGTGGAGCAGGCAGAATTTCCTTGAAACCTACTTGATTTCTCTCCTTTTTTCTTACTGATTCCCCTCTACACATCTGTACAAAAATACACATTTTCTTTTTTTTTTAAATATCTTTTTAAAAGACTTGGTAAGAACTACTAAAAAATTACATTGCTTCTATTTAGGTTTTTTTCGTTTACTTCTTTTTTGCTTTTATGGGTTTTTTTCCTTTTTTTGTTTTTGTTTTCTTATGAAAAGTTTTGATGACATTATTTTCTCAGTATCGGTTTTACTATTAAATATTTAATTTTGGAAGCATTTCTGCTACAAGTAGTCATGGTGAGTAAAAGCTCCATTGATTCATCTAATAGACTGGGATTTATCTTTTCAACCACTGACACCTCATTGCATGTCTAAAGAATGAAGTACCACTGAAATGCTTCCAAATATTGTGATGCATCTCTATGTGAATTAACTCAAGCATGACCTTATATTCCCCTTAAATGCCTTACTCTTTGGGAAGATAATTACACATTGGTATAGTACATTTGTTTTTCTATGTTTTGCCTTGTTTAACTTTACTGTCTCTCCTGACGCTGCTTTTCATGTTCTAAAAAATAGTTGCCACTTTTTGATTACTCATCTTTAGTTTCATTGTGCTAGCTGAAAATATAAATAGTGCCCTGTTAGCATACAAATTCCTTCAGAAAGGGGGTTCAAGTACAGTGTTACCTCTGCTCTCCTGTGCTGTTCCAGCAAAATGGTCCCCTCTAAAAATCAGGTAATTAAATCAGGGAGTTTCCTGAGCAGCCCTGGCAATAGGTATGTGCCGTTTACTATTTCAGCATTTCCTGCTCCTCAGCTGCTCTGTTGCCCTCAAATGCAGGAGGAAGTGCCTTCATCTCATGTCCTCAGAGGGCTACTGGTATGTACATTTTATTCAGTGTACAAAGCTACATAATGTGAAAGAACTGATGAACAGAGCAGTGGACAGCAGTTAATGTCCAAAACCAGTTCCTCAGAGCTTCACTGTAGCTTGAACCAGGATATTGATAAGCAAATAAAGTAAACTCCTATTTCTGATCTAATTCTATTTTTACTCCTGCTCTTTGCCACTCAGGCCCACCATTCCTGAGGTGCTGTCGATGCTCTTGAGGCCTTTTGGTCAAGGCAAGTCAAGTACAAAAGGAGCTGGGGCTCAAGCCTGCACTGGAGCACTCTGATGAGCTCACAGTGTCTCATAAAAAGAAGAATAGAGAGTTAAAGATTTGCTTTCAAGCTGGAAAAATGCATCCAGTAAATCCCACTGGCTGGGTTTATAGGGACTTTGTTTTGTGGGCAAAATAAAAGTTAGGAAATAAAATTTGCTTCAAGGATTAAGGTTTTAATCCTTGGCTCTCCTTTGGCCAATAAAGTATTTGATGGATATTGTAAGTCCCCATCAAAGTCTGTGTCTCAGCACTGACTTAGCCAGTCCCCAGAGCAAACTAGAAAACCTCACATGCAGCTTGGAGCCATGTCACCAGACAAATCAGTAAGCCCAAAATACACTTTCAGGAATATTCATAGTTTGCATATAAAGTTTACGAGTTGAGAAGTGTCACAGAAGCATCGTGGCCTTAATTAATAATGGAGTGTGTCTCCAGTGCTAATCCTTGTTCCAAGGGGGGGGCCTGCAGAAATTCAGTGTAAATCATCACAAGACTTCCCAGTGAACCTCCCTTCAATAACCTAGTGAGCACACACTGAATCTCCACATTCATTTTTCTGGGAAAGTCATATTCATTTATGATAAAACCGAGTCCTGTGCAGCTGTCAGTGCAAATGTTGAGCTTCTCTCTGTTGGGTTTTATATTCCTGTACCTAGACAAAAGTCAACTGGGGTGAGGATTCAGTGATTTTTTTCTGAGGGGGAAAATTATTAGTACTTGGTATAATGACTTTGGGTTATCTCTGACTTGATGACTGATGACAATCCAAATGTAAGAAAATAATGTAATGTCTTATCTGTCAAGAGAAATGAATTGCTTTTAAAATCTTAGGTAAACTATGTGTTTTACAGAACAAAATGAGATTATGGGTGAAGTTAAACTGGGACTTGGTACTATGCAATTGCATGAATTTACACCAGTAATATCTGTGGGGTTTTTCTGAATCCTTGATAATTTAATTGGGGTCCTAATCTGTTAAACATTCAATATGCACTGAATTTCAGTAGACTTCAGATATTTTTACCTCTTTAGGCGCCTTTGACAATCTCTCTTCACACAGACAAGTGGCTTATGCACAGTCCTGGAGGTGAAATGAGGTACAAGGACACAGCAGGAAACGTTTCTGCTCCTGTGCATGACAACATTCAGGTGCAGGAGCAGCACTGACAGGGGAGATAATGTTGGCTCCAAAGCAGTGTCCATGGCTGCACACAGCTCCTTTCCACTCTGGACTAAATTGTCTCAATTCATCAGGCATCTGCCCCTGGCTCAGAGCTCTCACAAGAACCTTTACCACGGCCTTGATGTGTGGTGGCTTTTTACCCTGAAGTGACTTGATTGAACATCTGACTCTGCCTCACCAGTGCCTCCTCAGCTCTCAATCCTGAAAGAGTAAATTGGGAAATCAGGGAGTATTTTAGGATTTACTGTTACTAGACTCGTAATGGAGCCTTCTGACTCCTCTTGCTGGAGTTGATGAGCAAGTACTGAGTAGTTGAATGCCCTCACACCCTCCAAGGCCTTTAAGTAATGACTTCAGACACTCAAAACACTGGAATGCACTCCAGACTGATCAACCATCTTCCCTTCTGGATTAAAGCCATCAGGAGTCCTTTTGTCCCAATGAGAAAATTGTTGGTCTCTTGTCTGTATCAGTCCTTCTACCTTTACTCTTGACATAAAGCACATCACCAGTTGTAGGCTGGTAGCTCTTCTTGGTCCTTGGTAGTACAGGCAGCATTTTAATAAACACCACCATTGGCGGTAGATGAGCCAAAAACCATAATGCACAAATATAAAACACCGCCAATTGCTATAGATTTTTTTTTCTACTACTCATGGAATGCCACTTCCCATATTTTTTTTTTTCATCTCTGATGCAGTACATACCCTCAGTCTTTCACATCACTTTAAATTAATGTGTCCTTACTGTTCCTTTGCTTTCTTTTTCCTCCCCTTCTAAGAACTGCTGGTTTTATTTTCCCTTCTGGCTTACATTAGAGCCAGCTTAGATTTGATCACTACCAGTGCATCAGAGGAAACATAAAGTACATACTGTGCTTTGAGCTGGGTGGAGAGGGAGCTATACATGACCCTCAGTTAGCAATAATATGACTAATGAATACGTTGTACTATGGGTTTCCTGCAAAAGAGCAACTCACACAACCCAGCCTTTAGCACATCGTTTTTGTTAGCCATTGCTCTTTATTTACTGTCACTGGGGCTGGGAAAGACAGCTCATTTTGTCAGCACTGTGCGTATGTATCTGAGCTGGAGCTGGCAGTACAACTTGTTCTTCTCCTGCATGTTTTATAACCTGTTTTTTATTTTATAGTACTCTAGTAATTCATTCTCTCTAAAATTAAAGTGGAATGACTATTTTGTACATGGGCTACCTTGCACATTACACTTTATTTTTAAGAAAGGATAAAGGACTATATTTAAGCTTATACATCTCTCACCAGCACATTGAAGGTCGAAATCCAGTAGTCTTTGCTGGCCTATTTGGAGGGACAGTTTTAATTCCAAGATGTCACCCAGCTAGAGGCATTTGATGGATTCAATTTCCAAACTACAAAGCATACTGCTTGTTTCAGTATCACTTCTAGCTGTTTATATATGGAGCAGATTTACTGGACATCAAAAAAATCTGTTACACCCTGCTTCTTTTTCACCATTCTGTGTGCTTCCAGAGGGTAAGAAAATGGCTGTGTCCCTGTTCAGCCTCTCCTCCCACACAATACTTTTCATTCTTTGTCACAAAACTTACCTTTGTTGCTGAGGTGCTCATACTTCAGATGCTTGTATCTATCTTAGGCATATAAATATCCACTATCAAAAATTCCGAGTCTTGCTGCAAGATGAAAGCCCTTCATACAGACTTAACTTTGTTTATCCTCTTATGATGTCTTTATGGAAAAGCAAGATCCCCATGATGGCACTTCAGCATCACTTTTTTCAAAAGAGAACAAGTATTTTTTGACTGGCATTTGTAGAAATTCCTGCAGTTGGGTCCTGAGTGCCTCTTGATGTGAGAGCTGGATTAAGAGCTGAAAAAGTTTTACAGGACTGTTTAGTCTTTAACACCTTCCTTTCCTCTGGCTTTGTGCTCCTTCCACATTTAATGTCTACACTGGTCACAAAGGCCATTGCAGCAGCAAAAAAAGAGCTATTGAGTTTCAAGGCAAGTAAATTGTAACAGACTCAACAAGAGATCTACAAGGGGACTCTGTAAGACATGCTCATACACTAAAATAGCAAATCTTAGAAAAACAGTGCAACTGCAGGAGAACAGCAATTAGAAAGTCATAATTTCAAATTAATGTCACTTGGCATCCCCACTTCATAGTGTTCATCTCTCCAAATATTTAATTTCTTCTCCTCATTACTCTTTATTAGCCCCTTTAGCCATTTCCTCAGTTCTTTTTTTTTTTTCTTTGTTTTTCTTTTGTGCAGAGTCAGGTATTTTCCAACAGCATAATCATTCACATTTCTGTAAAAGTAGCTGGTTTAGATGAAGGGAATAGGTGACCATAGTTCAAAATGTTTGGGGTGATGTATACTCAGTCCAATATTGCTTCTACTGATTAACCCAATCTCTTGCAGAGTTTAAATATTTAAAAGAAGAATTCAGTGTTATTCTTGGAAAGCTTATTATTTACACAAAGCAGTCGACTCTACCAAAAAATCAATTCTCAGGCTGTGAGAGTCAGCAGCCTCTTAGATTTTATTCTCCTCTGACTCATACAGACAAAAAGGCTGCATGTCACATTTTGGCTCGTTGGTGAAATCCTTAGCCAGCTTGTGTGCTCCTGTGAAAACGCAACGAGAAACTCCTGTGAAGTTCTGTGCCCAGCCAAGCTCTGCCCCCCGTGCTGGGGAGGTGCCAGGAGGTGCCAGGGTGCTGTGCCCCTCAGTGCCAGGGGAGCCCAGGACTCTGCACGAGCAGCCTGGAGAAGCTGTGGCAAAAGCTGCACCCTGTGCCAGCACAGCACAGAGCTGCTGTGGTTCGTGCCACCTCTTGTATCCTCCTCTGGGACAGCGACAAGATTTTTATGTATAAACATTATTATGCACCTAAGAGAAGGTATTTTAAAATATTTGTTGTTCTCACGAAGAATGAAAAGTCTCTTTATGGTACTTTTTGCTTAAAGACTACAATTGGAAACATAAGAACTGCCAGGTACTTTCACACATTATTTTAAATGGAAAACAAACAAAGCTCAGAGGAGAGATCATCCAATACTACGCACTCCTAAAATGCATTCACTTAGTGTTTTTATTTTTCTTCCTCCTTTTTTCCAAAAATCCCAGCTTTGTAGAGAAGCAAAATAAATATTAGATATTGTACAGATGTGATCTCAGTATTTTGGAACTGCTTAAAACAGTGGGAGCCCCAGACTGAAATCCTTACGTAGAAATTACCCAAATAAAGCTCCCACTGAGGCCAAGTGTTTTACTGCCATTTATACAATTGTATAAAATGAGCTGCATGCTTTACAGAACAAATAAAGAAAAATCTCATGATGTCTTTATCTCCTTCCCTAGTTTGCCTTACTCTCACAATTCATTGCGTAAGAGAAACAGAGCATAGGAGCAGGAGAGAAAAGAAACACCATAAATGGCGATAGAAAACTCTATAAAAACAACAGCTGGATGGGGCAAAAGTTCCTTTGTTGAAGTCAGATGGCTATTTATTTTTAAACATTTGACAAAATATTTTGCTTTTGATTCACTAGCTGATAAATCCACAGGACTTTCACCTAAGTGGACACTAAATGAGGACTCGTGGATAAACCTGTTATAAACTATTAGATCAGTGGTCTGTATTATGATCTTATTTTTATCCAGAGACTTTTACTAAAATAGCACAGCTTTCATCTGAGCTGCCCTGTCAGACAGGGCTGTGAGGAACATTTTGGCACTGCCTGCTCCCCCGTGCTGATTCCCCAGCCCAGGGGGCTCTGCAGGGATGGGGGGAGCAGCAGTGCAGCCACTCTCCCTCCCACCCTCTGTGTGTCTCACACCTCTCTGCTCTGGAGGCTTCTCCCCAGAAACCCTCAGCCCACTGAAAAACAATTTATCAGAGTTGTTGTTATTGTTGTTATTATTATTACTATTATTTTTCAGCAAAGAAAGTACCTGTGATTTTTTTTTTTTAATCTGACCATTCAAAGAGCCTCTCCACAAAGAGTTGCTACAAACAAAAATTTTAAAAGGATCCTGCTTTACAGAGATTTCTGATTTTTTCCTTTCTCTTGGTGACACTGAGATAAAAACAGCACTTTAGGTGACAGGATTATGTTGCAGTGAAATGGAGCTTTGCGTGAGAGTAAAGTGAGATCCATTGTATGAAACTCCCATTACTAATCATATAATTGGGAAGTAAAAACTTTTCCAGATTAGCCTTGGCTTTCATAAGGAAGGACAGAGATCTCTTTTCAAGCATGTTAGGGATTGAATGAATTGTGATCAGGACATTTGGAAGGGGAGCACAGAACCCTGAGCAGGACAGGTGGAGGGAAGGGAGAGAAGGAGAGGATTGGGCACATGCTGCAGGCTGTAGTAAAACTCTATAGTCATGTGGGTATTTAAGTGCATTTATGAATTGCTGAAGAAAGGGAAGACTTAGAATTTACATAAATAATTACCTGAAAGAATATGGTCTTCTATGAGTAGCTCACCTTAAGTACTTTACAAATATTATGGAAGATAGTAAAAATTTTCAGAAAAAAAGAAAGAAAATATTTTGATAAATGAATAGACAATGGATTATGAAACATGCATATTGAAGTATCTGTCTTTCACTGCCTTGAAACAAGATTTTAAATGATTGTGAGATTCCAAATGTTCTGCCTAACCTGGCTGCAGTATTTCTTTTATAATGACACATGGCAAGCAGATATATTACTATATTCTGCTTCAGTAACAGAAACACTTTCCTCTCCATTCTGGTTCAGCAACTTCATGACACTGTGGAAATGAAGAGATCAGTATTTAAATATGCCTTACCAAAAAGAAGCAAAAAAACACTGAAAACCCCAAAAATGCCTCTCTCTTCTACTTTAGGCCAGGAAATCCTGTCTGAAATGGTGTTCACATGCTTACTAAAATTTTGTAAGCCTGTGATGTGGACATAGTGTCCTCACTACTATTGTTTGATGAAACAAAAGAATAATGGAATCAGACTGTTTTTGCATGCAAGCCAGGACAGACCAAAAATGGGGTTTGGGCTTCAATTAATTTTGTATAGATACCCCTAAGCTAAAAATATCATCCACCACAGTGGCAATGAACTAATACAATAGCTAATACTACACTCTCTGTGTATCTGAAAGGAATAGAAATATATTCAGTATGACCTGCTCAGCATAACTAATATCTTACTTACAGGTAATGGACTTTGGTGCAGATTGAAACTGAAACAAAAGGGAAAAGGGGGGGGGAAAAAGGGTGGCAAAGTTTCTGGTTAAGATTTGTTTGTTTCCATAAAACATTACCAGGCTGAAGACCTGATTCTAGCACAGTATCTTTATTCACTGCTGCAGGGCTCTAAATAAAACCCCTGGGCAGTGAGGTAAAAGATAGCACAGGGAGGGGGGAAAGGGCTCTACTGGGTATTAAAGGGGCTCAAACCTAATTCTGGCAGCATGACTAGAGATAAACTAATGGACACACTGGGGTGTGGAATCACTCTGCTGGGCCCCCTAAAGCCCTGCATTATTCCATGTCATACCTTCTACTCTGAGTGATGTGATCTACTCTGAGATGCAGAGGAGGTGGATATAATCCAAATATCTTTGTTCTCATGTTCCATGCCCATATGAGAGATGGTATGATGGCAATGGGGCAGTAAGAGAATCAGAGAATTTATTAGAATAACAGGCACCATGGGTAAGTCAGCATCTCTTTTCTGAACACCAGGCTGTTTTTCCTCTCAGTGGAGGCATAGCTATAATAGGACATTGCTAAAGCCAACAATATTTGAAGGTGTATTATTTTGTATGTGTCAGCCCAAAAAGAGAAATGGAGTAAAGAGTAGAGAAAAAACAAATTGTCTCCCAGAGAGACTTAATTTCACATCAGACTTGTATGTTCACAGTTTTCACACATAAATTAGACAATTGCAAATTATCTCTCTAGCCTGTTCCATAAGTGAACAGAAGGTTTTCAATGCAAACATAATAAATAGCATCTCTGTAAACAGTACCCTTTGGCACCCTCATAAACCATCTTATCAGAATCAAAAGCCTGGATAATCCTGAGGACTAAGGACTAGACTCTTTAAGGTATTTTAAGGATCTGTGTGGTTGTGCCTTCTTATGTTTACCACTGATTTTTACAGTCTCAGAAAACTGTACCTCTGACATTTCTTATCTCTCTGACCACACTCCCTCTGCTGAGCAGCTCTTTAGCCATCACTTGCCTCTTCAGGTAGAGTCAGAGAATTTCCCATTTTCAGCCTGGACATCCAACACAGCCCACACACAGCAAATAAGATTTAAAGCAAACATCTGATTTTAGTCCAAATCTTTAGTGCCATCAGTTTAGTTCTGTTCACTTTTGGCAAAAGCTTCCTTATATATAGCATTATTTACCAAGGATAAAACTGTTTCTGAGGAAAGATATCTTCAGAGCAAGCAACCAAGAATTGATTATCTAACTTTTCTGCCATACCTTTTCTAATTCTGACACAGTTCCACTCTCTGCTGCTTTGAGTCCCACCTTTTCTCCTGAAGCACAGAATATCCTCAAGGAGAGCTACACCAACTCCTGGTCAGCTTTCCTGTCTCTGAAAGTGGAGTATAACAGCTTCTGTATTAGCTCCAAAGAAGAAGGCCAAGTAGGAAGCAATCATTCCTCTGTCAGGCACAGCCTGTCATATGTTACATCAGGCAACTGTTTTCAGTGACCAGGAAAGGGCTTATCTCACCAATTTTTTACTCCAGATAAATATTTTTTACCCTTTCTGTGCTCTTTTCTCTCTCATGCCTAATTTTTTTTACATTTCAGAAAAAAAACCAAACTCACAACTGACTGAAGATAAAAGCAGGATTCCTCCAAATTCTCTTGAACCTCTGTCCCTCCTCTATATGTTAGAGAAATTTCTATTAATCAATTGTGTGATTTTTTTCTGATCACTTTTCCCCCAACCTGATTTAAATTAGTTTAATGTTTTCAGACAGAACAGCTCTTATTTCCCTTAGTAGACTACAACAGTCCTGCAACTTTTCCTTGTTGATCACAGAAACAATTATCCACAGATGAAAATACAGAAGCTTCATGCCAACTGCACTACAGAGAAGTTTGTTATTCTGTTGTCTCTAATAGACAAATATTTTCTTCATTCCCCAGTGCTTTCATTCCAGCAGCAATTATAGACAGCACTTGCCTTGGAAGAAGATAATAAAAAAAAATTAAAAATTGAGAGTTCAGTTTCAGAGGATTAGATGTGATGTTGACATCCACTAGTCTGGAGTTGGAGCTGCACTGAAAGGAAAACAGAACAGAGGTAAAAAGTGAGAAGACAAAACAGAACTTATCACCTTCAAATGAAGTGATGAAGCCAACTCAGGAGGACACATAAGGCAGACAAGTAATAGCATTCATCATATTTCTATTTATAAATACAAGAGAATATAAAAGAATCATCACTAAAGGTGTCCATGAGCAATCTTATTGCCTTGTGTGCAGTTCCAGGTATTACACACCCTTAAGAAATCCAGGCTTGAACATCTGATTGTGAAGATTTTTTTTGAAAGGCACTTCTAGGAAAGCAATTTGCCTGCTCTACCTTAGAAGACATCACTAGAGCTGAGCTTGGGATAAACTGATTCCTGTTCCTTCCAGGGAAACCTTACAAACACTGCTTGTGTCTAAGTGAAAAATAGCTGGAAGAAGGAAACTGAAGCACCATGATGTGTACACTGTGTGAGTTGGTGAGATCTGCCAGAGTGCAAAACAGCATCAGAACAGGGTAAACACTGAGGATACAGAATGGAGCATGGCAGTATTCCCACAGGATCACTAATCACATCCCCAGGCTGCCCAAATCTCATGATAGAAAAGGCAAAGCAAAGCAGATGTGGGCCTGTGCTGTCTGTTTCTCACCATCTTCAACTGAGGATATCCTTACAGGAAAAAATTCTCTCAGTTATACAGACACACAAGGATATTTCTTTGGGTTTGGAAGGCAGTAAGTTTTGTGACACTTGTTTTTTTATAGATAAGCTACAGAGGAGGCCTGGACATTTCTCATCCCCCTGAAGAACTGTGTTCTGAAGCCCCTCCAAAGTTCTGTAGTGTGCACATTCAACATGCACCTGTTAATTCTGTGATGGCTGCAGGATCCAAGCACAAAGCAATTAATGAAATCTTGAAGCCATTCATGGGTATTCACTATGGTCCAGATCTCACTTCCACTTCACATAAAACTTTTCTAATAGCATTTAAATTATGAGATCTTCAAAACCCCATACAAGAAATAGTTCATAAAGATATGAAAAGCTATGTTTCAGGTCTCTTGAGCAGTAGCTATAATTAAAACTATTGAATAGTGATTATAGACTTGAACTATGAAAATACTGATAGAGAATAAGCCAAAATAAAAGTTTTGATTAAACTGGGACTTGATGGGGAAGAGCTCAGAGACTTCAGTAAGGCATAGTCTGTAATAAAAGTCTGAAAGTCACAGATAGAGATTACAACAGGAGAATTAATTTCTAAGATTCAGTTATCACTGATTCTTTACTTATCCATATTACCTTTGATTTTATTCACAGTATAAACTTAGCAATCATCACAGAGTTTTGCCTACAAAAAATGAGCCAAAGTTTTGACCAGGTGACTGCCCATTTAGTAACAAGATCTGAGACCTGGAAATTGTACAAGAAATGTCAAATGAGAGAGAAGCTTTTCAGTTTCTGATTGCATTGGTAGGAATTACTGTAAAGATGGGCTGTGCTTCGGCTTTTCAATTTTTTGGGGCAGAGGCAGAAAATGCTGAGACACACAAAAGTGCAATGAAATGCCAGTGGTTTCTTTGCTAACCAACTGCATTCATAAGCCTCCAAGACTGCTACAGATGCAGGCCACATATGGACAAATGATTAGCTACTTTGCTTCTTAGTTAATGCTCTGAATTAATCAGTGACATGAAGGGGAATGCCTTGAATGAAGGACTTTCTGTGCCAAAAATCTTTTATGTGGGGACATAGCTAAATATGGAACTAATGCAAGATAAGGAAAAAAATTAATAAATATTAAAAATAATACAAAAGACAGAAGCCTAAATGCTTTCAAGCCAAGGATGTGGTTTGTATTGACCCTGCTTTGAACTTCTGGAGGAATGAATGAATTCTGATGAGCCAAACTAGTTTTATCCTTCATACCTGAAAAATGAATGTCATAAACAACAATACTGATACCTCTGCAACAATTGCCTCATTACATAAGCAGGAGAAATGGAGCATGACCAGCAAAAGCAGAAGCTGCTCTACCATGGCTCATCTTGCAGCTCCTTCTGAACCTGGAACCTTCTCCTCCCCAATAGGAACAGATCCTCCCACATAATCAAATACTTAGCCACCAAATTGCTTACCACACGAAAGAGAGGGTGATAAGGAAAAATTGCAAACAATGGAAAAGAATGAAGCTGGTGAAACAGGCCATGAGGGGCAGCTCTTGCTGTGGTCCCTTCTCTGTGCAGCTTCTTATTTAGGTGATTCCTGTAGCCCATGTGGCAGAGGCAGTGGGTCTCAGGTGATCAGATCCTTCCCTAGCTGCATCTCTGACTTGCTGGGTAACTCTGGGTAAATCCCATTCCATAGTCTCTGCCCCAATTTCCCAACAAAAAAAATTTAAAAAAAAGAAAAAAGAGAAAGAGAAAGAAAAAATAGTATCCATGGTTTTATTTGCAAAAGGGACTGAGAGCTTGAACTCTTTCTTTTTAGTAACAGTGAGAATTATTTTCCATATAAAGAAACAACCAAGGACAAGTTCAAGCTAGCTGAGAAGGCAGCATCTTGTTCTGCCGACCTAGAGAGTCAGTACAGGTGCCAAGTTTTCTGTTTAAGCCAACAGAAAAGTTAATATGGGCATGGTGAAATAAAAGCCCAAAGACAGAAGCTGACTTTCTTCTCTACATGCTCAGTTCAGCATGCTGCTTGTAGGATCAGAGAACTTTAAGCTCATCGCTTCCAGTCAAGCCAAAAGCTGCTGTGATGTGATCTAAATAAAATGTGAGGAAAAGCAGAATAGGGATTCACGAGGGAAATTTTACATCTCTGAAAAGCATCAAGAAGAACATTTCAGTGCAGCTCCTCTGAAAGAGGGTAATGGTATGGATTTTAGGAGAGTACCTCAGTTTTTAGAGCTCAAACATGAAAGCTCCAACCACGAGGTAAAATGAGCTTTGTCTTCCTAACATGCAGATGGAACAATTGCAGCTTTGAGGCTGAGAGGAGACTTGGAGGAGGGCTCAGATTGAAAACCTGCAGTTTCCATGCAGTCCTTGCAGATTGACTGTTCAGGACCCCAGAAAAAGCTCATCCAGAGAGAAGCAAATTTAGCTGACTCCAGATGCCCCTGTTTCAGAGCAATGGGCCTGTCTGGGTACAGCCCAGTCAGCCTGGGAAGAAGGCTACAGGACCCTTGCCATCAACTCTTGCTCCAAGCAAAGTCAATCTGACTGCAGCACAACAGCAAATCTTTGCAAATGTGACAGTAAAAGACATAATGTGTGTCCTATTTCCTGCACAACATAAAAATGCAGTCTTGCCAGGTTGGGATCAAGCAGAATTACAGCCCAATGCATGTCAAGGTGAGAAAGAGGACAAAGTGAACATGATATGGTGACATGATAACAATAGTCATGGAAAACAATAGCAATAATATCTCATGCAGGAGAGCAGTTGTCAGGGAGCTTTAAAATGCCATACTTCCACTAATCCCTCACCTCTGCTTTTGACCACAATGAAATAATATGCAGACTATGACAGGGATAATCTTGAACTTCACCAAACACCCAGTTATCAGCTCTCTACTGAAAAGCAGGTATGACATTTGCCTGCAAGTATAAGCATGTTAAGACAAGTACCTTTTGAGATAAATTAATATGCTAGCAACTAAAGTTGTTAGCAAAATGAAATTATTAACTGGATAAAGACTGAAAGCAGTATTTCCTCACTTAGTTCTCCATCTGGACCAAATGTAATCTCCACATGTCCTTTCTGGATTCCTAAAATAATTCAAAAAGAAAAAAAAAAAAATCAGCAAGATGGCTTGTAGTTGACATACTGCTACAGACCAACAGATTGATCTTTAAGATCAAATATTATGGACTTACAAGTCAGGATCAACAGTTTCTGGATTCATGGTAAAATGGACACTATGACCACTGCAAACCATATATACTGCTCAATGAAGGGTGATAGAAATTCACAGTCAGGGCATAGAATTGCAGCTCTGATTTATTTGAGTAAATTACTTGACACTGTAGTATGTATGTTTGTGTGTATATATTTCTACTGCATCCTTGCCCCTAAGCGAAGGAAATAATTACAAACTGTGCATATAAAATACAAGACATAAGGGCAAAAGAGTGATGAAGAAGTTGCATTTGTAAAATTTCATAATATCAATTCATTTACTACTCTCAGAGCTCAGTTCTCTGTCTTGCTGATGCTGTTTGTTCACAAGAGCTGGTGAGTCATTGACAAGAAGCCTAATTGCCTGTCATAACAAACTACAAGGAAAAAACCCTCAAAAGTTTAATCAAATTATCTCAATCTCAAAGATTGTATGTCAGTTTGAAGGATTTTGGTAAGAATTTAAAGCACTGAAAAGAGAAGAAACATTGAAGGATAAATCCTTTTAAATGCCAATATCAGCATGTAGCCCTGTATGTGTCACTTGATGGCACGTGTGACTCCACAGCCTTGCCCCACCACCCAGGCCAGGCTGACAGGCCTGTAGGTGCCCTCATCCAGCCCTTCCTGTAGATGGGCATCCCATTTGTCAAACATCAGTCAGCAGGGACCTCCCTGTTCACCAGAACTGCTGGGGAAAGGTGGAATGTGGCTCAGTGAGCTCCTCCACAGCACCTTTGGAACCCTCCAGACCCATGGACCCCATCCAGGCCCATGGAGGTGTGTGCCTTAGTGGAGCAGCAGTTCACAGCAATTTCCCCTTGGATTATGGGCTTTATTTTCCTTCTCATCCCTGCCTTCCAGCTCAGGGGCTGGGTACTCCAAAAATAACTGTTTTTTATTTAAAACTGAGGCAAAGGAGGCATTAAGTACCTCAGCCTTTTCCTCATCCGTTGTATCTGTGTTTCCCCCCCACATTCAGTAAATTATGGAGATTCTCCATAGATCTCCTTTTGTTGCCAATGTATCTATAGAAACATTTTTATTGTCTTTTACAGTAGTTGACAAATTAAGTTCTAGTTGGATTCTGGCCCTTCTAATTTCCTACCTTCAAAACCCCACAACATTTTTGTGCTCTTTCTGAGGTGCCTGCCCCATCCTCCAGGTGGGAATCAGCCTCTTCTCCCAAGTAAAAAGGGATAGGACAAGTGGAAATGGCCTCAAGTTGTGCCAGGAGATTGGAAATTAGAAAAAATAAATTTCCCAGGAGGGTTGTCAAGCACTGGCACAGGGTGCCCAGGGCAGTGGTTGGGTCACCAGTCCTGGAGTGATTTAAAAGACGTTTAATGCTCTGCTTTGGGACACAGTTTAAGGGTGGACTTGGAAGTCCTGGGTCAGTGATTGGACCTGGGGATATTAAAGTTCTTTTCCAGCCTAAATGGTTCCATGATTCAACGATTCTTAAATCACTAGGAGCTGCTTGTTAAGATCAGTCATTTTAAACTTCAGATTCTTTCACTTGATACCCAGCAGGAGTAAAATTTCTATGTATTTGTGAAGATACTGGTGTTTAAACAGATGTCAGAAGCTTTTTAGGTATAAATGGAAATTGAGTTACAGATTATGATAGTTTAGGGATTTGAGTGGTGTATAATATCAAAAACTGCATCTGAGAAACAATGTACTGTTGAAAATAATGATCTTCAAATTCCTATACACAGCAACTTTCATGTTTTCTTTAACTAGATCCTTTTACTGATGTAATTAACAAGGTAGTAGACAAACACAATGAACAAAAAAAGTCAAATATTTGACATTTTTTGTTTCATCTGCCTTTGCATTTTTTCCCCATGGACTTCCAGAATTTTGTATTGCTTTGCATTCCTCTTAATTTAAACCTTCCAGAATGTCTAATGCAATTCCTATATAAACTCAGCCTGATAAAACATTATCCACAAACACAGCAGATAAATCATAAGCACCACCAGCTGCAAAATGGAAGTCTATAATACACCCAAAGTTAAGTTACCTGCTGCTATCCACTCACTCTTTAAAAAAATGTGGAAATAAATTACCTTGATGAGTTGTTTTGGAGGGTAATGCCTTTGGGCCCTTCCCTGTCAGGGGCCTAGGAATTAATTTTTATATCACAATTCCTTCCTGGTAATGGAAGCCAGAAAAAATTGCACATTAGGGCAGGAAAGGGAGCACAGGGATTATACAGTGGACTGCCACAAGGACAAGGAATTCATCTAGAAAAACTCTTATAAAGAATGCTGTGCCATGGCTGGAAACATGCTTTGAAACTTTAACACAGAACCACCTGTACTTTGGAAAGAACCATCTCAAGCAAGTAAAAATTACCACAGCTGCATTCTTTCCACCATGCACCTTTACCCATAAAGTTCACTTCAGAAAATTCTGAATATTGCAATAATTTATACTATATATCACATATTTTCAAAATCAGTGGTAGATGAATTATGTACATAATTGGCAGATGAGAAGTAAGGAACTGCTTTTGCACCTACACACTAGTTTAACACACCTCTCTGGAAGTCAGAAGACAGTCTGATTTGTGTTTGCATCATTTGCTATTTAGAGCTTCAACCTCAATTTACCATTACATTCCAATTAAATATCTTTTCAATTCTCAGACCTAGTTAAATATAAATATAATCCTACCTAATGAATACATAATCAAAGGTTTTCTCAAATTACTCTAAAAAAGCCTAAAATGCCGTTAAGTATTTGAGCATCTATTGGGCTTCTTGTTTGTCAAGCTGGCATGGAAACCAAGGCATTCCCTGGAAATGAAATAGAAGTTATCAATCCAGCTCTCACCCCTGGTTGTGGCCATTTTCAACAGGTCATCTTCAGAGAAGTAATTTTTTTTAATCATTCTGAATGAAAATTATCTGAAAAAAATATTATCTAAAGAAAAAATACCAATTATTATGCTTCATTAATAACTAGATATGGGTTGTATAATCTATCTTTCAGGATTCAGTGAAAAAGTATTACACAGGAAGCAAACACTGCAGCTTGTCCTGTGAATAATATTATTCCCCTCACAAAGGTACCTTTGGATCTATTTTTGCTGCTTATCTTTTTATCCTAGGATTTGATGCATGCCTGGATCCTGGGACATCAGAGAGAATGCTGCATGAGTGTCAGCTGGATTCAGCCTTTTGTTTACTTTTACCACAGGCCATACCATTTCTCCAGAATGAGATCTGCTCCTCACAGTTGTGACTGAGATTTCTGTCTTTTGAATTGTTTCCAAACACATGCTATTAATCTGACATGACTCAGATAAGCCTTCTAAGTAAACAGTCTTCCCTTTTAAATGCAAGATTCTGCTTCCAGCACACAGCTACACATGAGTGGGCACACAAAAGGCACACTGACTCCAGTTTCTCTCTTGGTGGTCAGAAGAAGATAACCATGCAATTCTGCAGTCCTAGAGGAAGTGCAGACTGTTCATTTCCCTGGAAGGCTCCGGGCCACCAGCTGAGCACAGATCATGGAACTCCTCAGTTTTATGTCCAGTAGTCCTGGGTTAATTTAACCTTTTAGCCTATGGAAACATTACATCATTCTGTTATCAGGAATTTCACAGCTTAATTGCATCTGCAGGAAGAACAATCCTCCTTCTTTTGAACCTCATGCATGCTGGTTTCATTACATGCCACTCAGCATTTTAAGGAAAGAATAAACAACTGGTCTGTCCTGTCCATGCTGAATCACAGTCCTTTATCATACCCACCTCAGCTGCCTTTTTTTCGGGCTGAAGAACCATAGCCTGTGTAGCCACATCTTGTTGGGAAGCCACTTCACACCTTTGATGGTCTGTAGAGCCCTTTCTGAAATCCTCCCACAGACTTTCTGATATCCTGCATGTTTTGTTCCAGACAGAGATGGATTCCCACAGCGGCAGGTTTTGCCAGCATGCTGCAGTGCCTGTGGTTAGACTAAGAGCTGGTTCATTGCATTGCTGGATGGCTCTGAGCTAACAATCAGAACATGCACTTCACAGTTGAATATAACATCCTTGAAGATAAAATCTGCCCTGGCATGTGGCTTAGCTCAAGCCATGTGCTTTAATGTCACAGGAATTCTGACCGAGCCCAATATACCTGCACAGTTATCCAAACACACAAATATAGACAGAGGCAATGACATTCTGATAATGCTTCTCATCTGTCTGGATTTCACCCAGTTCCTGTCGGCCCAGTCCTCCAGCCTGTGCAGGTCCCTCTGAGGCTGCTCTCTTCTCAGGCGTGTTGACTCCCTTTGGTGTCATCTGCCAACACAATTAGAGTTGCCACCTTCAGGTCACACACAGACCTGTGAAACATGACAAATCTCAGGATAAACCCCTTCAATACTCAAGTTGTTATGGACCAACAGCCACAGTATATCTCACTCAGTCACTTTTACCGACCTGGTATACATTATGGAATAGCTACATCTTTCATATGTAGAATGGAAGAAGGTAGGGGGTGGCTGAAGGGAAACTAAGATGTACAAGAGGTGTGATAACTTGAATAGAATCCTACCATCCTGCTCTTTGAAGCATCAGTCCTTAGTACTTATAGTACTTATACAAAGTCAATAGATTTTCAATTATCAGAAAGGTTTGTGACTGTCTATTATAAACACAATATCCCTAGCAATGTGAGGATCTACTTTCAACTATTCAAAAAATAAAATATATTTGAAAAAGGATTGTGGCCCCAAATCTGCTTTTGGTAACACACATTCAACTCTCTTGACATTACCGTACTCATAACGAAATTTAGTCCAATTTTAATGCATTTTTTTCCTTTACACATTCTTTGTGTTTCCAATAGCACCTGTGATCTGCAAGTTGGTATTTTATGTCAACTAGTGACAAACCTAGCATAGGGCTCTCAGGTACTTCTCAGGCACTAAACAGATGCCAGGAAAGGCCTGTTCCATGAGTCATTAATACTGAAATAGCAGTGTCTGTTAATAATAGATGAATATCGTCTTTTCAGAAGAGGATTGGTCTTTTTGACACTAATGTACTGGACTGAATGAGACTTTTCATTAATTTCATGTAATAACTTAAAGTTATAAAGAATAGAATCATTTATGTTGGCAAAGACCTCTCAAGGTCACCTCATCCAGACTCAGACTCAAAGCAGAGGTAACTTAAAAATTAGCCTGGACTTCTCGAGGCCACATCCAGTTAGGCACACAGCAAATGCTCCAGCCCAGGTCCGTGGTGGGGACTCCCTGCTGAACTCACTCCTACAGGAACACTCTGCTCCCAAAGTGCCCTTCCAAGAGTTTTGTAAAGGAAATAAAACATTTTCCTCCTACCAATACAGCCCATCATACTGTTAGCCTTCATGGCTGCAAGGACTCACGACTAATTCATGTCCAGATGTTTATTTATGAGAGCTTCCAGGCCCTTTTGGCAGAGCTGCCAATTGGACAGTCATTTCCCAGCCTGGACTGCTGCATAGAGTTCTTCTATTCCAAGTTCAGGGCTTTGCACTGCTCTTTGTGGGACTTGATGAATTTTCTAATTCTCTTGCTGGTTGATATCCCTTTTCTGTACTATCACCTCATCTCCCTGTTTTGATGCCCATTGAAAACTTTGTTGGGGTTATGCTTTGTCCCATTGTCCAGGTCATGGGTAAAAATGTTAAGCAGTGTTATGTGCTACAGGGAATATACCACGATTTTCTTGTCCAGGCTCTGTCTTACCTCAACTCCTAACTGCCCTTAAACAATCTGTCACAGAGGAAAAGAAGAAAAAAATATTGGCAGTAGAAACTACAAAATCTCCCCATTTCACACGTGAGCAGCACCACATGAACTATGCTATGGAAACAACACACATAAGTAAGATAGCTCAGCCAAACAAGGATAACCCAAAGTCAACATTAAATAGGTGGGAATGTAGCTTTTCACAACTTGATTTTTAATTTCTTACTGTGTTTTTGTACAGTGTTCCTAACAGCAAAAGATGTAGGTGAAACTGTAAAGCCAGTAATAATAATAGAAGGAGAGGAGCTCAGCCAAAAAAGCAAGTTGTCCTTAAAAGGAGGTTAAATTCACAAATACAGACCATGTGTTAAGCGGTAAACCAAATTTAATACTTACTGAATAGTGTCACTGATATAAAAATAGAGAATGTTGCCTCATGCCTAATGGACCATATTAGATTCAGAAAAAAGGTTTTAGATATTTTTGTTAGTTCAAAATGGCCACGTGACACAGAAGGTTCATGTTGGTAAACAATCAGCAAAACCAGGCAGCTTTTGGAGAAAAGTTGAAAAGTGCAAAGTGCAATAAATGAGTTTTTAATATCAGGATGGTGATGACTTCAGTCCATTTGATCTTCTCTCAAACCATGTGATATGTTCTATATGGACATAAGAAAGCGGTATTTTCCTAGAAAGAGCACAGAATCATAGAAAAGTCTGGATTGGAAGGGACCTTAAAGATCCTCTGGTTCCAAACCACCTTCCATGTGCAGGAACACCTTCCACTGTACCAGGTTACTTAGATCCCTATCCAACCTGACTCTGAACACTGACAGGAACAGGGAATCCACACCATCTCTGAGCAACTTGTGCCTACCACCCTCACAGTAAAGAATTTCTTCCATACACCTAACCCTACTCTCTATATTTTGGAGTGATTCCCTCCCTTGTCCAATCACTAAATGTGCTTGTAGTACTTTTAGGAACTGGAAGGTGCTATAAGGTCTTTCTGGAGTCTTCTCCAGGCTGAAAAACCCCACCTGTCTCAGCCTGTCTTCACAGGAGAGCTGCTCCAATCCTCTGATCATTTTTGCGGCCTCCTCTGGACTTGCTCTAGTATGTCCATGACCTTCTCATGTTGGGAGCACCAGAACTGTAAATAGCACTGCAGATGGGAGCTCACCAGAGCAGGACAGGGGGGAAGAAGTGCCTTCCCCAACCTGTTGGCCAAAGAGCAATGCCAAAGTTATAATATCTAAAGCCTCTCACAGTATCTAATCCCCTCTCTTCCTTCTCCAGTGTTTAGTGGAAACCCTACGACTTCCAGAAAATGCTGTCATTACAAACTCTTGTGTAGGGCAATATAGGAAGGATTATTTAGGTAATGGGCAGCATAATAATCCACTGATAGCCTTCTGAGGCTACAATAATTTACACAAATACTGAGGTTGTCTAAGATGTGGCCACTGACTATTTCTACTCAGGTTTTCTATAGGAAGTGCTGGGTAGCTTCAACCTAGAAACCTCGCAGATTGTGAATGATCATTCTCTATTTTCTAAGGAAAAGCAAGATCCAGCAGAAAATCTAGAATATCCTGAGCTGAAAGGGACCCACAAGGATCACCACAGCAAAATCTGCCCCTGCCCCTGCGTGGGACAGCCCCAAGAATCACCATGTGCCTGAGAGCATTGTCCAAATGCTTCTTGAACTCTTTAGGCTTGGTGCTGTGACCACGTCCCTGGGGAGCCTGCCCCAGTGCCCACCCTCTGGGTGAAATAAATAGATAATAAACAATCAGAAGCACAGAGTGTTCAGCATTGGAAGGGACCCACAAGGATGATCAAGTCCAAATGTGAATGCTGTCAGGTGTGAGAGGTATTGGAGACTCAGGTTTCTCTGATACTAACATTGCCCTGTGGCTGCTAACACCAGTGCCAACAGGAGGCAAAGAAAACTTCTCCTTTGTCTTAGGCTTTGAAAGGGATGGCAGAGGACCATCTACTTGAGCAGTCACAACATCTTGTGGTGTATTTGATGCAAGGAAGAAGCACTTGATAAACTCAACAGTGTCCCAGATTTGCTGTTTTAATTCTGTTCATTCATTATCAGTTAAATCTCCTTCATTTCCCTGTTGAAATGGATTGTAAATCCTAGATAGGTATTCTCAAGGTTCAAAGCAGCTCTGAATTTTCAGCTGAGATATTTTTTTCAAGAAACACGAATACAAGTTGTAACCATTCATGCTGGTTTTGTGCCAGGTTACTTGGCGAATGCATACAATTAGGCGGTTCCTTTAATCTAATTTGATGCTTTGCCAAGGTGGGTTATTTTTATTATTAACCTTCTGTCATTCCTGCTGCACAACAGTCCAGAAACCTCTCGAGTCTTTGGCAGAGCAACAAGGGAGACTCTCTGGCAAAGGAATAAGAAGGACTCAAAACCACTGGAATTTAAATGATTATGAAGAACAATAAAAAACTAAATGCCTTGATTGCTTAAAAATATCTCGAGGACTCTGCTGCATCCAGCAGTGGGAGTTAGTAGTTGCTAACAAAGTATTTTTATTATTGTCAGAATGGCCACCCAGAGCTGAATTTGGTGATCAGGTCATACAAAACCAGGTATCTCTACTGAAACAACTGTGTTCACACTTATATTATATCCTCTTTTTTGAAGTTTCAGTAGATGTCAACAACTGACTGAACATAAAATAAATGTGCTTTCATTTAGATGAGAAATGTCCCAGTCCTCCAAATCAGGAATTTTCTGGGCTTCAAGAAATCATGATCTTGTTTTCAAATACTTGTGCTCTGTTTTCATAACAGGAGGGCTGGTATTATTCTCTACTACAACTCCAATTTCTCTTTGTATTTTATTTATGTCTAGCCCCTTCTACAGTAAATCTTCTCATCTAAAGACACATAAACTCATAGCTTCAGCCTAAAATGCTGTGATTCATTTGTGACCCACTGCTTTGTTTGGAATAACATAAAGAATACCCCCTTTTTTTTTACCAAAAATTGTTGACAACATTTTGGATAAAATATGATTCCTTTGAGGCAATCAATCTTTTGTAGCAATCAATCTTTTGTAGCAAAACTTCACGAGGATGCGTGTTAGGAACTTTCTTCTCAAGCATAGCCCTGCAGAGGTAGGTGACTTCCAGTTCAGAATTTGCTTTATAGCTTCAAATATTCTTCATGTTGGCTTCCTACCCTTTAAAACAGGCTGTTCTTTTTGGCCTTTGAAACTTGAAGTCAATAGAATTATATACATGAGAAGGCCAGGCTGCATACAGTGTTTCTGAGGCACGGAAATATAATCTGACTAGCACTTTACCTCTTAACAGTCAGGATTTATGTTTTATTTAAATAGAAAAATCAGCACAGAAAATCTCCAAACTGAAGAACTGCCTTGGCCCTCAGGAATTCAAAGTCCAGAAATTTTTATTTCACATGAACTCTCTGGTAAGCTGTATAAAGGGTGAGTATTTCAAGAGGTATTAGTCAACTAATGTCAAGTTAGGTATTTCATTAATTTTAAAAGTATCTCCCCTGTTAACTTTTTATCAAAGTACCTGCTCTGCCATATTAAGCTTTGTCTGTCTTAGGTTATATTTAAAATAAGGAAAATTAAATGGGAAATGGCTTACTAACAAAAACTGAAAGAGTCTCTCAAAGTTCACAGATTCAAAAAATCAAAGGGAATTTACACAGGATCCCACGGTTATTTTTTGTGTGGTCTTCCTAATATTTCTGTCAAAAACCCCAGTCTTTATAGGAAGTGGTTCCCTCACACACATTTCGCACTCTCATAGTCCCTGCAAGATTCAGTCAACCCTTGTAACACCACTTGGCAAATGCACTGACTGACACGACAGCAGATTAAGACCATTAATAAAATCCACTGCACAGCCAACCTTCCAATGAGAATGTGCCCTGTGGTAATGGGGAAACTGTCAGTAGTAACTAAAAAGGAACAGCAAATCTACAAAAGGAAACTCATAACCATCTAACCTACGTAGCCTGCAGTAATGACCTAACTAAAATGATTTAACTAAATAATACAATGTTTAACTTTCCTCAGTGAGAAGAGGAAAGAAGAAAGGCAGACATGCTAAAGAATTTAATTTTAGGAAGCTTACTCAAGGGAACGTGAATGTTATTGGTATTTATTTCTTATTGTTAGAAATACCTATGGGATTGGTAATTTGCCCTTTAACACTTTTACCATTTCACACATCAAGGTATTTTATCGGAGGGAGAAAGAAATAAATGTGGGAAAGGAATATGTACCTCCTTATTTTTCTATTTGTTTAGTAACAGCATGGTCCTCTCATGCTGTGTATGTAGCCAGAACTGATATTTCACTTTCTATCAGGCAAATGGGAATGGAAAGATGGAACCTTTGTGACATTAGTTTCTGTCAGGGTCATTTAATGGACATCAGGCTAAGAAAACTTTTAAGGAGAGATTTATAAGAAGGATGTTGAACTAGAGAGGAGGAAGCAGAACAGTTTATTTGCCATACAGCCCTTATTACATTAGCACTGGAAAGCCTGGACTACAAAAGCTTGAGCAACCAAAACAAAATCAATAGGGCCATTTGTATAAATTAAGCTTACATTATGTGGCACAGCTACTGTACACAGCTGTACATTCTTCATGTAAACAATCTTCTTCCTTGGTTTAAATTAATGTCTGAGGACTAAGGGATACTCAGTCACCAGTAAAATGGAGATAGTCTCAGTGGCTGTTATCATGGAAAACAGAGGATGTGGTGGTAGGAAGGAAAGAAGAAGGAAAGGGAGCTGGGAAAAAAACATTATTTTAGATCCCAATTTTCAGTCACAAGGCAACAGTCTTTTCCCATTGACCTTAGCATCAAATCAGGCTGAAGGATGACTGAAGGATGGGAGGGACAGGGAATGGGTAAGTGGGCCTCTTTCTCAGAATAATGTTGATTTATGCACACGGGGTTTTTGACCATCATTATTTTACCTGACTGGAGCAAAGTGAAAGGACATGGGTAAAACAAGAATTTATTCACTATGATACTCTATCTTCCTTTTCCTGTGACAAAGGACAGCTCTGTGGCACGCAGAAAGCTCCCTGCACAGAAGGTGTTAACCTTTTGCAGTGACCCAAAATGGGGAAATTACTAAGAAAGGCAACAGATCTTCTCAGAAATTATAAATGTCACTCTTTATTGTGTATAAATAATCTCTTTCTTTACCTTATTTTGCCTTTCATGATCTATTTTAGCAGTGGGTGATACTGAATTTTTTGGAAAGCAAAGGACTCCAGGGAGAGATGTAACAGTAAGAAAAGCTGCAGATAAGCCTGTGAGTCACATTTTCTGTTGATCTAAATCACTGTCATTCCAGCTGTCTTCATTAGAGATACACTGATTTACACACACTGAGGACCTTGCCCTGTATTTCCAGGAATTAATAAACAGTGGATGATTCAAAAATTTGTATTATAGTTCTTATGTTATAACTCTATTTTCTAAGGAGAAGGAGGAGGATGCTTTTATGTACAGTATCTGTGTTGATCCATAGTTATCATTAATCGTTTTTTGGTACATGATACCTCTCTTATTAATAGATGAACTTCCCAGCTGCAAATGACAAGATAAATTGATTGACCAGCTGGTAGTTGGGAGATGCAGTATTTCTCCAAAGTATCCAAAGCTTGAAGTGGGGGAAGGGATTAATTTTGTTTTAACCAGGATTCAGCTTTTCTTCATACTAACATGACTAACAGATCAAGTCTGATGAACACATCTAGGTTATGAAGGAAAAAAAAAAAGAGGCATTTTCCTTTAATTGTATATTCTACTTGGAAAACATTTCCTCTCCTCCTCCCCCCAGCACACACACAGAGTAGATGTACCTTTGGTTTACTTTCGCATGTTTTATGAAAAATGCATGATGAGGAGCAGCAGCGGGCAGCTGCCATCTGCCGGCAATTCCTCAGCCTGGGAGAGGGGCTGTGCCTGACATTGATCCAGACATTTCAGAGATTTCTACTGCAAATCAAAGTACATTTGGCAAAACGAAACAATAAATCAAAATTATCAGAATCTAATCTGGTGACGGCCTTTAGGATACACCCCTATTGAAACTGCAATTCCCTGTCACACTGACAGGAATCACTGTGATCCTGATCAAAGAACTTTGTTTTTCAAGCAGAAAAACAGAGAACCGAACCTGACACCATGTGCCCCGAGCAGGAATCCTTCTAAAAACTGTTTGTTTTATTTTATTTAGAAGGTGGGAGGAGATCTGATGGGGGAAGGAGAGAGGCTGCATTTCTGAAATTCTTTCTTTGTGAATCAGCAGATAGAGCTTCTGGAGCTGGGAATGTTTCCTCTTGGACTGACTCCATCTCCTTTTTTGGTCTGCAAACGCTTGAGGTTAATGGTTGGGGTTGAAGAAGTTGAAGCACATGGTAGTGCTTTGAATATGAAAAGAGGAATTTGCACAATATGGGTGCATTAGTCATTTGCAGTTCACTAATTATCTGTTTTATGTTAATGCTAATGCTCCATGTAAGTAAAGTAAATTAACACGATAACATAAAAGAAGCAATTAATGGAATATATAACATTTGCAGCTTTAATAAAACCGATTTCATTCCACACACAGAGAAAGTGGCTATTTAGGTCTCTGAAATAAATGAGGAGCTTGCTGAAACCTTGCTGCTCTAAGTAACACCAAGGACAGACTCACATGACATAATATTGTTGCCATGGTAACAGGGATGTGCACCAGTGGAATCATGCCCATATATCATTAATTTAGTGCTCTGCTAAACACAAAATAATACCTCTTCTAATTATATTGTGTCTTTGATTCTTAAGAATGTAACACCATTATTACCTAGAGTCAACAGTAGGACCTTTGAGGCACAATGGCTACCAGTGCGTGTAACTTAACCAGAACATATAGCTTGTTGTACACTATCTTGGATAAAAAAAAAAAAAAAAAATTAAAAACCCCAAAAAAAGAAAAACAACAAAAAATAGAAGAATCCACATCCACAAGTCTCCCATATCCACAAGTCTCCCCTAATTCTCCTATATATGCCACAGAGGAAGCTAATTGGATGTGTGCCATTTGGCAACATCCTTCTTTACAGTCTTCCTGAGGCTCTGTGATATCAAGCACTTCCCAAAGCCTGGAGGCTCAGCTTGATTTAGAACCGCATCTGGTGCTTTTGGGAAGCGTGCTTGATATCAGCAATCACACTGCACACACACAACTTCCCGAATATCATATCCATACCCAGAATACCCACAGCAGCAGCCAAAAGGGGGGGAGGAAAAAAAAAAAACAACATAAAGAGATGTGACTAAATTTACTGATGAGAAAATGCTGATGTTGGTGAAGCCACAGGATGACTTGAAATGTGAGTAATGTTATTAAGTCACCTTAGAGGAAATCACCCTGCAGACTAATGTAAAGAAAGGCTGTTTTATGGCACAAAGTGTTTCATTCAGGTGATGAATAGTTTCAAGAGGACCCACGAGTTTCAGGAGGTTCCAGGATCTCACACTCCTCTCAATCCTGTTACCTTACTTGTGTCACTCATTCTAATTCAGTCAGGTATTTCAGTGCATGTAGTGGAAACACACCATGTGGTCTCGCTGAAAGCAAGAGCACAACTCATCTCCACAACTCGTCAGTGTGAAAATGCCTTCCGGATTTGGAGTCACGGTGCTTTATTTTCATATACCTTGATCCTCCAGCACATCACACTGCTTCCTCCTAAGTGGGTTTGCATGATCAGCTTGCTCATTTTGAATCTCAGCTTCCCTCTGATTTGCAGAAGAAGGCCAGAGAACTCTGCTGAATGACAGGATAATTTCACATCTCATTTCTCTGGATGGAAGGGAAATCTCCAAGAACCTGCATCTTCCCAGTAACCCTTCTCACATTCCAGTCTGGCTGGTCCATTTTGCAGGACAGCACTAAGGTGCAGCACTTCTGTAGACATCATCTGATAGTCCACCCCCCAAAGATAAAGACATACTTTGATTCTCTGCTTCTCTGCTTCTTCTACCAGGAGAGATGGAAGGATTTTCTGCATTTTCCTCATCACCCTTCCCCATTGATCTCAAACATGTCCTACTTCAAAAAAAAAAAAAAAAAAAAAAAAAAAGGAAATACTGCAGGGGGGCTAGGGGGTGGTCTTCAATATTCTTTTATATTAATTCAATATGTAACCTCAGTTAAATGCTTGGCTCTCTTGAGGTGAGACGTAATAATAATCATGTTACTTGTATGTATTTGAGTTCCATTTTTAACCCATTTTAAACTCATGGGGAATTTTATTTTTTTTTCCCTGAAAAGACAATGCAATTTGTATGCAGTTTTCCTAGTGATTATTCTGGGGGACATTTTTCTTCAAACGATGATTGCAGTCCTAGCAAGGTTCAATACCTCCCGTCGCCTCACGGCGAGGATTCCGAGGAGCACACTGTCACCTAGTGGAACGCTCCTGCAGCCAGCCCGGCACCCACGGAACCCCGGGAGCTCCAGCCCCTGCTGCCGTGCTGTGCTGGGTTATTCAAAAAAGCCTCCAATATAAACAAACAATTGTTTAAATAAATAAATAAATAAAATCACCGACAAGCTGAAGAAAGCCAGTAGGCAAAGTCTGGGACTATCTGTTACTGTTGTTATCTCTAAGCAACCAAAAGCATCACTTGTATGGTTCTGTTTGGGAAAAAAATATGTTCTCTTACACAGGGACTTGTGTCATTCACAGCACTGTAAATAAGAGCTATATGCATGAATGGGTAGGAGTCTCTCTCTCTACATTGCTAAATGAAAATCCACTCCAGGCAAATGCTAAATAAAATTTAATGTCATGTACTTCTACTTTCAGTGCCTGCTTCCATTGTACACAATATAGAAACAGCATGTGACAGAGCTAAGTAACATGCTTTGCTTTCATCCTATTTTAAATTTGATTACTCCAGCTTTTATATTGCTGATGCATGGCAGGCACCTGATATATAATATGATATTAAAAGGGAAATTACTCCTACAAGTAGTCTTAAGTAGCACTTACTTCTAGCCTCTGCTTCTTCCAGACAGGAGCCTTCTGACAGACCCTGGATTACAAGATGGATTTGCCTAAAATAACCTCTGATTTAATAAATCAGCAACAAGAATAATCAGCAGCAAAATTAGGACATTAGGACACTGTACTTTGGACCAGACTGTCCAATACCTGGCTAGATCCGGTGCTGCCAATGGGTACATGAGGTTCCTTTGTCTAAGAATCTGGTTGAATATTTCTTGTTATTAATCTGTGCAATTTTTGGCAAGGGGAGAGCACAGGAACAGACTGCAGCTTTATTCTCATTACCCAAATGCAGGGGCTGTACAAGAACCCTCTCAGCTCTTTGTACAAGACAGATCTGCTTCCCTTGGTGTCCAAAGGGCACAGAAGGGTTGCATTATTCAGTGTTCAGAATGTTCCTGAAAAATCCTAAAATGTCTACCAGTGTTCAGCCAGGCTTTAAGACTGTTTGTGCCCAAGCTCTCATAAAGTATCCTCTGGAGACCACTTTTGCCTCCTTTAGAGCCCTTTTATACCTTAAGGATGGCAAAGACAGGCACTATTATGAGGATTATCTGTCCTTTGTCAGTCTATGCTGAGGTCCTTTGGATGTGACCTGGACAGAAGAGCATTGGGTCACTGTGTTTTCTGGAGTCTGGTAGGTAAAATTTCTGTACAGCAAAGAATTTCAGCCACTGAGGAAAGACAATATATTGCAAACAAAACAAATTATACTTTTATAGACTCTTTTTCATGTTTTAGAAATGATTTATAATGTAGTGATTAATAATGGTGTTTATTGTGATTGTTTAGGTAAATGTGACAGAACTCTTAGCAGCAGCTCAGCCATAGCAAGGAGAAGCAGAACATATTATTTTTCCTGAAGAATGAAACTAGAAAAAATGAGGGGATACAAAGGGACAAGTGCTATAAATTTAAAAACCTTCCAATTACACCATCTTGCAAAAAATTTCAGCTTGGTGTGTGCCACAGCCAAACTTTTCCTCTCATTCTTTCAGTATGCAACAAGAGCCTAATGGGGGGTCAGGAGGCAAAGATGCCTTTTTATTCTGGCATTTAAAATTGCTCTCTGTGAAGTGCCTGGAAGAGAGATTCACCAAGTGAACCTCAGAGCAGACACTGGAGGACACCATCATCCACTTGCAAATATTTCTGTCAGCAGAAAGAAAAGCTCTATTTTTCAAATTGCATACCCTCTACAAATTACTCCCACAACTGTAATTAGGAACATGCCCCCAAGTACAAATAAAACACACTGTAAAAAGCAGAATTTCTCTCTGAGATTTGACAGGGGCACTTTGTGAGAGACTTCCTCAGTTTCTTTGTACTTAAACTAAAAAATTGGATCCATGCTAATATGGACTTGCTGTAACAAATTAGTCAGTGAGACCTGGAGGTTTCCTGTTATAACCAGCTGAATTACACTATCATATGCATCATTTCATATGAAAATTACCAGTCCACCTCAGATAACATAGTGTAGGTAATTTTATTTCACTCTTTCTTTAGCTCACCTATACCAAAACCTTTTAATTGCCATTAAAAACTGAGTATCACCATCCCAGGACTGGTTGTGCATCTCTTCTCTTTTGTGTAACATGGCGGTGCTGCATGAATTTCTCTTAATGGCTGTGGTTCTCAAATATTCTTTTTAGGCCAGTTCCAGCATCCTGCAAAATCAGTGGAGGTCCCTCCTTTGATTTCAGTGGGAGCTGGATGAGATCTGTAATTTATAAATTACTAAAGCAGCTGGAATTTGAGACAAGCGCTCGGATTGAAATCTACAGACATCTGAGATAACTTACAATTACTGTATCTAAGGAAGGCTAACATGGGATTTTATTGCATAGCATTTTCCCTAGGTACTCACAGTGAATTATTGAAATAAGACATATGGTTTTGAACAGCGTTACATTCAGCATTGCATATTCTGAACATTTCTGGGTTTCAAGTAAAGCAGTGTGACATTAAACAGACATGATGTCTTTTACCAAAGGGTCTTACAATGCTTGAGAAGCAGCAATTAAGCTGGCAAGGTATTTAAGTGGTGCTACAGATGGTCACTGCGGCACAAAGACATTTCCAAGGTCACTCAATAAATCAGTGACAGCAACAGAACTAAACCCCAGGCATCCCTGTCTCCCCACTGCAGCCACATGTGGGGCCAGCCTGTACCTCTGGTCTGTGGTTTCACTGTCCCCCACAGTTCGTTTTTTTCAATTTCTTGGAGGTTTTGTGAGTGCTGGATGTTTGGTCATACGAATTGAGCAAGCTAATCTGCTGATGTAAATTGGCTGGATCTGACTGGCTCCTGAGCAATGTATCATATGCAGTGCAGCATTTGCATTTAGCTTTGATACAGAATGATATATGAAATATATCATATGAAATATCATGTGAAATATGACAGTTTGATGCAGTTGGCCACCGTCATGCTTGGGTCCTGCAGGTCTGATTTAAAACACACTGTCACTGACTTCCGTGGAGCTATGGCAGTTGAAACCAGCTAAGGATCCAACCCAGTAATCTCCTAAAACCTTCAAAAATACAGAAGCAGCTAGAATTTCATACAGCAAGAAAGCCTGATATATCACAAATCATAGTTGGGCACTTTACACATTCAACAGGCTCTTTAACTATTTACCTGCCGTTAAAGATTTCAAATGCAAATACACACACACACACACACACACACACACACACAAAAGATTGATGCCTTTAGTTTGATGTATAAACATAAATAAACAGAGATTGAGACTCCTTGAACTCAAAGAAGCCAGAAGTAAATGAATATTTGATACTAAATGTTACATGTTGAATGTTGAATAGGAAAATGTTGAATAGGAAAAGAACATTGAAACAATGCCCTGCAATGAGACATTTTTAATTATCCATAATAAATGCTTAGTTTAGATGACCAGAGAACTTTTGCAAGGGGGAAATTGAGACTGAGAGTTGATGACCTTGCCTCTGGACACAGAGCAGGTCAGCAGTGGAGGAGAGTTTGGATTTTACCATTTCTCAAACCCCCATCCTGTATCCATTCCCCCAGAGCCCAGGCTCCTAATTTAGGAGGCATGTATTTAGCGACACACTGTCAAAACAAGTCATCATTTTTCAGGAAGAGATAATGTGACTGGAATTTACAAGTACCAGAACCTTTGCCATGTTTGATCATCAGCATAAAACTCTGTCTGTGTCCTACTGCCAGATTTCCTCAAACTTGGAACTTTTCCATAAGCGCAATTGCACAGCCCAGTAAGTCACCATTCCCTAGGTCAGCTCTTCTGAGGTTAAACCCTCACCCACCTTCCACTTACAAGGAATAAAGGGAATGCCTTTGTGGGGTTTTTTACAATTATTACTCAGACATACATGTTTACCTTTAAAATCAAACCAAATAATATATAAAGATTGCTTTAAAAAGATAAATACTGTGTAAAGATTACGGCCTTTCACATTAGCTATAAAAATACCTTTCGTTTCTGACTCATGACCAGTGTACAATATGTGGCCATATTCTGAAGGGCAAGAGAGTGTCTGGATGGTAACCAAATGTTATGTCATTCTCTATTTTAAAATATTCATTAACATGAACCTAAGCTTGTAAAATGGAATAATTATTTTAGTACTTTTATCATCATTCATAACATGGCAATTGCATGCTAATGAGCAAGAAATAGTCTTATTGCAAGAAATAACTCCATTGCTGTTAAAATACCTGAGGAAAACTACAGGAAGTTGGAACTAACTCATTTCAATGGAACTGTACAAGACAGACTGGAGTAAATCAGAAGGGATGTGATGGTTATATTAAGAACATTTGCTTATTGAAGATTTGTATTCTATTAAAGTCATAGTTATGTTCTTAGTTCCTTAGAGAAAAAAAAGGAGAGTTCTTCTACTCCAAAGCCCCTCAACGTCATTATGATAGGAAAATGTTTCATGTTAGAAAAATCATAAATATAATTTAATTAATCTGCTTCTAAGCACATATGAACTTAGGGCATCTATAGTTGTAAGGAAGTAGACTGCAACTAAATATAGGAGTACATGCAGGGTTAAAAATGAAGAGGTCATCCATCAGAACAGAATTATTCTTATGCTTATTAACAATTTACTTGAAATGCATTTGTAGACATGGTAAATTTTCCCAGACATATCTTCTGAAACCAAACACCCCTTTTAAATTCTTCTCTTAATTCAGGTTGTTGATTCTAGATGCTGTGGGAAAAGAATTCTAGCAGCGATTTAAGCAAGCACCCAGCACCCATGTAAACATTTATCCTTCTACAAAGCGTGATGCTATTTTTTGCAAACATTTCCATCTCTTTTATGTTCTTGGTGCTAGGCTATTCAGTCCCATATGATTTTTTCCATTTTCTCAAAGGCTGCAGTCACTTTTTATTGCAGTCAGCAGTTTTGTTTGATTTGTAGGACAAACGCTCTTAGCACTGGGGGTATCATTCTTGAATTTAAATTCCACCAAATGTACACTGAAATAGGCTTATTTTATTGTCTCTGGTACAGAATTCCCCACAGTCTTAAAGGACATAATCTATTGGACCATCAAAACTCCACCCTTGAAATTCTATCTGGAGACTTGATCTCCAAGAATTGATTAAACAAGGAGTTAATTTGTTTGAATAATTAAGGGAATTCTCCACTTAAATACCAAAAACTGAACTGAGAGGCTCAGCAAGGATTCTGCATATGCTTAGCATTCCACATATTAGTGTGGGAGAAAGGAAATGTTTGAAGACTAATTTTGTTATTTGTGGGATATATGCCCTTCTGTAGGATGACTGTCATGCTAAAAGTGAAGAAGGCTTTTGCTAGCTTCTCAAGTTGAATATTTGAATTGTGTCTCTTGGTAGACATGAACAGCTTTTGAAAATCAAGAAAAGTTGAGAAAAATCATGAAGACAGAGAACTGATGAAAGGTTTCAAACAATAATTATTCTATGTATAATGTCAGACGTGAACTCATTTGCTTGCAGGGTAGTCAAACAAAGGAGTAATAAATGACAACTAATCCATACCTATAAAGTGAACTGTGACCAATTGTGTGTTTGAAGAACCTCCCTACGTACAACTTGATACTGGGAATTTTTCACCATGCCATGATAAATGTGATGCTTGTTTACCATCACTGCTTCCTTTCACTCTATATTGACTTCACTCCACTGGAAGTAAATTTGCATCTGGCACATGGATTATAATGAATGGTCATTAAACCTTAATTATCATATGAATCTTAATTATCATCTGTTTATAATAAATGCTTTGGGACAAGGCAGTGCTTAAAGACCGGGATGTGCCAATATTTCAAGTCTGAAGACTTGGCTAAGATGAACAACTGGTTGTAAGAGCTGCTTAGGAATTCACTGGAGCAAAGTGAGTGAAACACTGTGGAATGGAAGTTTGCAGTTCAGTTTTTAGTAAAGAGCAAGAGACAAAGAAGAAGAGACAAAATTTTGAAAAAGAGGCATGCTTTCAAGTAATTCCTGAGCTCCTGAAGGTCTCTATCTATTGTTTAAAAGCTTAAAGAAAATTCAGAGTAATAAGGCAAGAAAATTGTTTGAAATATTTCATTGCTCTGAGAAAAAGTTATGAATGAATGGTTTGGGAATGGTGCTTCTTCCTAGTAGAGAGTTAGAAGACAATGAGCCCTTGCCAAAGCTGTCTGTCAGAAAGGCCAGAGTGCAGGAGCAGACTCTGAGGAGTTATGCCTTGTGTCCTCTGCTTGTCAGTATCCAGACTGTTCGTGTCCAAGGTAGGTGCTTACATCTACCCAGATGAATCCCATCCAAGGCACTTGCTGCACGTGAGGCCCAAGCACTGCAGTCAGTCAAATGCCCAGAGACAAAGGGAACACTGCCAGGGCTGGAATAATATAGACTGGGATTAAAATTTCATCTAAGGCATTTTAACTATACATTGTCCATTTAAAATATCATCTAATTTTTAGTGCTGTAGAGAGAGTGAAACAATTCATTTTTTAATTAAAATAAAGAGGACCCGACTAATCCCTCTGTACTTCTTTGCAAATCCAACCCCCCAATTCCTCCCACTTTCAAATGTTCACAATTTTATAAATCTATAAACTGTGTTCCTTGAATATATATATATATTTTTTTTAATATATATATATATTTTATATATATATATTTATATATATTTAATTTAAATCCCCAGGGGCTGGATTTTTAAAATTGGCTCATATCCTTGAAAATGCATGATTCATAATCTGTGTGTTTCAGAATATTTCTATGTCTTACCCCAATTTACTCTACATTCCATCTTTCTCCCTCAAAGATGCCCAAGTAAATCCATGCTGCTGCAGCCCACAAGTCCCCATGATCTCAGATGCACCCCAGTCTCATGAGTCAGGTGTGATAATGTACAATCACCTCCCTGGGAAGAGGGATGAGTGAAGGCTCAGCCCTTGGGAGCTCTGGTTCATCACCCCCAGCTCCTCAGTGGTGAGGAACAAACACTGGGCACAGAGGTACCTCAGACTCTGAGCCTGCCTGTAGTCTTAGCCAGAGAGCTCTTTATAGAAACTCTGTATAAAACATCACATTTTTGTAGTAAGAGCCTCTAAGGAATACAAGGAAGCTCCTTGAATATCAGTATTACCCAAAAAGGCCATATTTCCTCGTAGGAACACCAGTATCACTTGCAGCCCTTTCCCAGGGAATCACCAGAAGCAGGTGATCACATAACCAAGAAACACAATGCCTGCCAGACAGAGCCCAGAGCTAGGACAGATAAAGATTGCAGCAAACCTGTGGCATGAAGCTTATTAAATCTTTCAGAATTTATATTATCATTCACTATTGTTGATGGGGACATTGCTGGGAACTACATAAACATCCAGCTACCTTTTAATCTTACTAAGTCTTCAGCCTTAAAAGCATTCTTTCTAAGAAGCTTTAATATTTACCAGCTCTGTGCAACAATATATTTCTTTTTATCTGTTTTGAATTTGCCACCTTTTAATTTCATAAAAGCCCCCATATTCTTGTGTTATGAGACAGGGAGAACAGATGCTCCTGATCTATTTCTTCTATACTTTTTATTATTTTGCATTTTTTATCACATTCCCTTATTCATCTTTTTTATCCCTGTGCTTTCAATTTCTGTTATGAGTTTCTCCACTGCTCTATTCATTGTGTAAAATAAGATTAAAAATGAAATAATTTAAAAATACTTACATCAGATAAAATGGCTGAAGCATACAAAATAATAAAGTTATAAACATTTGTGTTCTTCTGTTTTTTTTCAAAAAAAAGTCTCCAGTGATACCAAGGATGGAAAATATTAGCAACAAAGTACTTTCAGACAATGGCCTCAATAAGGAAAATTAATCTTGTTGTTATTATGTATAACAATACAGATAAATGAAAAAACCTACTTATTCATATACAGACATTTAAATATATAAACGTACACACATGTCCGCACAGTATGTTTGATTTACCTCCAGGTATTGTGAGTCCTATGGCCACAGGCAATTAAATGGTTGAATTAGAATTGTGGGTACAAAGCTTTGACAGTTCATGATACACCTCAGCATGTTCCAGACACTGAAATTTATTTGCCAGACTGTTTTAATAGAACAGACATTAATATGACAGAATTCTAGTTAAAATACAAGATTCATGGAGTTATAGAGCAAGTAACACGATGCCTATAAACCTGTTTTGTTAGCAGGAAAATTAAGATGGGTCTTACACCAGCTGCAGAACCCAATCTTGCAATCATCACAAATAAGTAACTTTACTCAAATGCATTTATCTTGGCCATGTTAGCTTTCTCATCTTTAATCTAAGCCCCTGCTTCATTTGATTTATTGTAATCATTACCCTCTTAAATCACAGCCTGGGACACCTTTTCAAGCTCAAATAGATAAATATTCTGCTTTCCTACAAGTAACCCCATATATTTATTTATTTTCTTACTCTGCAGTTGTCCTTTTATGTTATAAATGACAGTGAATGCACTGTATTTGAACAGTAAAATTGTTATTCAGTCTAGAATTTCAGCTTCCATATGAAACATGGATTATAATATGGTTTACAGCACAATCTGTGGCCACATTAATGTCTTAAATCACCACCAGATTCCATCTGTCTCTATTTGATCAACACACACAGAAAATAAGAGCCAAGATATAACAAGCATTTGCTGAAACTTTTTATGAACATGTCCAGTTTATTTTGCACTTCAAATAGACAGAAGCAAAACCAGGAGTGAGGAACACAATCTCAAGTGATTTAATCTCTGTTCCCATCCCCATTCAGCAGTGTGCCCCGTGTCAGTCTGTGCACCAGGTTCTTATTTGCTGAAGCAGAAATGAGCTCGGGAGCCACGGTGAGCACATAGCCTGCCATCGATCCTGGCTCTTCCACACAGCCCTGGGAGAGCTCAGGAGGAGCAAAGCTCCCTTAAAGAACACAAGTGAAGACCATATTTGCATTTATTCACCATCCTAAACCAAAGGACAGATCAATGGCTTCTGCTGTCCCTGCTCACTTATGAGTCATTGGGCATCCCCCCCTTCACCTGGGCATCGATGCTTGTGGAATCTGCTCAAGCCAGGGCATGATTTCCCAGAAAAGGAAAAATCTTTTCTCTCCTGCCCTGTTCACCTGCACCACAGCCAGCACAGCTGGATTAGTCAGCTGTGTCTATCCAGCATCTGCAGTACAATGTCTGTATCTTTGAGGAAAGAAAAACACAATCTTTTCATGCAGTGCAGATAGGACAAATTCCTTAAAAGTGCAAACAAACAGTGGAAAACTGATCCCTTTCTGTACTGCAGAGGCACCTCCTTGACACAGATTTTCCTGGTTTCAGCTGGTTTAATGTAATGCATGCTGAGTTTCACTCCATTATTATAGAATATCTAAGAAGTGAGAATGCTGAAAGGAAAATAAGAAGTCAATACTATATGAAATCTAAAAATTTCCAAATGAGACCTGAAATTTTTTCTTTCTTCTACAGAACAGAAAGCAAAATGTTGGTGATTTTTAAGTCAAGCAGCTGCACAATTTTCATTCTCCACTGAAAAAATTGAAATTTATTTGCCAGACTGTTTTAATAGAACAGATATTAATATTACAGAATTCTAGTTAAAATACATTTTAGTTCTATTTAGTTCTACATTCTAGTTAAAATACAATTTTCATTTTGGTTTATAAATATTCACAGCAGGATGATTTTATTTTTGAAAGTTCTTAAAAATGACATATACCCTAAGAATGAGTCAGTTTTAATATTTTTAAATACCAAAAAATTCAAGTCCAGTTCTGGAGGTATGCAGATTGATTTATTCCTTACAAACAACAATGGCCATGCTACTGAAATCAAGTTCAATGTTTCAAATATGCCTTTGTATGACACCAACTTTATGGTTATGAATTCTTGAAAATACAGATCTAGTGTATATTTACCTCACTCACAGTTCTTATAAGAACAACTATTTCTGCTTGTGTGAGGGAGGCTGGTTTGTGTGCAAGGAAGCAGCATATATTTCTACAAAGACCAGTTTTCTCTCAAAGCCAATTCTACCAATGTACTTCAGGACAGGAAAAGTTGAAGACAGGCAGATGTGTCCCTTGCTTGCAGATTTGTGGATGGCAAATGCAAATTCAAGCCCTGTTTGGATCCACTGGCAAGGGGCTTGCCCGCAGCAGCAGCAAGCAGAAAGCCTTTCCTTGCACATATGACATAAGGAAGAAATCTTGACTCTAAAGAGCCATTACTGGTGTAGCCATTGCAGATAATTTTTTCTTTCATGTGAACAACCTGCAGTAAAATTCCCTCATAGCAAGGAGTTAACTCTAATTTAAGTCACCCAGATGCTCAGCAGAAGGGACATCTGAAAGTCTGCTGGGAGCTCAGGGTCTGAGGCAAAGCCCAACAAAGCCAGGAGGCTGCTGCCCCACGCCAGAATGAATCATCCATCCTGCAGCATTTTCACACTTGTGGGTTTGCCCAGTTGCTATCAGCTGATCGCGTCAGGTGGCCAAATATTTATCACACCCCACTCCAGCCTGAACTGCCTGGTTGCACAACGCGTCTGTGCTGCACAAAGGAAATGCCAAAGCCTGAGAAGTTATTCCCGTTCAGGTTTCCGCTAACTCTGAAGGAAAACTGCTGGCAACTGTTGTAATAAAACCTGACAAGCTGTCACTCTGCCTACAGCAAAGAGAGAAAAGCTGTGTTTTACACAAGGACCTGTCCAATTGAAAGAAAACAAACATTGGAACTACACATTTAAGAGGTCGCAATGAAAACTGACTTGATAATTAAAAGAAACTTTTCAATTGAACAAATGACACCACTTAGAGCTTAGTTGCCAGCTATTAAAATTCCTCAGAGGAACATTTTTAACCATGAATTTTAGTGTTTCTGTAAGTGGCAGCTGGGAACACCAAGGCACGAGGCCAGCACAGGGGATTTGGGGGCTGGCTGCCTCTCGTGCCCTGCTCCCTCTTGACCAGGCACACAGCTGACCATTAGCAATGAGTGCCTCCAAGGCTGTCCCATCCTGGTCTCTCTGTCTGCTGACATTGCCAGAGGGTCGTTTGCAGATAGAGACAAGGGTGCATCACAAATGCATAAACATGTCAAAACGAGACTGTTTAAAACTCTGTTTTATTACACTGGAGCTTGCAGCAGTGATCAGGAATGACTGATGAGTCTGGGTTTCGGGCTTGAGGATGGCCAAGTTTTCATTAAGTTACATCATTTTTGGCCTTGACCATTCGCTTTTATGTTTTTAAACTTTTTTGCTGGCACAGGCCTTTTTGATCCCCATCCAATTACCCATCTCAAAATAGGTTTACCTCATGCTTTTCAAGAGAGGTTTTATTAGCATTGTCTAGTGGTGAGAGGAAAGCTCAAGGAGCCCAGTTTAGCATTTAATCAGAAAATGCCATGCCACTGATGTATTAAAAACCACTGCAGTAAGTCAGAGGATGAAAAAAAGGAGAAAAATAAGAAATAATAGTGATAAAAATAAGAAATGAAAGAGTATATTCTTTCATAATTAATAGATCACAGAACTCTCACTATTAATATAAATTCAATTCAGTTACCTTTGTGTCTGGACCTTCTAATTCTGTGTATGTAACTGTTTTTCATTATTAGCTGTCCCATCAAGTCTTTATATAAATGCTTTCTGTCACAAACCCATCTTACTCTGTCCTCTAGGAAACATTTGCTCATTCTAGGTGCAGGATGGATAATGAAGCCATCCATTACAGGCCCTGGTCTACTCTGTCATACCCAGTTTATTCAGCAGAGAGGTGTCTCATGGATACAGGCACACACTGTAGTCCTTCCAGCAGGAGACGGAGTCCTGGCTGGCAGTATTTTTGTTGATAAACTCCACAAGCCACATTCCTGTCAGTGCCTTTGCCTGCTGCCTGCCAGCTCAGGCAGAGGCACTCCAGGAATCAGCCCCCAGAGCAGAATGCTCTGCATTTCCCCGGGCTGCATGCATGGCTCCTGGCTCCCCAGGGAGCTCAGGGTTAAGGGTCCTTCTCTGCCAATCTCCTTGCAAGGTGTTTTTCCAGAGTGCTATGCCCCAAAAGCTTTCCCCTGTTCCTTGCCTGGGTCCTGTTAAAGCTGATAGCTGGACATTTTGTTTTGCCACAGAGGAAAGGCAGTTACTCTCCAGAGTCCTTAAAAACTATATATTCTATGTTACAAGTCCAGACAGAAAATCCAGCTGTGTGGGGAAATTGGAAAAAAGATTCCTGAAACCCTATAAATACTCTTCCTTCATTAGATGATGCAGTTTAATGCTTAACATCAAGACAAAACTGAATGGACTAATTTTGACTTGGGAATGTCAATAATCTTTATTTAGAAAATTTTTATTCTGGGGATCATTTTAATTCTAATAATAGTCAAAAATTCAGATTAAAAAAAAAGACAGAAATGAAGGAGCTTCCCAGAACATGGAATATCCAATTTTCATTTTGTTCTAATTCTAAAATTCACAATTAAATCCCAAGAGATTCCTATCTGACATAAAAGTCCCCACCAAGTCTTAGTGAAAGATGATGTATCATTGTTTTTAACTGGTTACAAGCATTCAAAATAGCTGGCAAATTCAAAAAGCATCATACCAGAAACAGTTTTTATCTCTGTAAGTTGAGAAGATGATTGAACAGAGCAAAAAAAATGCATTTGGAATTTCAATTCATGTTCAGAAAAACACTTAAGTACGTGCTGAGCTTTCAGCAGGGCCAAGATAAATAAAGTTAAGTTAAACGTGGTTAATGTGCTTTCCTGAACAGAGATAATTTTCTGCATCAGGTTGTTAATGAACAAATGGTTAGTGAGACTTTTTTTTTTGCACTGCACATACAAATGAATCACAGCAATTTCCAACCAGCAAGCAATAAAACTATATTGTGAGGAATACCTTGCTAAGAAAACCTACTATGAAATGTTATATAAAAATAACAGATTGTTCTGCATTTGATTTCTCCAAATGATCTCATTTAAATGTAAATTTTAACTAAGTTATGCTTCCCTTGGTGGTATTACTGTTTAAACTAATTGCTGGCTGTTAGAACTCAAAATCGTGTGTATGCAGCTGTGAATAATAAATTTCTATCATCTCACTAAACAGCTCAGGTTTGTCTCTCTTGATATCTCTTTGTCTTCATGGTATTATTAGAACTCATTTTTACACCAAATAAAGTTCAAGAAAGGTAACATAGGAAATCTTAAAAATAGATTTTGTAAGAGATTAGGTAGGCCTCTTCCAAGAGAAACATCTGCAAGTTTGCACAATTTTACCTAGAAGTCACTCTAAGATCATTTACTCCTGTCACAACAAAACAACCTCTTGCAAATCTGTGATGCCTTGCTTTTAGTTCCCACACACTTCATTTTTTTTCCTCTCATCAGAGCAGTTTGATTTTTGCCAAAATTTGCAATGTGAGGAGAAGAATCACTGGACAGCTAATGGATAAATGGTATTATTGTGATTACTCCTTTTTTCCCAACAGATTCCCTCCAGTTTGTAGCAGGGAATGTTGCACATTCATGGTGTGGTTTGGATCCCCAGGTCTGTTTGTGCCTTACGGTGGTGACCATGCGCAGAGACCAAGACTTGCCCCAGCCGAATACACACCCAAAACCCCTCACTTTGCAGAACTGGGCATGTTCCACCTGCCCCCAGTGCTTAGCTTGCTCTCCAAGAGAGCTACACAGCACCTCAGTGGCTGCCATTTGTGCAGAAAAAAATAACCACAATATAGAAATGATTTGGTGTCAGAGTCACGCAGCCAGGAAGTGGCAGGTGATATAATTTTTTCTGAATTTATAGCCCTTGAAGAGGGACCTTGGAGAATTTCCATTTTGTATTGTGGTAATTTATTTGCAAAATTACTCAAAAAAATCCTAACAGGACTGTTCTAAGTGTAAAAAAAAAAATCTTGTCAGGTGCATAGATAGTATAGCCACAAAAAAAACCCCAAAGAAACAATATAAAATAAAAAACCAACAAAACACAAATTTAAAAAAAAATCCAAAAAAGGTGCAGACAGATAAAACTTCAATGAGAGCACAGAGCGAAAACAAAGTGTGAATTCCAGCTACTTCTCAGAGAGTGGAGACCCTAAAAAAAACCCTGTTACTTGAAAAATCAGGTGATCTGACTGGAACCCCAGTGTAGAGTTTGCATGCATTATTTAAAAGCTAAACTACAGGTCTTACTTTATGCATCTCTTGCCAGCAAGGCTGAAATATTTTACTTTGCCCATTTCTTTTTTTCCTGCCAATGCTACAAAATAAATTAATTCATTCATCCTGCTGTCACTTTGCTATAAATGAGATTTCCAAATATTCATTTAACTTAAAATATGAGCTGAAGATGATAAGTTTTGACCAGAGGTGAGAGTTTTAATGATTTCAGAAACCAGCAACTGGACAGAATCTTTCTACTTTGATTATCAATTAAAACCTAATCAAAGTGTAACCTCTCAGGGGATGGTTATGAAATTCATTGACACCTTGCACCTCATTCTTTGAACAGGAAACCACTTTGTAACTGGTGACTTGTTGGCCATCCAAGCAGAACAAGTTTTAATATTTAACAGATTTCAAAATGGAATCTTTTCCCAAGAGTTGAAGAGCGTGCACGGTCCATCTGCTGCTGTAGGTGACGGGGTGTGCTTCCAAGCTGGAATTGCTGGGATTCCTTCCACTTTCCACTTTCCACTTTCCACTTTCCACTTTCCACTTTCCACTTTCCACTTTCCACTTTCCACTTTCCACTTTCCACTTTCCACTTTCCTTAAGTTCACAGGTTAAAGCCCAACTTAACTTTTCTTGGCACTTTCTGTAGGACTGTCAGCAATGACAGTGTCATTATTTTATCACTCCAGCTCATTTGCTGGTGGTGGGTGTGTTTTTAGGCTCCTGCCCACAGTACTAGGAAAACAGTAACACAGTGTGAAGAAATGGATCCTCCCACAAATGCCACAAACTTTATGGTTGCCAAAGCTAACACCTATACTTTACACATACACGGAAAAATTGCACCCCAATAGTTACCAAGTCACCATAGAACTACAATAAAGTGCTGCACCCTTTTTATATATAAGTTCATAATCTCCCACATTTAGAGAAAAAAGGATACAGCATCCAGAAAAGGTTGATTTTTCATGGCTGCTGCTGGAATATAAACTGTGATTATTGCAGTCAATCAAGTTACATTTTATTTCTACAATGATTTTTTTTTCTCAAAATAAATAAGAATACTTCTATAACCATAAATTTTGCTCTGCTTTCTATTCACCTAAAACAAATGGAAATTACATGAAAGTGTATCCCAAAGATACAATGATAGTTTGGAAATTAATCAGGGAATACAAAACTATGGTTCTGACAACAACCATTATATTTTCCACATTGTATAGTGTAGTTGCTGCATGACTTGTTTTCCTCCCTTTAAATCAGAGTTAAGGCAGTTTAGATTGAACTTTTATTAATGCTAACTTAAAAGATGCCCACTGAATCTTCAGTAGCCTGGGACAAACCTAAAAAAGATTTTTGTTTTATTTGTTCTTGTTCTTTGGAAATGAAATTACATAATTCTGACCAAAAAAAAATGTGCTTTCTCTTTGTCAAACGAGACAGCATTTTTCACTTTGTAATACTGTCTTCATTGAATCAGATTTATCAGGAGAGTCAGCAAGTGTTATATTACAAAATCAGAAAAACAGTGTAGAAAATCCCTTGAACAGCATAAAGCAGGATCTGTAGTGTGGAAACACTAAACCTTAGCTCTTCTTTTGGAGAGCTGCTTGAACACTCTCCACAAATTGTACCTGAATATCTTTTTATTTGCTTTTGTGGACTGCCTTTGCAGCTATGGAACACTAGTTAAATTGAACCAATATAGATATATCATTTTGTACTATTGAGAGCAATTTTCTTTAATTAGCATAATAAGAGGGAAATTACACATCTTAGCAAGGGCCACTTGTGCCATTTCCCTGTGTAGGCAGGTCCTTCCAGCCGATTGCTTTCAATCAACCTGGAAAGCACCAGTGAACAGAGGAGAAGCTGCCTCTTCCACTGGATCTTCAGAGGAAGATTACACTTTTCTACAGGATCCCTGCTCCAACAGAACCACACTTGACACTCAAGAAGGACTGCAATTCCAATTGGGCTGCAACCATACCCTGACCAGCAGGGTGTCAGTTTGTATTCTGACTCTGTCTGTGTTGTTTTGTATTACTGCATTGTTTATTTCATCTTTTTATTTTCTTCCCTGTAAATAACTGCTATTCCTGCTCCCATGTTTTTGCCTGAGAGCCCCTTAATTTCAAATTTAGAACAATTTGGAGGGAGGGGATTTACATTTTTCCACTTCCTGCCTTCCTTGGCAAGCATCTGTCTTCCCAAACCAAGACAGATTTTGGTGAAGCTGCTGCAGGGGAGCAGCCTGACTTCCAACGTGATCCATTTCATACATGACATTTGCAAACAGGGTTTCTGAGATCCACCCCACATGAAAGGATTTCTCCTGACTGTCCCAGAAAGTTTGCGGTCTATTTGTTCACTTACATCATCACAGAACGACTGACTCAATGCCTGCATGTTTTTAGTGGTTTGGATTTTTTTTCCCCCTTCTCTGTCTTGTGAGAGAAGATGAAAGAAGAACCTAATTACTCTAGGATTAAACTTCTTTTTATGAAGGACAGTTTGCTGTGACTTTGAACATTAATACCACTAGAAAACACAGAGACAATAATTGTCATTTACCATGCAGGCTCAGATGATGCAATGCACTGAATGAAAGGATGTAAAACTATAATTATATATGTATATATACACAAGCCTATATGTCTTGTCAGAAAGTGAAAGGAATGTTATAATAGCTGCTAATTAACTTTTACAGCAAGAGTAAAGTTGGTAAAGTATTTTGAATTATGAGAAGGTGAAAAGCCTTGCTGCTTCTGAACTGTGAACAAAGAAAAGTGATAGGAGCACTTTTGCCCCCAGAAAGATCACTCAAAAACCAGATAAAATTGTATTTGAAACTTGGCATGTGAAAAATGGCTAGTGATCCTGTTTTTTGATGCACTGTAAAAGACTTGGTTGTCAAGTAACACAGGGCAGCTAGCAGCTACAGAGGCACAGCTCTGAACTTCTAAAAATATGTTGTCATACATGCACATTAAAAGTAAATCTAAGGATCTGTCACTGGAAATGTCTTGTAGCAATACTGCTTTTCATTTATTATGGAAGTTTTTTTCATTTTCAGGAGATGGCTTCATTTTTGTTAAACATAAGAAAGAGAGCAATTTAAAGGAAATAAAATTAATTTTTAAGAGATTCTAGAAATTGAAAAAATATAATTTTTTTATTTTTTTCACTAGACTATATAAAAAACTCATTTTTTAATTTTTCATAGTTCCTTTATTTTTGAGTAGATGAAAATGTTACTTTATTCAAACAAATGCAGTAGAAAAATAAAGAAACTTTGGACACATACATTTATATATTACCCAGGTAGCCATGATTCACAAGCTTATAACAGTAGAAAACTAGGACATGCACACCAGGATGAGGAGATAAACTCTGTTTTTGGCTAAAGGTTCTCATGTAGATCTGTCCTAAATACTCATTTAGAGCTTGCTTGATAACTTTATCTAGACTGAGCAATGCCCAGCTTCACCAGGAATTTTCTGAAGACACTGGAGGAATGCTGACTGAAAAGAAAAGTATGAAAATCTGCCTTACAATATGAATTCAATCAAAACTTGTATGTACCACAGCCTGCATTCATTTTGAAGAATCTAAGTTAGACAAAACCTGAAAGTCTTACTTGTGTCACAAAGTATTGCCCAGTACCTCTGAGCAAAATGCTGCATTTTTTTTTAAATGGCCTTTCTTCAAAAATCAAAACCAAAAAAACACCCCAACCTAAAACACCAACAAAACAAAACAAGTTAAAACAAAATCACCAATGAAAATTCCATTTACAGAGAATTTTTGCAGTGGAAGTTTTGTTCTTCTCAACCCAAATTTTCAAACCTCTCTTTTTTTTTTTTTTTAATTTTTGGAGCCTTTTTCCTACCTTCACATGAAGGACATCACTAATTGACAGTGGGATTATCCAATTTTCCACATTTCAAGTAAATCAATTGTCTTGGCACAAAGCACACAGGATTATGACAGTTTTGCCCAGTGCCAAAGCAGTCCTGCCATAAAGCCATGTGTCTCTCACACTGCTCATCCTGAGGCATGATGATGTGCACTCCACAAGCCTTTCAGCCAAACCTTTCTGTTATTCATTACCTGGCTTTCCATCCTCCCCAGTACACGTGCAAGATTGTAACACAGGAGGAAACATGCTATTTTCTTTTTATAATAATCAATATCAACATGCCCTCCAGGTTGCATCCTTCTCAAGTAAGAGACTTCCAAGGAACAAATAAATATCACTTTTTGCTCCATTAATTAGCATTTATTTTGCAATGGCCAAAGGCAAGGTCACAGGGACTTGGAAAGGAGCTGCTTTTATAAACTTCAACAAATTTAGTGCCCATTCTTCTCTGAGCAAATCAAAACCAAGCCGCTTTTTGCCTAGAATTTTAAAATGTGAATTACTCACAAAAAGCTCCTCTGGCTTTGATTCTCCATTTGGATTACCTGCAATTGCTTGCAAGCACTTAGATGCAAATAAGCACCATTTCCTTTCAAGATCAAAGACTTATTGGATGTCAGATTTTATCTCTGACAATCACAGCTCTATATGCATAAGCCTAATGCTGTATGTTGGTGCAGTCAGAGTTCTGCGTTCGCTGTGTTAAACAGAAAGTAGGTCATTGCCACACAGTAAGTGAATGAGCATAACAGTATAAGAAATCAATAACTCTCTCTTGAGGCTTCAACAAGAGAAGTAGGGAAAGAGATTGGATTAATTCTACTGAAACAGTGTGGTTGGTCATTATTCTTTATGTGGATCAATATGAATTGAGTCTGAGCTATTCTAAAACGTACTGTTACTTTCCAGAAGGCAGGGAGCTATTTTGGTGATGTGCTCAAACCATAATAGTTACATTTGTCAGATTATCCGTTACACCTCACATCTCCATAGAAATTCTCAGTGCTCTGATGTGCTGATGGAATCATCTTGGGTACTTTTACTTGGAGGTGAGACAATATAGTTGGAGCTATTTTGGGCAATTTTTTAGTGATCTTTATTATCTTAATGATTCTTTAAACAGTACTGAGGACAATTTGGTTGCAATTATCCCTAGCCATTTTGGCTATTTTAAAAATTCATTTACTGTCTAATCTGAGTGTATCATAATATAGTAGGATTAGAGCTTCAAATATCAGATGCCACCTCAATATTAGCAACAAAGTAGTTACTGCTCAGGTTTTTCTGCCTCTCTGAATTGTGCTTACTTTCTTAGCACCAGAATTCTGACAGATACCCAAGATATATGAAATCCCAGCTGTCTCTTGGGAATATGCTTCATGGTGCTGTTGATGCCTGCTGATTTGATCCTGTAACAAATGAACAGCTTCTGAAACTGTTAAATTCCTTTTTCTAAGGACTAGGATTTTTGCTGGGGTAAACTGTTACTGAAAGAAGGAGAAAGACTTGAATGGGTCTACAAGTATTTAAATCAGCTAACGTTTTGCCACCACTTTCATGATTTCAGAAGGAATTGCAGCCTTTCAACACCACATTGCAGAATGAAGCCCTGAGGAATAAAAGTTAAAAATCCCCTTACAACCTCTATCATAGAGACTATGTGCTCAGAATGTATATTCAAGGAAGTGTTTAGAGCTGCATAATATATGCCATGAAAATGTCCTTCCTCCTTTTGACATTGACACAGATTGCCTCAACTCATGGAGAATTCTTTCCTCTTATAGCTAACTTCTTTTCCATTTATTATCTTCCCTGTATCTAATGATAGTTGGTGCAATGTGCAGTCACTTGGACCAAAGCAGCGTTCTTGCATTCATACCCAGTAAATGGGAATGAAACAAGGATGTCCAGAAGCAAAGGACTGCATGAAAGATATGGAGGGCACTGAAAAGTCACCTTTTTGAAGGGAATGAGTAAGAAGATTATTGTAATCATCTTTATATGAAGATAAAGCACTTGACCTTTATCTTCACTGCAGCATTTAAAGGATGGGTGAAGTGTTTTGGTTTTTAATTCAAAAGACAAGAAATCAAATCTGAAAAAAGCACCTATTTTCAGTGTTAGCTATACAAAAAAGTAAAACCTATTTTCTCATATAATGCTTAGTAGACAGAGCTTCTCAGTAGATATCACTCAAAATGAATGAAAAGAGTTATGAACAGTGGCTAAAAATCCTTTCTTCTCTCATTTGCACAGATTTCAGTCTCTTTTCTCCTGAGATGTCATAATTTCATTGTATCTCCAGTTACTATAGTGTTTTTCACAATGGACAAGAGCTGAAAGCGCATTAAAGAATAATGACTAAGCAAATGGAAGAAAACCCTTTTTTTTTTTCTTTTTCAAACTTACTAATAAATGAGACTTTTGTTCCTGAGACAATAAATACAATGGATTAAATTAAAGCAATGCTGACATTGAGGCTGGAAAATGCAAGGGCATTACACATTTATTACTTCCCACTGAGTCACAGAATTTAGAGAATGATCTCTACCTCACAGTGTACTTAAGGTCCTTGATTCTGCTAACATGCACTTAAAACATGGGAGTAATTTCATGTGATTGCAATGGCAAAACTAGTATGCTTAAAGTTAAGAAGCTGCATATGTCTTTGTGGGCTGGAAACCCAGATGGACAAGGCAGCTGTTATGAGTACAAAAATTAACGCAAATTTCTGCACCCCAGACATGGAGAAATAAATCTTAAGTGTAGTTCTGCTGAAAGTTACAAGTTAATTTTGCCTTTTGTATATCATTACACAAAAGGAATATGTGGAAATTAAAACAATATATTAAATTTTCAAACTGAACCCTTTAAAGGACAGAAATTCCAGGAATAGCGCTGCCTAAAGGAAACATCACACACTTTCTCAACATATTTGCATTCAGACAACGGGGAGTGTAAAAATGCAAAACTCCTAGGAATCAGGTCAGTGAGGCAAGTGACTGAATGTGGATTTGGGATTAGAATTTTCAAACAAGTTAGAACCATCCTCTGCAACACTGTCCTCAAACCAAAGGGACTTAAATGACTTAAATGCCTGAATCTTACTGCCCTTTCCTTTGATCTGCTGAAACTCCCAGTCTAGCATTGAAATCCAGGTCCCATTAAAGTCCATAAAAACCCACTCATTTGATTTCAACAATGTTCCAGGATTTCACCTGCATTGTCTAACTTTGTCCACCCTAGGAGCTTGTTTCTTTACCCAGTAATGACTTAATTTAGCACTAGAACGAGCCAGAGTAATTACCTTGACTTCAATCCAACTTGAGGTGAACAATCTTTTAAGGAAAACTATCACACAGTGACAATAAACCATGAACAAAAAGCCCCAATAAAAACCATAAATTTCAGCAAGGACATGGGGATTTATTATGCTTTCTATGGGCAGAAGGCAGTATTGTTGATCTGTGCTGCCACCCTGTGTCATTCAGCACTCTGCCTGCTGATTTCAGAATCCAACATATGGAGTATTCTCTGTGCAGCTCGAAATGCCTTTTGATATTGGCCCCTTTTCCATTTCCTTTCTGGTGAACTTCGCCCACGGAAAACACCCCTCACTAGATTCCATCAGTGAGTGGGATGTATATTCCAGCTGGACATATCTGATATCAGCCTACTTCCAAACACGTGAGTGCATCAACCCTTGAAAAGTAAAAGCTTTCATCATAGCAAAGTCAAACTGATATTTTTTACCAGTAAGGACACATATCATTGCGTGCTAATTGTTAAATAGGTTATGCTCTGATTTAATTGGAAAACTGCAATTGAAAATGATGGAGAATGTTTTTATTATATAGTTTTCAAGGCATTGCTTAATCATAGTTCATAATGGGGAAATATTCCAACTGGATTTCCCTCAGCCAGTCAGGGGACAAAAACTGTCCTTTTATTTTCATGGAAAGTCCTTTAGGCAAGAAGATTGCGATCTTTAATCATGGCCTTTAAACACAACCACAGCTAATTAATGCACAGTCTACATATGTATGTCTATTTAGTTGGAAATTATAACTTTTAATTCTGTGCAGATGTGCAACAGCTTGAGTGGCCATGGGAAAACCGAGCTGGCTGTTTCCTCATGGACAATTAGTGTTTCCCTCTGTTCAAGGGTGCAAAGGGCAGAAACATTCATTCCTTTCAACCACAACCTTCCGGTTCTTTAAGAAAATATTGTGTATAGAGACTGCTACAATCTATTGGCTAAAGTTAGCTGCCAGCAAAACTGCATGGTGTCCTCTCCCTTGGCAGACAGGAAGAGTTTTAATTAAAGAATGATGTTTTGCACAGGGCAGTATTCACTGATCAGTGAGTGCTCTAACTTTGTTTTCTTACATCTGAAGCTGAAAGGTCTCCGCTCTTTTCTTGTTTGTGGTTCCCTTTGGAGCTTTAACAGCCAGGAAGTTTTACAGAGACTCTGCAGTCTTGGCTTCGACTCTTCAGGTTGTTTCTTCATAATTCAGTTATTTTCCTTCTAGATTACTCCTGCCCAGACTGCTCAGTGGGACATTTCTCATACATCCTGTCTCCATTAGAAAAATACTCATTAGATACCAATCTTTGCATTTTATTTCACAAAACTAGGTTTAGAAACTTTAACTGGTATAAAAAACCCAGCACACAGGAAAACGTACAACTGAAGATAGTTAACTATAATGAATACTGGTTTTGATCATGCACTGTTTTTTTCTACAATGTTATTTAGTGGTGATAATACCTAGTATACCATAAAATAATACTCCTGGTAACTCTCAGGACACTCAACACTGGGCTCTTATTTACTGTGTGCTGTTTAGAGCCAAATGTGTACATAGGGTGTTCCATCTCTTTGTGGCCTTTCCATGCTATATCATAGCTCCATTCTTCACAAGTGTTCATAAATTCCAGGTTTGTGTGCACCAAGCAGTGCAGGGATGGACAGGCCAGCCACAAAACTAAAAGCATTACAAATGTACCAATGTCACTCTGCAACTTGTCTTAAAATGTTTTTGCCATGGAATGAGAGCCCCACTGTTTCTGTAACTCAGATGAGCATGGGCATGGACATTCCTGGCACGGGAATGTGCTCTGCTCTTCAGCCACACCAAACAACTTGAAGCTGGCAGAGGGATCTGGAACACGGTGTTGTTTTGTATCACACAGCCATGGCCTTATCTTCTCTGTGCTGTATAAAAGGAGACATTGCTCTTCTTTGTTTAGGAAAAATACTATCGGTTTTTGATCCTATTACAGAATACCTTAAGCTTGTTTTTTCAGTGATGGCAGCAGTTTTATGACCCTTTAAAATACACTTTTTCGCTCCATTTGCAAACCTAGAATTTGAACCTAGTTTCAGCTTAAAATAATCACATTGCAAAGTTTTGTCATGTCATGGACAGATTTCTAGAAAGATAAACAACAAAAATTCAGCCTAGACCACATATTAAAAAATTTGTAAAATTTCAGTGGAGAACCACATCTCCAGTGAGATCTTTTAAGACAGCAAATCATAAATTGCACATGCAATAACTGCCTTCAATTTTCAGAGGAGGTTATGAATAGCATTGGAGGAGTTTTATCACTTTGCTGCAGTGTCAGATTTTAGCTTTAGAGTCTAATCCCACCCACCTAATGAGCTCTAAGTGCTCGGCTTGTCTCACTGCCAACTGTGTCAAACAAAAGCTCCTCCTGGAGGCAGCCCAATCGATAATGCAATTGGAGCAGCAAAAGGAGGGAAGCTAAAACCAGCAGGGTGACTGACAGGAAAGTGGAGGTTAAGCCACGGCTTTGCCATAAAAAGGGTGCTGGCATCAGCTTTAAATAAGATTGGGATAGAAGTAATGCTGCAAAACAGAACTCAATGCTTTATCCAGGAGGTTTTAAGATATGAGGGGGAGAGCCCTCATTCTCCAGAGGCTTGGTGACCAACAACCAACCTGGCTCTCTTGGGCTCACAAATCCTTCACTGCAGCTCAGGTGTGGAAAGGCTCAGGTCATGGAAATTCCTGGGCTGCAGGGACACTGGCAGGAGAGGGCTGTGTGCAGGCCTGGGAGCTGTCCATGCTGGTTCTGGCTGGGACAGAGTTAATTTTCTTCCCAATAGCTAGTGTGGGGCGGGGCTCTGCATTTGAGCTGGAAACTGTTGCTAACTCATGGATGTTCGAGCTATGGCTGAGCAGTGCTGACAGTCAAAGCCTTTTCTGCTTCTCCGCCTGCCCCACCAGCAAGGAGGCCGGGGAGCCAGAGAAGGGGGACAGCTGGAGGGGACAGCTGATCCCAGCTCTCCCAAGGGATGTCCCACACCATGTGACACCAGGGTACAAAGCTGTGGGAGGAAGGTGGTGGGGGGAACATACATAGTGGTGGAGTTTGTCATGCCAAGTCACCGTGACACATGATGGAACCCTGCCTTCCTGGGCATGGCTGAACACCTGCTTGCACATGGGAACCAGGGAAGGAATTCCCTGGTCTCCTCTGCTTGCACATGCAGCTTTCCCCACACCCCTATTAAACTGTTTTTATCTCAATCCATGAGTTTCCTCACTTTTAGTCTCCCAATTCTCTCTTCTTTTCCACTGAGGAGGGTGTGTGAGCAGCTGTGTGGGGCTTAGTTGCTGTCTGAGGCTAAACCATGAAATCCACTGCAAAAACCGAACACTAAAGCTATCAGTCTGAACTCTAAAGCTACCTGTAAGATGATTCAGGAGGTTCTGGAGCTACAAACTTGCAAACTGTGACTTTCCTGCAAAAATCAGAGCATGTGTCACTTTCCAATACCATTTCTGGAACATTAAGTCTGCCATGATCCTCGATCTCACCTAAAACTGATATCCTCCCTTCCCATGACATAGCCTCAGTTCAGCTTTCCTCTCCTTCCCTATTCTCTGGCCAGCTTTAAATACCCTATGTGTGGTACAAATACCCACCAGCTTTGTCTTGCATTCTATTAGTTTTCCTTCTACCTTCTCCAAAGTCTTCAAAGGTGGGGAAGATGGGAGAGTTTTATAACTTTTCACTAATCCAACACCTACTATCACATCAACCTAAAATTCTCCACTGTCAGTATTAGTTCCTTAAAAAATGAACCATTAATATGTGTGAAAAAAGCAAAATTGTCATCCAAGGAATGGATTGAGTGTAACAAAACCTGTTCAGTTGTGGAGGACAAATAATTTTTTGACAGTTCCAAAGTCACTAAACTAAAAGAGTATTCCCAAGATAATTTAAGCAATGCTAAACGGATCATTTAGCAGAAAACTCTTAAATATGCATGGCATGTAATAGCATTTTGGAAGCAGTTTGTACTTTTATTTTTGAAAGATGTGTAAATTTGACCAGCGTTCCCTAAGGTGTAAATTTTAAGGCTCTGTTGAATTTTAGTTGCTTACTAACAACATTATGTAATTCTCCAATTAATTTTCTCTCAAAACAAGCTTGCCCATGAGATATTATTTCAAAGCCTATTTGTGCAAAATTGTTATTTTTGAAAATGAATATGTATTTGAATTCCTAGCTTGACTTTATATCTTCTATTTTTGAACAATGTGTTAAGCAGAAAATATAACTGTTCAGTTTTGCAAATAAATGCAGTCGTTCTTGTAATTTAATTACATCAAACCTTCCTCTGGAAATTGTTGTACTAGAAGAAGGTTTGGGGCCAACATTAAGAGAGCAGAATCTGTAATCTATAATTGATATTCTATAATTTATAATCTATAGTCTATAATCTATAATCTCAAACTGGATATATTCTTGGCATGTTTGCTAATTTATTTAAATAGTTTGCATGTGTACAACATACATGGGTGCTTGACACATTAGACAGCACACAGTTAAATAGTTTATTTTAGCCAAACACAGTTATCTGAAGGCAAAATGTGAGTTTGGTGAGCTCTACTTTTAATAGATAAATTACTGAAAGAACGGTATCTGTAAGCAGGCCTGGGGGCATGTATATTCAATGATTTTTCCACGTATGGTAATTTTTCTAATGGTTGATGTTGTATCTGACATTCAGGATGTACATTATTGCATTTATTGAAAGCTCTGTTGGTTCTGTTTTGAATGGCAAACTGTATGTGCTTGAGTTAAGCACAATAGAAGAGCTTATCATAATAATGGCACACAAACTGCAAAAGGGCAAAAGCTTTGGCCCAGAGCAGCACTGTATGAGACATTGCCTCATCTGGATGCAATTGCACCCTAAGTTATGTTTAAGAGTTGAATAAGTCAAAGTTATTATCATGCTCACTTTTGTGCTCAGTTGTCACTCTAGAGACAAAGTGTACTGACAGATGCTGCCTTGCCTGGATGTTTTTATTGGGTATTCATCTTATAGGGAAAATTAAAAAACAATATTTGATGCTTCAGAAGCAGAGTGCCTTTTTCTGACTTGCTAAGCACAGAAATGTGAAGTATATAGAACAGGTAAAGTGAAAAATGTTATATATATTCTATTGTCAGTAAGATTTGGAGGCTCCAAGGATTCCATATTTCCAGCTGTACATTTTTAAATTAGAATCTTCCAATCTCTTTTTAGTTCCCTTTTGTCATAGCCTCACAACTTCAGTCTGGAATTTTTCTGTTTGTGACTTCATACCCCATTAGCCATAGTTCAGTCCAGTTTCTCCTGATAAAATGAAAGGACAAACCTCTAACTGAAACCTTGCTGTGCTGACCCTATTTGCAGAGTGGTCCTTGATTTGATCAGCATTTTTTCACATCCTCTTTATTCTCCATTTGTTTGTGAAAGACATGGGAGGTGACATTGCAGAGGGATAGAAAGCTGTGTGACATGTACATTCCCCATACATATGGATGAAATCCACTCTGAAATGCTCCTTGTTTGTTTGTTTTAACAATGCAGGAGGCTGTAGCTACAAGCTAACATCATGAGTTCTTTTAACACTGCTTTTGGCTATGATTTTGGTCAAAATCAGCAAAAAGCAAGCTTTAGAGAATTTGCTGCTCTTGAGAAAGATTCACTGCTGAATTAATTTTCATGTTGCCAAGAAAAATAGCACAAAAAAACCCTAAAGTTTTCAAAATGTCTAAAATCACCATAGAGGTGACTTAGTCTGTGTTTAAACTAGATCCATTTGTGTAGGAAATCCATTTATGTAAAATAAGTGTTTCAAAAAATTACCTTATTTTGAAAGTCATAATGAAGGATTAAGAGCAACATACATTTGAATTTCAAATGTATACAAATAAATTTGCATTTCTATAAAAAGTGCCAACTTTCCTGGAACTCCAGAAGTTTCACCTATATATGTCAACACAGAGGTTTCTGACAAATAAATTAATATTGTTCCTGAGTTCTACTGATCAATTAATGCAATCCTATTATATATAAAACAGATAAGAATAGCAACCTTAACTCATGTATCCTTTGAGAAATAATGAGACTGAGAGACTTGGTGACTGAAGTAGAGATTATAGTGAGGCAGAAAGTCACCATGAACCTTAGCAAGGTCAGGGCTTCTTTTTGTAAGTCAGTGGCAAAGTTAAGGTTCCTGGAGTCATGACATAGAGGATTCAGTTTTAATAACTACTAAAGCCATCAAAAATACTAACTCAATTTTCATGTTATTGTTGCAGGCAGTCATCCAACACTAAGCTTCTGTAGTAGGTTGCCTTCAATTATTAAGCAGCAAAGGTGGCAGGTCTTTATCAGGAACAGAGATGAAAGAGAATACTTTGCTTTAATACACGAAGGGAGAGACATGTTGCTGAACATAATGAACTGTATACTGTGTGGAGTACATAATAATGGGCTCTGTATTTGGGTTACATGTGGAAGATGAAACAAATATGTTCATACATTTCAGAGATGACTTTTCAAAACTTCAAATCATCTCATTTCGTTCACTTTGGAAATGAGATGAGAAATTTTACATCTGACAAAGCATGAGATCATTCAGCAGATTAGGTCATGTTGCCTGTTTGAAGACTTTATGGATTATTCAAAGGAGAGAGACTTACATGTCCTGAAAACTGTAAGTAGAAGTGAAAGGTGCATGATAAAACCCTGCCTCAGTTCTGCAACCTCACGTAGGTGTAGCTCCCAGGAGATTTACAGGAATGCCTGTACCCTGCCTGAAACTCAAGGACTGCAGAAGCTGCAGCTCTGTCAGAAGGATGCTATTCTGGTTGTAGCAGTACTTGTGCAGCTCTCCTTCCAGTCAGCTGCCACTGTAACAGCAGCTATGGAGAAAGAACCAGAAAGAACAAAAACCATGGGACAATACTGCACTGATCTGTACTTCATGAAATGCTGTTTATTTCAGTATATGACTTACTATGGCATATGCAAGTTAGCAAAAATTGTTTGACCCATGAGACTTGAGAATTAACTGAAAACAAGGGTTTTGAGCAAGTTAAAAAAGTAATGTGCAATCTTCAACATTTCTGAAGGGTTTTGACTCCAAATCTTCAGAAAAATGACCCGCATTTTAAAGTTTAATTTCAATGGCACAAAATGATGATACAAAAAAGACATTTAACAAGACTTGAAATTGTGTCTCATGTCTACAATGTGTTTATAAGAGCTGGCCAACTGCAGCACCATGTAGACATTAACAGTAGAAGATACAGATGGTTTCTGCTTAGCATTTGTTTACAATCATAAAGTGTAAGTCAAGTTGCATTTTGTGCTGCATTTTAAACAGCTGTTTAAGACGCAGTACAAAATCTAAAACCAAGTACTACTCAGAATATAACATGCCTTGCTTTTCAGAAAGAGTCAGTGAACTGGAGAATGTTTTGATTACTTTAACTGGATATCCTTTGTACATCTTGGTTTGCTAAGAAAATTAGACATGCAGCTCATGCTTTTCCTGCCCATCACTGAGTTCCCCTCTACTCTGCCAACTAACTGCAATGGAACCTGATGAGAGCAGAAGTCCCAAGGATATTAGATTACATGTTTTGTTTAAAGAGACAAGATGAACAACAGAAAAGCTGAGTGCTCAGATGAGGGAAAAGCAGGAAGAGCCTATCCCTTACATGCTCAGTTTGCTGAGCAATCAGCCCATGCATCACCCCAAATCAGCTGCAGCATGGGATTGCCCAGGTGGCCTACATGGTGCTCAGGTAGCCAAGATGGCCCATGGCATCACAGTTTGTGCTGTGGTTTTACCCCAGCCAACAACCAAGCACCAGACATCTGCTCCCTCACTGTCCCACCAGTGGGATGGGGAAGCAAATCAAAAGGGTTGAGATAAAGACCTGGTGAAAGCAAGAACAAAGGAAAGAAAAGAAGAAATTAATTTGGTGGTTCCCATGGCAGGCAGGTGTTCAGCCATCTCCAGGAGACCTGGGCCCCATCACACATAATGGTGACTTGTGAAGACCCCATCACTCCAAACATGTCACTTTTCTCCTTCTTTCCCCCACTTTATATAGTGAGCACAATGTCACACAGTCTGGAATGTCCCTTTGGTCAATTGGCTGTGGCCACCTGTCTTGCCTTTGTCTCCTCTCACACTCCCAGGCTCCCCCAACCTCCTTGGCCACTGTGAGTGAATGAAGCGCAGAGAAGGCCTCAGCTTAATGTAAGCCCAGCTCAACATTGCTAAATTATCAACCCTGTGTTCAGCAAAATCCAAAATACAACCCCGTACCTGCCCCTGTGAAGACAATTAATTCTACCTCAGTCCAACCCAGCACAACTTGTGTGGCCAGCAGGACTGAGGAAGGCGTGGCTCCCCTGCACTCCACACAGGTGAGGCCCCACCTCAAACCCTGCGCTCACTTTGGGCCTCTCCTGACAAGGAAGAGCTGGGGTGCTGGATTGTGTCCAGAGAAGGGAACAGAGCTGAGGAAGGGTCTGCAGCACAAGTTCCATGAGGAGCAGCTGAGGAACCTGGGGGTCTTAGCCGGGAGAAAGGAGGCTCAGAGGAACCCTCATTGCTCCCTACAGCTCCATGAAAGGAGGGTGCAGCCAGGTGGGGATCAGCCTCTTCTGCCAGTGAAAGACATGAGAGGAAATTGCCCTAAGCTGCATCAGGGGGAGTTTAGATTTGCATATTAAGAAAAATATCTTAATGGAAACGGTTGTCAATCACTGAAACAGAGAAGTGGTTGAGTCATCAGTCCTGAAGGAATTTAGAAGACATGTAGATGTGCTGCTTTGGGACATGGTTTAGTGGTGGACTTGGCAATGTGACAGTAATGGTTGAACTTGATAATCTTAAAAGTCTTTTCCAAACTAAATGGTTCTATGATTTTACACTGCTAGCACAGGAAATGAACAATCAGAGTAGGGATGAGAGGTTTTGACAGCACTGCAATATGGGGACAGACAATGGGGAATGTCTTCACTTCAATGTAATGTACACAACTTATGCAAGCACCTGTCTCTTTACATAACAAACTTCTGTTACCTTAGGTAGTCACAGTTGAAAATATGGCATTTTTACTGTCACAGCTACTTCAGCATGTCTGAGTTCACCCAGCTGAGTACACTATGCATTCAAATATAATAAGGAAAGCTGAAGATCAGTAAGGAATTGCTCCTCTGGCTATTGGAGTACAGACTCTGGCAATACCATCCCCTGGTGGTTCAGATAATATAAACATTAATTCGCTCTCAGGCTTTTGAAGTGAATAACCTAGTCTTGAAATGAAACCTGGTAAAATTATGGAGATAAGTTGCTCAAAAACCTTTTCTAAAAGACAACTAGAACAGGACTTTACAGGGTTAGGCTGCCATCACCTTATACAACTATTAACTTAATGCCAGGGCTTTGCGCTTCAGATTCCTTCAAGGCCGTTTTTCCACACAAAGAGGGATGAAGAACAGTTTCATATTATAATAGCACTGCCCCAGTAAGCTGTATTACAGCTCTCACTATTTCAGGTAATTTAAACTAAAATTCCCTCTCCTCAGTTATATTGTAGGGCCACATCGTAACCTGAGGAGACCATGGGCTAAGTGTCTTAATTTATACAATCTTCTCTCTCTGGCTTTGCAATTGAAGATGCTTTTCATCATGGGGACACCCTGTAACTTTGACACTTAAGTGCAGGTACACAGTTTGTGGTGATTGGGAGCGGGGCTGCGGCTGAGCCCCATCCCCAGTGGGCACAGCTGTGAGAAGCAGCAGGTGAGCAGCACTGACAGCAAGGAGCCAGGGAGTGCCCAGGGGCACTGACCGACCACCAAAGAACAGAGGGCACACAGGTGCCATGCACCAACAGGAGGGGATAAAAGATTGGGATAAAGAACAAGAAGAGCCTACGCCTTCAGTCTTCTGATGTGACTCTGTGTGGGCAGACACATGAAAGCTTTCTGAAGTGCTAAGGTGTTACTGTGCATGGGTTGAAACTTTCTGAAATTGTATGGTGTCACTCTGTGTGTCATGGCTGTCTTGACTGCAATTTATGCTGTGACACTTAAATATGTAAAAATTGCTGGAAATTGAAGGGTTAAATACTTTTTCTCTCCTTTTAGTCCTCCTCCTCCTCCCAAAATGAAAGGTAAGAGATAATGTGAAAAAATTATTTCCAGAGTGGTAGTTGAAACATAAATAGATGCAGAGCAATTTGCCATCTATTCTGGACAGCATCAGATATGGACTAGATCTCATCTGTCCTCAATATATGCTTCATTTATAGTGCAGGCAAATATTTCACTTTTTTTCCATTATTACATCTCCACAGGATCTAGAATGTGATTTTGCAGATATAGGCAGTGAGCTCCCTTTGAAAATGAAAATTCTAGCATGAACTCCACAACTCTTTTATGCAGACATTGTTATTCCCACACACAAAGAGTTTGCTTTGGCCTGTAGCTGTGCTATTTGTGTCTCTGCACTGCTAAGGACTTAATAAAGGCTCTCTGTCAGCAGGGTGACAGGAGCAAGACTGATGAACATTGTTAGAGTTATGTGAGAGACCACATCTGCCCAGCATTAATCTCTACCCTGGTTTGTCTCACTGTGGTTCAACAAAGAAGTTGAGAAATTAAATATAATCCAACTAAGGTTAGCCAACAAAGGTTAAAAGAAAATTCATAAAATCTAGATCACTCTGCAATATTGAGAATATGTTCATCCTCTTCTTGGTGCTGTGGACTATAGTTTATGAACAGGTCTGTGACAACAACACATCCTGAAATTTCTTTTCAGTGAGGCTTTTGTTTTTTTTTTCTGTTGAGAAAAATGGACTTCAAAGTAACTCATGATAATCCATGTTAGAGCTACCTCCCTACAGCAAGTAACATTACTAATATTAAGTGGAGATATTCCCAAAATATTTTTGTAAAAGGATAAATGAAAAGTCTGGTAAGAATAGGTAAGCTACATAGCAGAATATTTCTGGGTATTATAAGCAACCAGCCAAGGAAGGTCCTTCCAAACAGAATAATATTCCTTCAGCTGCTATTGTCAACAAGTGACTCATACAGAGCTTGAACACAACACTAAATTGCAATTTGGAGACAGCATTCAAGTTATGCACAAAGTTCTGCTTAACTCCTGAGAAATGAGGTGTTGAGCAAACTTCCACTTCTACATTTGTGATATTCTGTAGCAATGTTTTTCATTTATTTCTTCATGATATCCTGTTTTGTGCAAATAACATTGATATGTGCCCTCACTTATAGGTATGCATAAAATTACAGGACCAGGTACTTTTTACCAATCTTGACCCAAACCTTTATTTCCTCTTTACCTTCCTGTCCCTTAATTCCTCACTGTCACACTATTTGTTAGTAGAAGGAGTGATCAAAATGTTATATTTTAAGATTTTTTAAGAGGGTGGTAAAATTATTTGAAATGTAAACTATTAAGTAAGGTTTCTGTTTTGACCCTAACCAGATACTCTGGTTGGCTTACAATAACCCTTAAACACAGATGCACTTCTGATATACTACCTTATCCAGGCTTTTAGCAAGGCATGAGTTTCCTTTTTTCCTTCTTTCAAATGATCATTTGGGAACAAACCTACTTCTGGCACTGCAGCAATAGCAGTATCCTGTTCTCTGACAGACAGTACAAAGCAGGGTCTGCATGTGCCAGCTGTAGTCCTGCATGGGGTCACCAAGCCCAGTGCAAAGCCTATTTCCACCTTATGGGATCTCTTGAAATAAACTCTACAAAAAACATCACCCTTTGTTTAAATTTTGATTTCTACTGCAAAATCTTTGTGGGGAATGTTCCCCTCTCTTTAACAAATATTTGTTTCATAATCGTCCAAATGCTACAGACAGGAGGCTGCTAGTGGGCAGACAATCCCTAGGGAAGTCCAAATCCTAAATTTCAGGCTAAAGAGATACTTGTGAAATTAGGAAGAAGGAAGAAAAGCATCAGCAGTACAACCATCAGCTTCTGTCTCTGCCTCTTGCAAACCTATCTGGAAAAAAATAAAGACAAGTTAAATGAGAAGGTGTGCCGAGGCATGGGATTCCTCTCCATGTGGCTTTGCAAAATACTGATTTCAGTGCCCCACTGAATGTTGCCTGACAATTGTGACACAAGATCCTTGGCTTGCTGAGGCTTTGTTATCGAAGAAAATACACTTAAAGATAGACATGAACATTTCTAAAGGGAGTCTACAAGAAATCTAGAACGGGGCTTTTTGTAAAGGCATGTAAAGGCATCCTTTTTGTAAAGGATAGGACAAGGGGTAATGGCCATAAACTGAATGAGGGAAGTTTAGATTAGATTTTAAGAAAAAGTTTCTTGCTCTGAGGGTGGTGAGGCACTGATGTGGATTGCCCAGTGCAGCTGTGGAGGCCCCATCCCTGGAAGTGATCAAGGCCAGGTTGGAAGTGTTCAAGGCCAGGTTGGAAGTGTTCAAGGCTAGGTTGGACGGGGCTTTGGGAATAGTGGAAGGTGTCCACCCTTGGCAGGGGGTGTTGGAATTAAATGATCATTGAAGTGCCTTCCAACACAAACTGTTGTATGATTCTATGATAAATTCCAGAAACAAAATTGGTACAAAAGCAAAGGGTACTAGCAGGGTTCTGTGATGCTCAAGGTACAACTGAAGCTGGGATCATGATCCTCTCCTTTCAAAGACTTATTATTAGCAGAACCTCTCTCAGGAAGGTGATGGGTGGTGATTGCAGGGAACTGGGGTAGAGCAGGGCTGGCATCTGGGATGCTAAAAGTCATTCTCAACCCACCAGCTAACACCATTGTCATGAACCCCCTTCACTCATAAAGAAAGCCTTTACTCATGGCCTTCAGGAAAGGGCTGGTAGGCAGAGAGTGTATCTCTTTTTCAGATATTTTAACTTGGCAAACTTTGGGCCTCATTGTTTATGAATATAAGAAGAATTTGTCAAGTGGGAGGGACCAACCTCTGCTGCAGAGGATAAAGAATGGAACTTCTTGCTAAACACAAAATAGCATTTCCATTCCTGAACAGAGTATGTTGAATTTTTTTGAAAGAAACAGCTTGTGTAGGCATGGGACTTTTTAGACCAAATATCTAACTTACATAAACATGTGATAGAAAACAAAATCTTTTGAAGGAAAATAATACTAAGCAAAAGTATCTCTCTACTCAAACACTGAGAATTAAATTATCATCTCATTCTCACCATTTGAAAAGCTCATTTGATGCAATTACAGTTACATAGAATTTGTCACTAAATAACTGAAAGCAAAATCTGGTCATGGTAATCAAATGGTTTTATGCCATTTATCAAGACAAATCAACAAAACTAATGTTAAATATGTTATATTTTCCCATACTAGCGGTTTTTCTGAATTACTCTTTTCTTAAGATGCAAAAGTCATGTTGCATATATATGATATGACTATATTTTACAAAGAATACAATGTACTACTCTTACATTATCACCAGAGATCTTAGACAGCAAGAAAATGGAAAAAAAAATAGTACTGTAACCAGTTTGTTTTGCTTCACAGAAGAAAAGCTTTGATGTACAAAGCATATCAGAGACAATGGCGGAAGAAAGAAAAAATATTTTAAAGTTGTCTAAAGGATCATATAAAAGACTTCCATCTTGTAATTAAGTTTAGGAATGGTGTTTGATGTATTTTGAAACTCTGCTTGCTCAGCCTGGTGAAGTTTGTGAAAGGTTGCCTGTCAAACGCTATGTCAGTGATATGAAAACAGACAGCCAGAAAATCATCCTTCCAATATACACATCAACTGAAAGTAAATAAATGTCTGCAGCAGAATGCCAGCCTGATGTTCCATTAAGATGAATGTTATAAGCCATGAAGAAAACTAAATATTGATGACAAGAAATCTGTAAAGAGAGACAGCAGCTTATGGTCAGATTAGCAAACTGTTTGTAAAATGAAGGAGCTGAACAGTCAACAGAAACAACAGTATATCCTTGAATACAAAAATTGCTACAAATTGACCTTGTTGCAACCAATAAATAAGGATATGAAAACACTCAGAACTATTTGAAAACTGAACCATGCAGTGTAATCTCATAGTTCTACACAAGGCTCAAAAATTTTTTTTTAAATATGTTCATGATTTTGAGAACATTGTTCATTATATGTTTACATCATTGTCTGGTTTTAATTTGAAGAAATGTTGAAGTTGCTATCATGACAGTGTTAGACATTACTTCTGAAAACATAGGCATAGACTGAAAATAAACATATATACTTCTGAAAACATAGGCATAGACTGAAAATAAACATATACTGGAAGCAGGTCCTATGAAAAGGGGTGTTATTTGAACCTAATCAGAAACAAATACATAAAAATAGGACAAAGAGAGGAGGTGAATTGAGAGGAGGTAATGAAGAAATCCGGTATAATAAAAAGAGGTAGCAAACAAATTGCATTTGCTAGTATCCAGGATCTAAGCTTTACAAGAAGTATTAGATCATTTCACTAACCTTCAAAAAGAATGAAGAAGGTATGAATTAAGATAGATGACAGGTTATATAGGTTAATGAACAACACTCAGACTTTAACATGGCAAGCTATTGGCTTTTTAATTTAATTTAAAAATTGATGAAATCAGCAAATTACATGGAAAACACAAATGAGGCAACCAGAGAAAATGAAGGGTCTTGGAGCAACCAGGAGCCACGTGGCCACTGGGGAGGACAGTGTCCAGGCAGGAGGGCTAATGTGCATCCAGAGTCATGAGAGGGTGATAAAATCTCAACAGTGACTGACCACAGCAGTAGCTGGAGGCAGGCAACTCCGGCCTGAGAAGAGATCAAAGACGGTGGACACAAAAATTCCCAGCATACTTTAAATTCCTTTCTTTTTGTTGTTGTTTTTTTGGTTTTTGTTTACATCATAGCCAAAGAATTGAGGACAAGAGGCGTGAGACCTGCCCTTTACTCCACATATAAGATCCCACATACTCTCATTTGGCACCAGGCAGGCATTTTACGTCTAAATGAGGTAACAAGGCTCGTATATCCTGGAACAAGGGATTGGCAATTTGGTGGCCATACTTCATAGGTGCTTTCCTTCTGGGCAACCTCATGAATGTGCAGAATGAAATCAAATTTCAAGTTACTATCTCAAAATCCTATTCATTTACAAAACAGAGGAATAAAAGCCCAGGCATGTACAAGCACTTTCCTAGTGGACATGACAGCCTGTGCAGCCACAGTGAGGTCCCACCACGACAGTGACAAAGATGTTTCCAAGCTTATCTGGGCTGTGCAGAGGCTTCGTGTGGCTGCAGGGCACAGCCACAGGTCATTTCTCGGAGTTTAGTTGTTAATTGCAGCCCTGAGATACGTGCAAAGTCTCTGTTTCGGCCCATGTGTCCGAAGAACAAGTCAAAGGTCTTCAGTTTTTCGGTCTTGAAGTTGTTTATTAAGTCTTATCTATAAAATTTTCTTTCTGCCCAGCCGAGGTCTGCTCAGCAGGGCAGCCAGCGGCACTTTGACCACCCTCAGGGCGGTGTTGTCTTTTTATGCTACAAACTACATATAACATATTTACAATTATTTTCCAAGACCTATCACCTATGTCGGACAGTGAGCTTCTATTCTAAACCAATCCCAAAGTGCCAGCATCACAGCAGAAGATGAAGCCAAGAAGAAGAAAGGATAGACACGCCCAAGTCCCTCCATCTCGTCCCCAAAACCCCCATTCCAAAAATCCTAAAATCTACCTTTTCACCCTGTGATAATTTTATTATTATACTGTTTAAACTTCTGTGACTTCCAGGTCCTCATACAAAGCTGGTAATTTGCTCCACGGGTCATAATCAAATCCACAAGTGTTTTGGGCTGCGCGCCAGGGTATCCGAGCCCCCCGACAGGATCCACGGCAACTCTGGACAGCCAGAGGGATGTACTGAGTTCCGACAGTCATTACAGTGGCTTTATGCCCACCTACTGCTGCTGCCCTTGCCCATTTTCCTCATGTATTTGCATTAACATAGCGACACACCGGCAAGGCACGAGCAAGCAGCCCTCGGAACACAGTGATCTCGGGTGTTTTGTTTTGCTGTTTTCTTTAATTTGGAAAAGCAAGCAATAAACTCTGCTCAAAAGTCGCTCCTTTCACAACCAACGGAGCTTTCGATTTTCCTGAGAACTTCGTGAACAACGCAAAGGCATTTCCCAGAGATTCCCCTGCTATTCCAGGCCTCCGTCCCCAGAGCGGCAAGCGCAGCACGGACAAACACGGCCCCAAGGCCGGCCGGGCAGGCCCCGCCGCTCGGGCCGGGCGCGGGGCGGAGCCGCGGGGCCGCCTCCAATGCGGGCGGGGCGGCGGCGCCTGCGCCGGTTCGCGCTGTGCTGTGCTCCGCTGTGCGGCCTGGCCCGGCCCGCCGGCCCCGCGCAGCCATGTGGAGCCGCTACCGGGGGCTGCTGGGCCGCGGCCGGTGAGCGAGCATGGAGCGGGCGGGGACCTTCGCCCTGCGCGGCCCCGGTCCCTGGCGCTCGGCCGAGGGGCTGCGGAGCTCCGAGCCCCTGCCCCGGCACAGGGCCCTGCTCCCCGGGGCCGGTGTCGGTCGCGGCTGCCGCACCGCCGGCCGGAGCGCGTTTGTTCACAGGGAATTTTTTGTCATTTCAGGTCGCTGAGCCGCAGGGCGTGGAGGTGGAAGAGCATTGCCGCGAACGAGAGAGCGCTGCAGTACCGGGTGGGAGAGCAGATCCACGGCTTCACCGTGAAGCAGGTGAGCGCCGCCGCTGCCAGCGTTGCTCTGTTTGTGTACATAAACTTCCCCGGGCTTACAAGGCACTGGGTGAGGCCCGGCGTCTGCGCGTTAAATACTTGCTTTGGGTGGTCAGTCGTAAAAATGATTCAGGAATTCCTTGTCGTTACTTCTCTGCCGACAAATACTTTAGGTGCCATTAATACATATTCTTGCAGGGAGCTAATTCTAGAGAAAATACTGCACTCTAAGAGCTGCAGATGTGTCTGCTGCAGATGTGACCAGTCGGTGTGGCCCTCTGAAAGTCCTGACAGGTAACAGGACTTCACTGTGTGAATGTGTTTTGATAAGTGTATTCAAGTAATAACGTTATTTCCTCAGATGCTTTTAATACCTGTGTTGGAAAGCTGCCATGGAAATATGTTGAATTTATTTCTACTTTTTCAAAGGGAAAAAGCAGGAGTGGAGAGTAAAGGTTATTTGTGAGAAGTGATGGCTAGTGACAGAGCTAGTGATACAACAGGGTCCTTGCTTTTTCTGTATCTTCCCTAGCCACTGACAGTTGAATATATGCCTTTGCTTTTTGTAGTTTGGATTGACTGTTTATCTATACCACAAGAGTATGGTTCCTCGATGGTAGTATACTTTCATTGGGTTAAAAATTTCATTTAAATTTTATTTTCTGTTTGCGTAATTATTTTTCCCCTCAAACCATAGGAGCAAAAAATTTTTTCATACTATGTAAGCCAGTATTATGTATAAGACCAACAAACTGTAATTCCTATATCATGAATGATTTATTTGACCTAGTTGAAGTCACACTGCAATACAGATGTTTTCTTCCAATGCAGGTGACAGCTGTTCCTGAGCTGTTCCTGACTGCAGTGAAGCTTAGTCACGATGGGACAGGAGCCAGGTACTTACATGTGGCTCGGGAGGACTCCAATAATCTGTTCAGGTAAGACATTAATATAGGTATTACACATTCAATCTCCACATCACCTTGTGTTTTTTTCAGCTGTAATCTGGCATCATGGCTGGATTATTCTCTGATAACAGGGAGGACAGCCCTTCCTTTGTAGGGCTTCTTAGAATTCTTCAGGTTGGAACAGATATCATGAAGTCTGTTGTTCAGATCCTGCTCAAAACAGGATCAATGTTAAATTCAGGTCCAGTTCCTGCCTTGAAAACTTTCAGAGACAGAGATTATGCAGCCTTCCATGAAGTTGTTTTATTTGAGCCTTTTGGATAAAAATAAATGTGTTTACTCTTGTGCTGAAAACTTCTGTACTAACTCCAGAAATAGAAGTGCAGAGGCTGTACTCTGAAAGAGATGGCTGAGCACTCAAGAATGTGAAGAGTCAAACTCTGTATCTGATGTGTGCCATGCTAGCTGTTACAGTGATGATGCTGCCATAAATCACAGGTGCAGGCAGGAGTGGGGGCATTTTCCTCCCAGTGACTGCATCCCTCTCCCTGCTCTCTTGCAGTATCCAGTTCCGAACCACTCCCATGGACAGCACCGGCGTCCCTCATATTCTGGAGCACACGGTGCTCTGTGGCTCCCAAAAGTATCCCTGCAGAGACCCCTTCTTTAAAATGTTAAACAGGTCACTGTCCACTTTCATGAATGCATTCACAGGTAAGTCAAAAGAAATAAAGCCACTTAAAGTGCATGAGATTTTATTGCAGTAGAGCTCTCTGTTGGCTCTCCCTAATTTGGCTTTGGAGAGCCATTATTATTGGGTGTGAGTGTTCTGAGATATTAGAAAGCTAACAAGGCAAGACAGCAAAATAAGTCTCGTTCATTTGTCCATTACAAAATCCCAGCAGAGCTGGAGCTTTATAGTATCCAGAAATACATTTAATTATTTATATGGATATATGGCTAAAGCAAAGTTTTCGTGGTAAAATAGCTGCAGTGTTAAATATGTGTATTCCTCAGCAAAAATACTGTTCATTTAGTACATTTCTTCTTTTCCAGACATTTAAATGGATGAGAAATTAAAAATCAACAATGGCAAAACATGTCTTAGACTTTCAAAAGTTCTGATGATTTTTGTGTTTATTTCTATGCAGCTAGTGATTACACACTCTATCCATTTTCAACACAAAATCCCAAGGACTTTCAGAACCTCCTGTCGGTGTACCTGGATGCAGCTTTCTTTCCATGTCTACGTCAGCTAGATTTCTGGTAAGACAGTTTGAGATGCATGCAAACCTTAAATTAAAAAAAAAAAAGAAAAAGCTTCCCCCTGCCTTCAAATCAGCAAAACCTTCAAACTCTCAACATTTTCTGTTGTTCATTTTTCAGGCAAGAAGGTTGGAGGTTAGAACATGAGAACCCAGCTGATCCTCAGACACCTCTAGTCTTCAAAGGAGTTGTTTTTAATGAAATGAAAGGGGCATTTGTAAGTTTTGTGGATGTTTGGTTTCAGTTCTTTCAGATGGTGAAGTAGTTTCTGTATCAATGGCATTATTGCACCAGAGATTCCCATTCCTCCCTTTGAAAATTTAAATCCTTAGTTAAGTCAACATTGTTGCATAGATTTTAGTTTTTGAGGTTAGCCTGTCAAAAGTTTGTTTACATATAGAAAGGCACTTTGTTAATGGATTTTAATGTAAAATACTCTTACATTAGTATGGAACCATAACTCATTTTGTTAGAGTACATGGGACTGCATGTGAGGAGGTTGTGAAAGTTAGAGCTCTGAGGTCTTATCATTGAGCACCTTTTCTCTTTTAAATGTGTTTTGATGGCTTTCAAAATGTGGTGTTTTCCTATTAAGACAGATAATGAGAGAATATTTGCACAGCACCTGCAGAACAAAATCCTTCCTGATCACACTTATGGTGTAATTTCTGGTGGAGATCCATTATGTATTCCTGACCTTACATGGGAGCAGCTTAAGCAGTTCCATGCCACACATTATCATCCAAGCAATTCCAGGTATGTGAAATTGATGATTTAACTTGCTAGGTTACTGGGTTAGTGCTTTCTTTGTACTTTTGTGAGGAGAAAACCAGAAGCACAGTGTTCTTATCCACATGGCCAGCAACAAAGATAACCTGTGCCCTTCAGCAGTTGGAACTGCATGGAGGCAAGGAATTTTTTCTAGAAAGAGCAGTGAAGAGTGAGTTGAAAGCAGGAGGCAAAAGTGGCTGATTTTCTCAGGTGTGTCTGTTTGCCTGATCATGCAGATGTGATTTGGGGATCAATTGACCTGAACTCATATGAGCTGGGGGGAAGGGAGCATACTAATAAGCGCTTAGCTTATTATATATTAGTATAATAATATATATATTTGTGTGTGTATATGTATATGTGTGTATATGTATATATGTGTATATGTATATATATATGTGTGTGTGTATATATATGTATATATATATATGTATATATGTGTGTGTGTATATATATATATATATATTAGGGGATTAATATACAAGTAACAGAGATTAATTTAAGGGTTCCTGTCCTCTTTGAAGTAACAGATTGAGTTAGAAGTTAAAAAAGAATGATTTCATTTCCTCCTGCATCATTGTATTGAGTTCTAAATAACGGATAATTGTTTGATTCAGGTACTGATTTGGTTGGTATTAATAAGGTGTTTTAACTGGAAGTCAATTTGAAAGTTACATGCAAGGAAATAATTCTTTCTCCTGTACAAATTTTGTGGCCAATCTGTTACTCTGATTGTGGAGCACACTTGTGGAACATCAGCTTGTGTCATGACAGTGACTTTACAATCTGTTGATTTTTCTCATCATCCTAAGTATTCTGCTGTACTGGCATTGAGATTTTAGTCAGGGGATGAGATTTACCTGTGGCAAACCTTGTGCTCATATTTGGTCCAGAGGAAGTCTTTCAGCTGTGGGTATGTGTTTGCTGGAGTGACCCATGGAGTCCAGCCATGTTTTATAGACTGACAAAACCTAGGACATGGATCATTGTATTGTATACTTAAAGTGTGACGACCATAAGAATTTTGTCTTCTGAAACTTAGGGACACTAGGTTTCTGGCTTCAATTACTAATTTTTTTTTTTCTCAAATGTTGTATATTCCTGCAACTGAACAAATTTGAACATAATATACCTGAACATAATGAAAATAATAAGGTGTTTTGTGGTCCACAAACTGAGAAATGTGGATTTTTATCAAGAGATTGTGAGTTTTATATATGTTGCATAGGTTGAAGACCCACCAAACTATTTTCCACTCCAGATGTAACAGAATTACTGGAAAGCACATGAAATTCAGAGTATAATATAGGTAGCTACTGCAAATTTCGTATTAAGTCAACTACATAATCCCAATATTTTTTTTGAAATGCAGATTTTTCACTTATGGTAATTTTCCTCTGGAGCAACATCTGAAGCAAATACATGAGGAAGCATTGGCAAAATTTGAAAGAATTGAATCAAATACTGACATCCCAAAACAGAAACTCTGGGATAAGCCTGTAAGTAAAACCAACAAACAACCAAAAAACACTAAACCCAAAAACCTCCTGGGTTAATATTTTACCCTAACCTGCTGGAGTTACTAATTTGTTTAGAATTGTGTAAATGAGCTGAAGTATTTTTATTTTTGGTTACATGGGGGACAGACTGCAGTTACTTTTGAGTTTCAGTACTGTAATGATTGCCTGCAGTTTTTTGTTTTTCTTATTTCCAATTTTGAAGTCCCTTGTCATTTGAAACACTGAAGCACTTATTAATGGAAAGCATTTAGGACTAATGAAAGAAATACTGGTTCTTAGTGTCAGGAAATATGCTTTCTAATGGTATCTAACCTTCCAAACATTGGTGTCAAAAATAATTTTCATGTTCTCTTTTTCCCCTCTCCTCATTTTCCTCCCTGGCTTGTCCAGAAATGTAAACATTCCTTTCAAAAGTAGCTCAGAATATTACTTATGGCCAGACTTTCTTCAACCTGTCCTATATGGTCCACTTTTAAACATTGAGCTTGCACTAATTTTTCAAGATACTGTGTGTTTGTGTGTTTGCTCATGGATCTTGAATTTATTCTTGAGCATCTGTGAAATTATTTTAAATAATTGGAAAGATGGTGCTATGAAGGTGCAAGTTACATTTTGTTTGTAACTTCTGCTGTGAGTTTATTGTGTATCATTTATTGTGCTTTATAGAGAGAACACAGGGTAACATGTGGCTTAGACTCCTTTGCTGCTGATCCTTCCAAGCAGACCACTGTCAGTGTCAGCTACTTGTTGACAGAGTAAGTATATCAAAAGGAAATTCTGAATAAAAGGTTCATTTTAGATCTTAAAGCAAGGTGCACGCATGTTTCTTGTCCCCAGTCCCTCTTGATAAATGTCGTCTCTAAAGAAAATAATGCCACGGGAAAATAGCTCAGTCCTGCTTTAGTAAATAAGAGTTTAATTGCTGAATAATTTGCTTTAGTGGATAGACACAAGACAAATCAGGTGTTACTTTACAGAACTGTTCAGTGGATGAGACATTTGAAAACATTGTCTTCCTTTCAGTTTCCTGCCATGTGCCAGCTCTTCTGTATGACCCTGCTGCTAACTTATCTCCCCTTGCAGCCCAATTTAAATTGCTGTCCTGGTAGTTATAACAAGTGAAAGATGTGAAGCCTTCCTATTTCCCTAAGGTCTGATGTGGGCTTCACAGCTGTTATTTATCCCTTGCTCCCTCTACCTTTGTTTTCTGGTTCTTTTGAAATGGACTCAGTGATACTGAATGTCACATATGGTTTTTAAGAACTAACTAAGAACTAACTGTTTTTCTTCAGTATTACAGACACTTTTGAAACGTTCACCCTAAGCCTGTTGTCTTCACTGTTGGTTGATGGGCCTAATTCTCCTTTTTACAAAGCCTTAATTGAGTCTGGTGTTGGTACAGATTTTTCTCCTGATGTTGGGTAAGTGTTGCAATTCACATTTCATCTCTATAAGCAATGTTAGAAAAACTAAAAAGCACTTCTAAGTTGGAAGAACTCATCTCTTATACTAGCAATTTACACCAGAGTAATAGAGTAATCTTATTTTAATATTAAAACATTGTAAGAATTTCTCCTCTTACAATGAACTGTGAAGTATTCTCAGATTAACTTTTGTCTCATCAAAGTACTTAGAAGCTAAGTTGGTTTAATCAAAGTTGTATTGTTTACAGCTTATGAACCAAAAAAAATTGGATAGATAGGATAAAATATGGATAAAATACGGAATACCTTCAGTGCCTTAATTTACCTGGGTGTTTGATCCTGGACATTTCAGTATTACTCTGAAGTGTTTGTGAGCTATTCTCTGTAACCACATGGCTTTAATTGTATTTATTCTGTGGTTTAGTAGTAGTTAGGCTTGTCACAAATGTGCCTTTGTGCAATCAGGTGCTATTAACTTGCCATCACCTCAGTAAAGAATGTTGCACAGAATATTGTTAGTTGGAAGGATCACTAAGTCTAACTCCTAAGTAAATGGCCCCATACAGGGATTGAACCTGCAAGTCTTACTAGCACAATGCTCTAACCAACTCAGCTAATCTCAGGGTCACTACAAAAGGGCATTTCAGCTGACACTTGCTCCAGCTGGAGCTCCCAGTCCTTGCTTCCAGCTGCAGCTCCCAGCCCATCTCCTGAGCACGCTGCAGGCTGAGGGTGGGTGCATTATCTGCACTGAACTTGGGCTCAGCTGCTCATCACATTTTGCCTTTTTTGTCAGCACAAAGAAGGAAGTGCTTCCCAGGCATGATTCATCTGCCTGATTTTTAGACTTGGGATGACAAAACTCATGCCTTTTTGTTCAGTGGCTCTCTCAGGTGTTTTGAATGGAAAACCTTATTATGCTCGCCCATAATTTTAGTGTCTTACTTTGCCTGGCTTGATCTGTCTCTACATGAAGTAGTTGGCTTTGTGCAAGTCCTGTGTGATGCATGCCAGTGCCATGTAGACATCTTAATATTCCATAGCAGTAGAAATCCTTCTTTAGACACTGAAGTAGGGATTATGTTGTATTTTTTGTCAGCTGGTTCTTTTCCAGTTTGACTGGATTGATGTAGAGTTTAACTGTTCTGTGAGCTGGCTTTAATTTGTCTTAGTGACTGTGGTGATGAATCTACAGGCATAAGTTTGAGCCCAGAGATGAGTATTGCAGAATCCAGGGCCTGAGCCTGTCACTGAATTCCTGCTGTGTTTTTTAGACATGTAATAGTGGTTTTACTAGTGCATGAGCACCTATTGCTTTTTGTTTGTTGGCTTTGAACTGCTAGGTGTTCTGTATTTCTGCAAGTGCCATTTTGTCCCTGTAAAGATGAGCGTTGTGGTTAACCCTGCCTGACAGCTTGGATAGAATTGTCTTTACTGTTATAAGTTTTTTTAATACATTTGATAACAATTGCAGTAAACATGGAAAGCTTCACCTTAACCACTTACTTTACAAATACTGCTTCAGAAGTACTGTTCCACTCACCTGATTAAGTAAAATGTATGTGTTTGGTGTTACACACAGCAAAAATTTCCACCTTAAAAAGACTTCTGTACCTGAAAGAAATTACAGATGAATGGGAAGATGAACAGAAAATACCAGCTTTACTTCTGTAGCAGTTTTTCTTCTCCAAAACTGTATACTGTGGGTTTTCTTAAGTGGCTGTTACTACTGAAATTAGACAAAAATGCTTTTAAGTTCCATTTCTTGCCTCTTTGGTAATTATTTTACTTTCTGTCTAGCTTTTAAATCTTGTTTGTTTGTATATGTTGAAACAATAGGTGTTTTTTCCCTTCTCTTGCCTCTCCTGGCAGCTTTAATGCTTTAATGTCTAGTACTTCCCACTGAGTTGGTTATGTTTTACTCTAGGTTTAATGGCTCAACAAGGGAAGCTTATTTCAGTGTGGGTCTACAGGGTATTGCTGAAAGAGACATTGATACTGTGAAACAGATCATTGACAGAACAATCGATGAAGTTATTGTGTGAGTAATGCTAAATTTTTCAGAATACTCTTAGTTAATATAATAATATGTAGGCATGTAATAATACAGACTTGTATATAATAACATGCCTTAAAAATTGAGTTATATTGCAATAAAGGCCCCAAAGCAGAAGTAATATTGATCAGTACTCTTACCACTTGTGTCTGCTACTTCCTTTATTGTAGTTTGTTCTCATCAGTGTAACCTTCAGGAGTTTAATGATGTTAGTTCAGTTTCTCTGAATGATACAACATGATTGCATTATTTCATATCAATAATTCAGTGTGAAAGACGTTATGTTGTAGTGCTTCCTTTATTGATCTAATAATTCATTTTCATAACTTCACTTAAAGTGATCAGTGTTAATGGATATGATTTCCTTCTCTTATCACTTCTTCCCAAAGGGAAGGATTTGAGGAAGATAGGATTGAAGCTCTACTTCACAAAATTGAAATACAGTTGAAGCATCAGTCCACGAGTTTTGGACTTGCCCTGACGTCTGTAAGTCTGTGTGTATACTTTAAGAATAGTTACAAAAAAATCTAACACCTATGTCTTTGTAAATTACAGGTTCATTTTGTCAGCTCCTGATATGTAAAACTTTCCACTTAAGGGCTCTTCCTTTGTCATATTGTGTACATCTTTCTTTTCAGTAGCTGTCAGACTGTCTGTGGACTTCCCAGTGTATGAGTTAATCAGGCAGGGAGCCTGTTGTCTTTGCCTGAATAGCAGCTTTGATTGCAGTAGCACTGGTTATTCTGTGAGGGGCATATCATACTGGCTCTGGGAACTGTGTGTTTTGGCTAGATGCCTGTGTGTTTTCTAAAAGCCAAATAGAAAGACTGTATTTTTCTATGGACTGCAGGATTGTACTGCTGCTAGTTCATTTCTAGATTCACGAGGGAAAATGTACAGTAAAGCAATTCTTGGCCTCAAATTTTAATACCAAATTGTTACAGAAAATCCATTCTGCAGCAGAATGTTGTGTCTTGAAGGAGTCTGCAAGTCATCTTTTATTGGGAATGAGTGAGGTGCAGCATTTGCAGTCACTGTGGAAATCAGGGTCTCCTTCAGCCACTCATTCTTTAATCTCCTCTGTTCCTTTCTGCTCTGCAGCAACTTGAGCTCCTCAGTGGCTCTTTTGCTTTGTGTCTCTCAGGTGATGTATATTCTTTGCTTCAGCAGGGTTTCATTCCTAGATATATACAGTTAGGCAAAGAAGCAGAACCCTGAATTAACAGGAGATTTCTAAGTGGGTGAGCACAAACAAAAGCTGTTTCAAATCAGATTGCCATACAGCCAAATAGGCAAATTGTGAATATTTAAGTGCCTGTCATGTTTCATGGTAAATCTGGCAAAATATGCCTGACTTTAATAGTCAGTACTTTCTGGCATGTCTTCAGATGTTGTGAGTCATTCTATCTCATGAAATATTTGTGCAGGTAACTTAATCCCTCAACATTTTTAAGTCTTGAAATCAATTCAACTGCTACACCTTCATTGTAGAAAAGAAAGCTCTTGAATATTTCTTGCTTTGAAAGACCAGTCTTGCAGCATTTAGTGCTAATACTCCCATAGAGCAGAGTTATGTTTGTTTGTTTCCCTAAAGTCATGTTTTAGAAGTTGGCTTTGAAGAGGGACTAGTTACAGGGACCTAGTTATGAGTCGTCATAGATATCATAGAATGGTTTGCTTTGGAAGGGACCTTTGAAGATCATCCAGGTCCAACCTCCCTGCCATAACCAGGGCCATCATTCACCAAATCCAGTTACTCAGAGCACTTTTGACATGTCCTCAAACACTTCCAGGGAATGGAGCACCCACAGCTTCTGTCAGCAGCCTGTTCTACTGTCTCACCACCCTCATAGTAAAAAATTTCTTTATGTCCAATCTAAATCTTCCACCTTTCAGTTTAAAACCTTTGCTGCTTGTCCTGTCTGTACAGGATGTGTAAAAAGTCTTTTTATAAGCCCCCTTCATATACTGAAAGTCCACAGTAAGGTTTCTCCAAAGCCCTTTCCCTCTCCAGGCTGAACACCCTCAAGTCTCTCAGCCTGTCTTTGTAGGAGAGGTGTTCCAGCACTTTGAAAATTTTTGTGGTCCTCCTCTGACAGGTGAATGTCTGTCTTGCACTGCAGGCCCCAGAGCTGGATGTAGTTCCTCAGGTGGGCTCTAATGGCAGTGGGGTAGAGGGGCAGCATCACCTCCCTCACCCTGCTGGCCCTCATTCTTCTGGTGCATGCCAGGATACAATTGGCTCTCTGGGCTGGGAACACTCATTGTGGGCCCATTTCCAATTTCTCACCCACCAGTATCCCCCAGCCCTTCTCTACAGGTCTGCTTTCAAACCTTAAATCACTAAACTTGTACTGATTATTGATCATTGCCCAGCCCCAGTGCAGGACCTTGCACTTGGCCTTGTTTGAACTTCGTGAGGTTCATGTAGGTGCACTCCTCAAGTTCCCCTGGATGGCATCCCTTCCCTCCAGTGTCCACCACACCTCTCAGCTTGGTGTCATCTGCAAACCTGCTGTGAGTGCCCTCAGTGCCACTGGCTGTGTAATAAATAAAAGTAGTCCAGAGCCCTGAGGGACAGGCAGTGCTTGTCACTGATCTCCCTTTGGATGCTGGCCATTGGAGTGCAACTGCTTGCATGTCACCATCCAGCCAATTCCTTATCCATCCCATAGTCCACCCATCAAATCCATATCTTTCCAATCTAACAATGGAGGATTTTGCGTGGGACTTTGAAAGTCCCTGTTAAAGTCAAGATAAGTGGCATCAGTTTTGATATTAGGAAAAAGCTGTTCACAAGAGCGTGGTCAGACATTGGAACAAGCTCTCCCAGGTGGCTGGGATAGAGTTAAATCTCCTCCCAGTGGCTGGAGGGGGCTGTGTTCTGGGTTTGTGCTGCTAACACAGAGGTGTTTTCATTATTGCTTACTGTTGGCACAGTGTCAGGGCCTGCTCTGCTTGTCCCCCTCACCCCACCAGCCAGGAGACTGGTGATGGACAAGGAGCTGGGAGGGGACACCAGGGGACAGCCAACCCCAAATGACCCAAGGGTTGTCCCACACCTTGCTCAGCACTAAGAGCTGAGGGAAGAAGAGAGGAGGGGATGTTTGGAGTGATTGTGTTTGTCTTCCCAAGCCAGCAGTAGATGTGATGGAGCCCTGCTGTGCTGGGCATGGTGAACATCTGCCTGCCCCTGGAAAGCAGGGAATGAATTCCTTGGCTTGCTCTGCTGTCACACAGCTTTTGCTTTACCTGTTAAACTGCATTTATTTCAGCACGAGTTCCTTCACTTTCACCCTTCTGATCCTCCCTTCATGTCCTGCTGTGAGGGGCCGAGTGAGTGGCTGTGTGGAGCTGAGCTGCCAGGGATGAACCATGACACTGAAGATGTGGTCATGTCCCCAATCCTGTCAGTGCTCAAAAACTGCTTGGACAATGCTCTCAGATACATGGGTAGACTTTCAGGCTGCCTGCTGAGAACCAGGACTGAACTGTTGTAATAACCCCACAGCGACCTCAAATAAGGAGTGACTGCTTCTATTCCAGGAGAATTAGCTCAAGCATGTTCAAAAATAATACTCTGCTTTGTATCATATTAGGGAATTTCCACAGAATAGATGAAAATAGTTATTATTTTAAAATGGTGAAGGCTTATGAACCTGCATGTAAGTAAGAGATGAGAAATGTGTAGGTGAATTTGACAGGGATTTTATACTTTGTCTTGTTTTTGGTTTTTCCCCATTCACACAGAGTAGAAATGGAGAAACTTTTTGGTATCTTGCACTTGTGTTGTTTTGGAGAACTTTCAATAGCAACTTAAGCAAACTCAAATTAGAAAATAAAAGTAATATCCTGGGGATATTTCTGATTGTTTAGTATTTTCTTTCTCCAAAGTCTCATCTAATTTCCATACCTTACATATTTGAGTCACCTTCCTATAAATCATTTCATCTAGCTGATACAAAACTGTAGTATGCATGTACTACTTTGTCTCTACCACCTGTTTCTCTTTTCCTTCTTTCTTGAGCTGAAAAACTAATTTTAATGTGGAGGACTAAATAATATTACAGTATATTTCCAAATGTGCACAGCTATGCAAAAAAAAGGGTAATAATTTTAAAAAATGGTGGTTTGGTATGGTGAAATTAGAGGCAAGAATGGAGAGAACAGGGGATAGAACTTTTATCTGAACAATGTTTTTCCCCCTGCAGCTATGTTAGGATTACTCACTCTGTCTGCTATTCAAGTAGAAGTGTTAAGGTGGTTTTGGAACACTGATGCTGTCAGTTAGAGAAATGCAGATGGATTGTCCTGCTTACCTAATTATTCTTTCCCATTCAGTTCATAGCCTCATGCTGGAATCAAGATGGGGATCCAGTGGAGCTTCTGAAGATTGCAGATAAAGTGTCTCAGTTCAAGCAGTGTCTTAAAGAAAATCCCAGGTTTCTTCAGGAAAAAGTTAAAACATACTTCAAGGTAGACAAACGTACAGAAAGTTATCTTGTATTAATTTTTAAAACACAATTTTGTTTTTGAAGTTAAACTGAAGACTAATTTTTTATCACCGTGTTGCCTGTTTCTAGGTGTGACTTGAGCAGCAATATATTCAAATGAAACATCTTAATTTTAATGGTTTAAGTTTCCACAATTTCAAAGGGGAAAAAAATTACCTCGCCGGTCATTTGGAACCACAGTTATTAGAACACTGATAAAATGCTAAAGTTTTACCAAACTGTGATTCCTGTAGAAGTTCTCTTTTTTCTGATTAGAAGTTCAGATGTGAACAGAGAATTTTGGACCTAGTGTGTTCCTTAGTATTGTCATAGCAAGGTGTATCTCATTTGCCTTGCAAAGGCATTATAATGCTGAATAGTTCTGGAGCCCTGTATTAGATAATTCCAGAAAAAAAAAAAAAAAAAAACAAAACCAAATCAGGGATAGCAATGCAGAAGTGGTGTGGGTTTTTTGTGGGGTTTGTTTGTTTTGTTGGCTTTGTTTTGTTTGTTTGCTTTTCTTGATACGTTTTTGTTTGGTTTTTTTTTCCTTAGTCAGCTTGTTTGTTTTGAAAGGCAGATTTATTAAAAGTAACTGTTATCGTGATTGGAATAAAACCAGATTCTAATATACTCCAAAAAAAGCCAAAAGTCAGTAGCATCAGTTGAAATCAGTTTTTCTAAGAATATTAATTAGTGTCTGGAGGTAGTAGGGAGCTGTTAAAGTTTTGGCTTCTATAGGGAAGAAATACAGGTGTTTTTGTGGATGTCCTTTACTGTACGGTTCTGTTGAAGGGGCTGAGGCAAAGGCACATTTCAGTAGGAAATGATGAAAATAGTTGGATGTTCTTACATAATAAAGTTATGTATTGTTATACCTCGTGCTGGGAAATTACTAAAGCAGGCAGGCAGAGAGCAAGGGGGAGAATGCTGTTAATCCTGTCCATTTTACTATGGCTGGTTAATCTCACATTTCTCTCCTTAACTCTGTAGTCAGGTTTCTGGAGTCTTTGCACACAGGCATGGGGGAGATAAACTCATAAAACAGAATCTGATTACATTGTCCCAAATTATTGGTGCTTGTCAGTGCCAGATGTTGCTGTTTGACTCCTACATTGAAATGGACATTTTTTGAGGTCACTGTCTTTTGGTTGGCCTTTCTTTCCTATTATGGAAAATGGAAGCTGCTCGAGTAATTTTGATATTAAAATTCCGTGGTCTGGTGTAAACAAAGAAGAATTCAGCAGCAGTTATGGCCCTTGCGTAATGCCTGCAGTTCTGTGGCAGTGAGAGTGATGTGTAAAGCATTTCTGAGCAGGATAAGGCTTGCACATCCTACATCACTTGGGATCTCTGTGCACTCAAGCTTGGGCAGGTTGGAAGAGGTGTTTATTCAAACCCTCCTGCATTTAACAGAATTTCCCCATCTTACAGCCTCCAGATAAAACTTACAGCATGTAGAGTTATGTACAGTTGTTTAACATGGATTTAATTAAACTAATGAGTGCTGTGTGCTGCTGAGGGATTCTGACTCCAGAGTGAAACTTAGCAGAAGGCTGTTCGTGCTTGTTCTAGTGGTGAGCAGCCTCTTCCCCACAGCAGCTTGTCTGTATGAAACCAAGGGCTCAGTCTGTGTGGTTGTGATGCTTTTGATAACGTACAAGCCAAATGATGCACAGGCTGTTTATCTGCTGCTGATGGAGCAATAAGCTGAGGCAAGGAAGTTGCCCTCAGAATTAATGCTTTGTTTTGGGGTTTATTTCTGCAGGATAATCCACACAAACTGACTCTGTCAATGAGTCCAGAGGAAGACTACCATGATAAACAAGCTAAAATGGAAGCAGAAAAGCTGGAAAAAAAGGTCAATGCGCTTTCTGAAGAAGAAAAAACACAAATCTTTGAAAAAGGTTAACTTGCTTTTTCACATTTTTATTCGTATAGCAGTTTTTTAGCTGTTATTCTGTAGAATATTTTAAATTTTCAGGCATTCTGCAGCATTTGCTCTGAAAGGGATGGGGTTTTTTCATTGCAAATTTGTGTGTATGTGTTACAGGGCTGTGCAGGGCAGTGCTTACATTACCGTGTATGGCTGGTATATTTCATCTGTTTTAACAATCAAAAATAGAATGATCAATGTCTTCATTAGGGCAGAAGGAAGGAAATTGCTTTAAAATACCAATCTGTTTATTCTTTCCCATGTTAACCTGCACTGAGTGGAAGATGAATTCCCAGAATCCCAGAATGGGCCAGGTTGGAAGGGACCACAGTTGGTCATCTGGGCCAACCTCCCTGCTCAGGCAGGGACATCCTAGAGCATGTGGCACAGCATTGCATCCAGGGGTTCTGGAATATCTCCAGTGAGGGAGACTCCACACCCTCTGTGGGCAATCTGTTCTGTGCTTGGTCACTGCACAGTAAAGAAGTTCTTTCTAATGTTCAATTAGAACTTCTTTGTGCATCAGTTTGTGCCTGTTGCCTCCTGTCCTTTTGCTCAGCACCACCAAGTGCAGCCTGGCTCCATCCTCTTGGCACCCTCTCTTCAGATAGTTACATACCATGTACCTTGAAGCTGTTTATTTATGAGCATGAAGTCTGCTCCATGATCCTGTAAAACTTATATTTTGTAATTATATTTCTTATATTTTCTGGTTAAAAAACCAACTATAAAAGTAATGCTGGGTTTAACTTATTCTGAAGAATAACTTATGCTTGAAAACTGTGGGCAGTCATTTAATTTTGTTAAAGCAGTGTCTAGTCACAGAAATCCTTCAAAACTGTGGCATTAATCTTCTGAAGCTTTGGTATGTGACAGGAGATAGGGGAGCATGAAATCAGAGGAGGCTTTCTACTTACAGAGATAAATTGGAGAGTACTCAGAGGTGACCAGCTAGTGTCTGGAAGTCTGAAATGTGAAAGTAATCACAACAATTTAGCTGCATCAGTGTTCTGACAGAGCACTTGAGTAAGAACTGGAACAGATTGGGTTAGAAAGAAGCTCCTTATCTGCCAGGTCTGGGTCGATGCTTGCTGAGTGACAGGACAGACTGGCAGGTGTCAGCTTAAAGATGAAATTGCATGTTACTGTAAACAGGTTGTGAAGAGGGAGTTGGAAAGAGAATCTAACAAGAGTGTTTTCTTTGCTGTTGTTACATGATAATCTGCAGAATTTGCTTAAGGAAAATATTTGCAAAATTGCCCTTAGAAGACTCCAGACTTGACTCTTGAGTTTTTCTGGTCTGCATCATCTCAGTAGGTTTTAGGTCTTGACAGCACTTTCACTACAAGCTGAAAATAACAATTTGCTATTCTCTTCTTACTAGGTCTGGAATTAATTGCCCTTCAAAGCAAACCTCAGGATACCTCTTGTCTCCCAGCTTTAAAAGTGTCTGACATTGAGCCCAAAATCCCCTTCACTGTGCTGGAGACAGCACTCACAGGTTGGTGTCCCCACTGCCTCATGTCCCAAAGAGCAGCACTGCTGGGTTGTTCCCTGGCTGCTGGCCAGCTGTGGCCCCTTGCCCAGCACATGGACTGGCTTTGTGGCCCATAGTTGTGCTCTTTTTCTCCACTCCAGCCCAGCACCTCTGGCAGACATGGCAGTGGATCCACAGAGCCATGCCCTCTGAGGGGCAGCATGGACATGGAGCAGCCTCCTGCCTTCCCAGGGCTGGCAGGGGCTCCTGCTGGCACCTCCCTGCTGCAGGCATGCTCCCACCGTGCCCTGCACTCAGAGCAGTCTCTGGCCAGCACATTCAGTGCTCTTGAGCAATCTCCTCACTTTCCAAAGGCTCACCCAGGCTGCAGAATCTTGGCAGCTGGGGCAGCAAGCCTTCCTTACTGCAGTCCCTCCCTACCTGGTTTTTACAGAATACAACATAGAGGATCCACAGGAAAAAAATGTTACTGTAATTCCTCATAACTTCAGTGAAAGTTTTTCCCTGCTTTGCTAGTGGTTTCCCCAGGGACTGATAGTAGTGGTAGTTCTGAATTTTGTTACAGTTCTGTCAAAATTTTGCAGGTAAATACTGTTCTTTAGTATATTTCTAAGAGACTTTTTTCTTCAAAAATTATCGACAAGTGTCAAGACTGTTTAATTTTGATGCAAAAAATGACCTGGTTTTGGGAAAATTCTAATGTTTATATTCTGATGGCCTGGTTCAGGAAGAGTGTACAGTACAAGAAGCTGCTTTCCTCAATTTTTTTTGAATGGATGATGGCAAAAATAAGAAAAAATTTTTTATTTGTTCAGTAATAAGTTACTATTTACTTGATTTTTATTTCTAAAATATGACCTCTGTTAGAAGAATTCTCTTTTCAAATTGTCCAGGTGTCCATTACCTTACTATGGATAGAAACAGAAAGACCCCTTTGGTCCAGTGTTCAGTATAATGTGCAAAATTTAAACAAGAAGTGGCTCTGAAACATCAACAGAAAATTATTCTTAATGGGATGTTCTTGTAGGAACTCATTTTACTTTTGTGTGTTTGTAGTAGGAAGCTGCTGGTTATTCTTTGCTTTTGTTTTTTTTATCCCCAGCTGATGACATTCCTGTCCAGTACTGTGCTCAGCCAACCAATGGGGTGGTTTATTTCCGAGCTGTTTCCAGCCTGAACACACTTCCTGAGGAGCTCAAGCCATATGTGCCACTCTTCTGCAATGTCATTACCAGGTGAGAGCTTTGCTTTCCTAGAAGCTGAAGGAAAAGGCTGTGATACAGCTTGTCAAAATACTAATACTGACTTTAATAATTTCAGCATCTGTTCTTACTATTCAAGGGAAAGGCTAAGTTGGTTTCTGCAGAAAAAAAGTCTTCTTTATTCCCCAGTGTTGCAAAATTGTTTCCCCTTCTCCACCAGTCTCTGCATTGCCTTTTTGCCAGTGTCAATACAAGTGTTCCCTCAACAGATTGGAAAATTTCTACAAATGAGAAATAGCCTAGCAGAGTTTAAAGTTTTTGCTTGAATAGACTTCTGGTGCAATTTTGCCACATGGGGACAGAAAGAATGACCCCATCACAAGGGAAGGAGGAGCACAGAGCAGAACAAGTGACCTGGGCTGGGAGGAATGTGTTTTTGTTGATGAGAATAACTTATGTTATTAAATATAGTTCTTAAGGATGTTGGTAGCAAGCCTGCACATAAAGCATGCTTTTTAATACAGCATTTTAAATTAGCAGGAGGCTTTAATGGAAAATCTTGGTGGGAAGCTTTTATAAGACATAAAGTATTATGTTTTCTTGATGATGCCCTAAATTGTTTAGTTGCTAAATAAGCGTTGTCCTAAACAGACTGATTTATTAATGCTACATGAATTTTGGTTTTGGCATACATTGAAGAGGGAAACAAATCTCTTTTGTTTTTCACAGGATGGGATGTGGAGCCCTTGATTACAGGGAACAAGCCCAGAAAATAGAACTAAAAACAGGTGGTATGTCTGTCAGCCCACATATCATTCCAGATGATTCACACCTCGATGTCTATGAACAGGTAAATTAATCATAACTTTGCAGATGTTACACTTGCAGTGACAGTTCTGTAGTTAAGGGTCAGTCAGGGCTTCCAGGCAAAGGGTCAGAATAATGTGCAGTGAAAGTCCTTGTAAGATATAAATTAGATAATTACAGTAACTTAGTGTTCTGTGTTAAGGGGAGGGCTTGATGTGGGTGTTGTGTCTAGAGCAATGCTTCACTAGCATCTGTCACCATATTTTTGACTGCTCCAAAATATTTTGGGAGCAGAGGGAGGGAACAGAAAGGTGTGGTGTTACACACAGTTTGCTGCTAATGTGTTATGTCACTCTTGGCAGCATCATTAGATTTGTCTGTTGGGCATAACAGTTCTGCAATATTTCTTGAGATTTTTGGGGGTCTGCTTTGTGTGGATCCTGGAGTTAAATTAAAGGAATTCCTTTGGAGAAACATGCAGCCCAGAACAGAACTTGCACTTTATGGGAAAAAACACAAAATTTTGTGTCTGAAATGCTGCTTGGTGTTGAGAAGAAGAAATTGAGGAATTACCAGGCTTGCTTTGTGAGAAGAGTGATCACGTTTCCTGGCTGCTCTCATTTCAGTAGCACAGCCTGCATTGGAGTGATTTTGCAATGTGTAGCATTAGGTTGGCATCATTGTATCACATCCATGAAAAGTTACTGTGAATTTCTTGGGCCATTACTGTGGTTGTCTTGTGTGAAGGGTTTTTTGTGTTTTATTTTTTTCCTTCAGGGTGTGCTCTTTTCATCTCTGTGCTTGGATAGAAATCTGCCAGACATGATGAATTTATGGAGTGAAATATTTAACAAGTACAGTACATTGGGTTTTGTTTGTTTGGGGGTTTGCATGTGTTTTGGGGTTCTCTTTTTCACTCTTCCCCCAACCATTCTTCTCTTCTTAGAGATCTTACTCTGGGATTTATTTTCATAATTCTATCTCTGTCTTTCTAAATTTACATATTGCATCAAAAGCATGACTATATAGTGGATTAAATGGACAACGACCAGTTTAAATGCACTTTGTTGAACTTGGGATGATGAAAAATAAATTTCATTGGTGTCCTTTTGCATGAGACATGTTTGTGTTCCTTTTCAGCCCAAGATTTGAGGAGGAAGAGCATTTCAGAGTGCTGGTTAAGAAGACTGCCCAGGAGCTGTCAAATGGCATTCCAGATTGTGGGCATTTATATGCCTCTATTAGAGCCAGCAAAAACCTTACACCTTCTGGAGAGCTGCAGGAAATGTTCAGTGGGATGGATCAGGTGAGATGTTAATGATGCCCTTCAGCAAGGCCCAAATCCTTGACTGTGGAGTTACAGGCTGGTTTGTGTTAATTCTTCCTGTGGATTTAATCTGTGGTCTTTCTGCCTTCCCTTGCTGCCCAGGTGAAGTTGATGAAGAGAATAGCAGAAATGCCTGATATTAAACCAGTACTGCGCAAACTGCCACGCATTAAGAAGTATTTATTAAACAGTGACAACATCAGGTGAGCTAAAAAGAAAGGGGAATTTTGGTTAAAGAGAGGCCATGGGCTGTGAATATGCTTTTCTCAGTGCACCTCATGGTGTACTGGCGTTTTATAAAATGGGATGTCTGTGGAAAAACTACAGAAATGTTAATTTACATCCCCCTTGCTTACAGAGCAGGAGCTATGGTGCTATGGTAGCTCATTTTGTTCAGTTTTTAAATGGTTTGAGAAACTTGCAGCAAATTTTGTAGGTAACACTTGTACCCAAAGCTTGTAAGTGACCTGTGTGATTTTACAGAAACAGTCAAAAATGTGCCTTTTGTTTTTCCTTTCAAGGTGTCCATTGGACAAATACTGTTGTATTGTTTTGTAACAGTTGAATATAGTTTGGTTTGGATTTTTGTTTCACTCCTAGAAGGAAAGGAGTGACATTCTGAAACTTGCTCTATGCATATATTGGAAAAAGTAAAGAGAGCACATTAAGGAGTTTTAATGTCAGATGCATTAGTTCGCAAAATGGATCTGTTTGAAGTGACATAAGTTGCAAAATTTTGTTTTTTAAAGAATTAAATGATAAATGAAGTTATGTAAATATCTGTAGTGTTTAAAACCATATTAGGCCTGCCTGTAAAGAGAGGATACAGAGGGCATTATTTTCCTTCAGAGACCTTTTTGTTTGCAAAACTGAGCTAGTCCTGTCTAGTGCACAGAAGGGGTTTGACAGCTACTGCTCAACTTTTGGTCTAGGATGAGCAAAAGAGCAGCTATTGGATTGTAATTTTTTTTTTTCCACATCAGGTGCTAGATTGAGTATTTTTCCCCTCTCTCTGTTAATGATTACCTGAGATCACTGAGCTAACATTCTGATGATTTAATAGAAAATGTTTAGAAACACAAAGTGGTACAAATTATAAAAGACTCTCTGAAAACATAAAACCATACTTAAAATTTTGATATGTATTTTTGACAGATGTTCTGTGAATGCAGCACCTCAGCAGATACCAGAAGCATCTAAAGAAGTAGAGAAATTTCTAAAGGGCATAGCCAGAAGTAAAAAAGAGAGAAAACCTGTTCGTCCGCATGTGATTGAGGTGAGAAAATGTCATTTGTCATTAGGGCATCAGATACAGTTGACTCGATCATGTCAGTACCATTATGCAATCAGAAAAGTTTGAAGTCAGATGTTGTGTCCATGTCTGAAGAAATCTGCCAGACATCTCTGTGATCAGCTGCTCTGTTTTGCCATGGAGTGTCTTCACTGCAGCACAGTGGACAATAGAAATGCAGGAGATCAGCTGCTAAGCCTTACCCTGGGGTTACTCCTTCAGTGTGGGATGTGAAAAAAGAATTTCTTCTTTTCCTTGTTGCATAAAACTTTTAGCTGAGCTTTACTTGAAATGGTGGCCAAAAGCAAATAGGGCATGATGTGCAGTTCCTCACTTGTATGTCAGTTTGTTTTGTTTTCAGGGTGTTCAGGACATTTGGCACAAAATATGCTAGATTCAGTGGAGTTGACAAAGGATCTGCTCTGTCTCTATGCAGATCTGTCTTAATTTCTGATGAAACTGGAATAAGCTCCCAGTTCCTTACCCATGAGTGAAATGACAGTTTGTAAATTTATGGGCCTCATTTAATCTGGGTCTTGGTGTCTCTCAGTGCCAGATGACCCTTGGAAGAAAATGATTTGGCATTTGTTTAGGAAATATAAAGAATATAAAATCAAGTACCTTGCTTATGTTTGTGAAGACATGGTTTGATAATTGCCTTAGAGAGGTTTGAGTGGAAGGGGTTGCATTTGTAGTAGTCTTGGTCTGAATTGTTAAATCATCTTTTAATATGAGAACTGGCTCTCTTGTAGAAATCTTCAGAAGCAAAACCTGTGGGAAGTGAAATGGGTACTGGTGTGCAGATCACAAGGAAATTAGTTAATGTAAGTACATTATTGGTGAGGGGTATTGGTATTACAGGGCTGTTACTGATGGTAATGGTCCATCTTAAACTGTTACAGAAGCACTGAAACATAATTCATGCCCTTCAGTTCCACAACTAACCATCAAACTCAGTCACTTCCAGTTAGTCCCTTCCTTTCCTTGGTCTCCTCCCTAAATGATTCTTAGTGTGAATGACAGCTGACAGAAGAGCATTAGTGGAAAATTAGGTGAAAATGAAGATCTGTATTTGGCTACAGGGATGAAAAGCATACCCTGAACTCTCCTTTTAGAAGAGAGGGACAGAGAGGGCTCAGCCCAGTGCTGCAAATGCACTGCTCTGCTTGGCCCAGCCAGAGTTGTATGAGGGTCTGGGAATGGAGTTTCTGAATTTAAGAGAGAATGGGGATTTCTGAAATAGTGGCACTGGAGGTGTGTAAGGATCTGCTTGTGCACACAAGCAGGTGAATGTGTCAGAGAGGCAGAGGAGCAAGCTCTGCCAAGGCCCAGAGACATGAAGGGGGCTGGAAGTTTGGAAGTGAGGTTGTAAGGAAGAATCGAGTCTGTTGCAGGGGATGTTTGAGCAGGAGTTTATACTACAGCTGCTGTCATAAATAGCTTACTTTTTTTGTGGGTACACAGTTCCTGGCTCTGTTTCCAATGTCTAGAATCGATGGGTTGGGATTTGATATGGTGACATGTACATGTGTGACACAAGTAAAGAGTTACAAACACATTTCAGTCGAAGTAAATCTGTGGCTAAATCCAAACTCCTGGGTAGTGATTCAGAATCTGCAGAACTGAGGGAGGAGTGCAAAGGATGGGTAGCTGATGTATGGTATCCCTCTCCTTTAGCTTTCCAAGGCCGTTCTTTGTACTGGATTGCTGATACAGGCACAAGGGAAATGTCACTGGTTGCAGGGTAGGATAAGTGACAGCTTTAGCATTTATTTGTGTGTATGTTTGGCAGAATTTCCTAGTTCTCAAAAAACTGAGAGTTCTCAGATGGGTGGATTGTCTGTGCTGCTGTGACAATAATGTGTTCTCTTCCTAGGATCCTACTTTCAAGCCATGCCAGATGAAGACCCACTTTGTCCTTCCCTTCCCAGTGAACTATATCGGGGAATGCATTCGAACCGTTCCCTACACGGCTGCAGACTATGCCAGGTGGGGAGCAGAACATCAGGGAGTTCTCAGTGCACTGCACAGCACAAAGCACAATGGAAAGGGTTGAGCTGACTGCAGAAAATGGAGTGTTGATAGGCAATCATTTTCAGTGCATTTGTCACAAAATCTTTATGAAGCAGCTGCTGCATGGCTGGACTCAGAGCAGTCCTGTAAATGCTGGGATTCAGTAATGAGGGGCTGCTGTCCCCTACCTTGGAATAAACAGCCCCACCTACTTGGACATGTCCTGAGTTGACAGTCCTGATGCATGTAACAAAGTTCAGAGTCCTCTTACAGTGATGTGACATTATTCAGCTATTATTAAATAGTGAGCATTGCTGTTGAAAGTGTCATAGATTACAAGCAGCAGTGCATTGCAGATGGGGATCTGGGTGACCTTTTGAGGCAGTTGGGACTATCACTGTTGCTCAATTCACATCTTCACTGCTTCTGTTTCTCTCATTTCAGCCTTCGAATTCTCGCACGGCTCATGACAGCTAAATTCCTACATACAGAAATCAGAGAGAAAGGAGGGGCTTATGGTGGAGGTGCTAAACTTAGTCAAAATGGAATATTCACATTCTACTCCTACAGGTAACAGTGCATTTCTTTCCTCTTGATGGCTGAGGGGACCACTGACTGCATTTCACTGTGTCTTATTTGTGACCTTCTTGTAGCAGTCTTTCAAGAAATGAAATAGAAGGGATGAAATTAAGTGAGCAATTCAGTGCTGATGAAGTTAGATTGCCAATAAAACCATCCATGCTTTATCTTGTTTGTATCCTTGGGAAAGCTTACTTTATCTCTGCTAGTAGCAACCACTGCTGCACCTCTGCACTTAGGTGTTTACTATCTCAGATTTATGTATAACTGGCTTGCACTTGTTTATTTCTGGGTTAAGGAGGCCTTAAAAAAGGAAATTTAAGATTACTCTAAATTTGAGACCATGAAGTAGAATGGTGGTGTTCCCTAAGGTCCTGAGTTGAAAATATGCAACTTCCTTAAAACAAGTGGCTGAAATCATCAGAGATTCAGCAGAAGGCATTGCTGGTGATAAGCTAGAACTGCTTGCTCTTTTTTTCTATTCTTCTCTTTTGCCAGTCCAGAACAGTTACCCTGTATTTAGCTTACCAAGGCACTTTCTGATGAAATTTCAACTGGACATATTACAGTTGTAATCCCCACTAGCAGTGTTGTGTGGCTGGAGTCCTGGCTTCAGCTGTTTTCCTAGCCCAGAGGCAGGCTGGCACAGTGCTTGGTCAGGGTGCCTCACTGAGCTTTGAGCAGTCTGGCCTTTCTGTGAAGTCTCAGCATGGTAGGACTTGTCCTGGCAGTAGTCCTCAACTTGCCAGTAGTAGCTAACCTGTGGCACCTGTTTTACAGAGAGTAAAAACAGGTGTGGCAAGAAAAGCAACTGAGAGAAGATAGGGCATATCATAAATATTCCTGGTGTGGGCAGTAGTGGCAGTGGTGCTTTGTGAGCCCACTGTGAACAGCACTGGCTTACCTGACCTGCTTTTATTACACCACTTCTCTCTGCAACATCTTGGAACTACTTTTAGGCAGCTGAAATTCTGTACCTTTGTATCAAAAATTCTGAATCGGCTTGGTTTGTAACAATATTTTTCTTCTGGAAAAGAAATGCAAAACCAAACCCCAGAACCTCTTTTTGTTTATGAAGTTTATCTTGAAGTTTATAATTTGTTTTTCCCCATGTGTGATGCATAGTAAATTATGAATGAAGTGAGAATAAAGGAATTTTGGTTTTTCATTTTTTAAGACTGAAGTAATCAATTTTTGTGTTTTCTTTTTCTTCTAAGAGACCCAAATTCATTAGCCACCTTGAAAACATTTGAAAAAGCAGTCGAATGGGCCAAATCTGGAGAATTCACCCAGCAAGATATTGATGAAGCTAAACTAGCAGTGTTTGCTGCTGTGGATGCACCAATAGCTCCTTCAGACAAAGGTACATTCTCATCATCCTCCCAGGCCTGTCAGTGTTTATTTGCTTTTTAATTTTGGTTTAAAGGGAAGAATATAGTTTGCTAAACTGTGTTAGATGCTAAAATTCATGTTTGGAAGATGAGAGATAATGGCAGTTTTGATGAATCTACTGGTTCCTGTTGCTCCTTTTCAGAAACCACTCAGGATCTGCTGAAGTTTTGTGTTATTGGTCCTCTGTGTCACATGGAGGTTGATTGAGGAAATTATTTTAGGTTTGGAGAGCATTATATGCAGACAAATGAAAAGAAATATTGCTCCTCTGATGCAAAAAGAGCTGAGGGATTACCTTCCTGACTCAAGCAGGCATACTGACTGTGAATGTCACTAGCCCTTTGTGCTTATGTTCTCTGAATATAGAGCACAGAAGTCTGTCTGCTGGGGTGGAGGGCGTTTTTAGCTTCTCTGCAGATCTGCACATTCATGATGCAATGGTAGTATCTTTTACTGACATGTAGCATTGCTGTCCTCACTTCCCTCCCTTGCTCTGTAGCTGAATTTCAGTCCAAAACTTGCCCAGTTAAAACACATTTCCTTCCCATTCACAAAGGAATTACAAGGTTAAGATCAGCATTATTTTAAAATGTGCTTGTATTAGCACTAACTTTTTAAACAAGAAGACTTCAAATTAAGCTTTTACCTGTCAGGATCTGGTTTTGGTCTGGGCAGTTAAAAAGCAATGGGTGAGGTGCACATGAGTGCAGTGCCACACGTTGGGTGTTGGTGTCAGTGAGGGATGATGAACATTCTTTGGCATTTGAACACAGATCTTAACAGAGCCCTGAACAGGAGAGCTCTGTTCCAGAGGCCTGGGAACTGGTGCAAGGAATGCCTGTCCCTTCATGCTCCTGAGTCACTGGGCACTGCAGATGGATGTGAAAACCTTACCTGGCTGGGAAGTCAGCCCTGTCTTGGGCAGGAGGTTGGACTAAGTTGACTCAAATCCTTCCAGCTACCTTTATTTCCCTATGGTTATTTGCCTGACAAAAAGCTTTTCTGTGATTATTTTGGAGTTCTCTGGTTGTTCAAGGAGCAATTAAAATGCTGTGGGCAAATACTCCAACAAAACATTAAAGCATTTGTGTGCAGATTTCTGTGTAGTACAAAACTGTGAGCAAACCTTCACATTGCAGATGCATCACAACTGACTGGAAATAAAATAGTTCCAAAAACAGAAGCTTCATGAAATGCAGTTTGTTTAAAAAGTTGTTAGAACCAACACTCTTCAGAATGAATTATGTTTGAGTTTCCTGAACCACTGTTACATTCAGATTTCTGACAAACTAAATCATTTGCCAAAATAGAATTGCTTTTTTCCTAAATAGGAAACTGTTACTACCTCACCCTGGTTTTAACTTACTGTGCTTGATCCAGTTGGATATTCTCTCAGCATGATGGTTTAGTGGAAGTCCCTATTCCTTTTGAGCACACATTCCTGTTGTAGTTTGCTCTCATTCCTGCATGTGGCTGTGACAGATTCCAGTGCACCAGAGCAGTGAGTGGTTTTGTTTTCTTTTCCCTAGGAATGGGTCATTTCCTGTATGGCATTTCAGATGAAATGAAGCAGTCGCACAGAGAACAACTTTTTGCTGTCAACAGTGATAACTTGGTTGATGTATCAAACAAGTAAGCCTCTGCTCAGTTGTCATATTTAAGTTACTGATTTTCTTCCCTTGGTCTTTCATACTACTTTGACTATTTTCTTCTGTAACCTAGAAAAGGATATGTTAATGATATCCTGTTTATTGCATGTTTAGCAGGTAATTCCCTCCTACACTCTGAGTTTGTGGGAGATTGGGTTTTATTTACTTTTGAAAGGCCCAGGAACTGTCTGGGTAGACTGCATGAGTAGGTATGAGTGCACTATATGAGCTGGTTCTACTCCACTTGTAGCATTTTGTGTGTGACTTCTGAATTCCACTGTAGCTGTAAGAATTCCACTACAGCCAAGTAGAGGGTTAAGGAGAGACTGTTGTGATGAGTGGGCACAACACAAGTTGTATGCAGCAAAGGACACTCTTCCTGAGATGGGAGTATTTTTAACTTTCACAGCAGAGCTGTGGTTAACCAAATGTAGCAGTTTGTCACTTGTTTATGTGGGTTTTTTTTATTTCCAGGTACCTTGCAGCTGGGAAGAGCACTCGTGGTCAAGCTGTACTTGGCCCAGAAAATGCAGATATCACCAAAGATCCCTCATGGGTCAAACGATGACTTTGGCTTTTCTCTGGGTGTTCAAGCACTACAACATTAGGGGTTTTTAGTAACTTTTAGCAGTGCTATGGTCCAACTGAAATATTCATTGCTGGTTTTTAAGTGTTCACCAAACCAGTTAGAAGCTCCCCTTCTCAAAATAACAATGTGAAAAATTTTCTAACCATACAGTATTTGAGAGCAAGAATTACATGCTCTGCATGGCAAAGACAGACCTTAATCTTTTACTGAAGCCCTACTCCTCCAATCACATACGAATACTATATAAATGAAATATTTTTGTATATGTAAAACTCTAGTTTTAAATGGTGTTTTGTTTGAAATTATGTTTGTGTTGGGTATATAAAGAGCTGTCTCTCATACTGACAGATTTCATTCTGTGGTGTGGTAATTCCAGCTGCCTTTGCATAAGCCACCTCCACCCTGAGCAGTCTGTGACAGTACATTCCACCAAGCTGAGTGTGCAGTGCAGTGGGAAAATCCCTAATCAATCAGGGGAGTCTATTTTGTATAAAGTTCACTTTAGCTTGACAGTTTGGGCAACATTCAGTCAGATTTTGATATGCCATGATTTAGTATTTACTTTGTTGTCAAGGTGCAGTTAACATAAACTAGCATGAGAAAACATTTTTGCCTGTTTTTCTGCCTCATTACCCTTTCTGATCAGTACTGGGGGTGTTGATCTTAAAGAAGCTCTGAGAAAAGGGAAACATGAAGCAAGGGCCAGGTTCCTCCCTTATGAATCTCACCTTGCTGAAGCTGTTCTTCCCCACTCCCAACCCCAAGAACTAGCTTTATCTTTCCTGTACAAGGGGAAATTATTTCAACTCCTAGCCTGATCCTGAAGCAGCAATGAAAAACCACTTGCTCTGGTGTGACTACTTCCTGCAGAGCTGAGGAATGAAAAGGGGAGTTTCTTTTTCCTTCACTGGAGTCTATAGAGAATCCTTCAAGTATTATTCTCCCAGCTGTTTAAAAGCAAGTGCACACACATGAGATGTTTGCAACAGTATTTTATTTCATTTCAGAAACATTAAGCACATCCTGTAACTCAACACAAGAACTAGCCATCTACACTTATTTTTGGGTGTAAGTACTCTGATACAAAGTGCAGTAGATGAGTAACTTACGGAGTGCATAGAACGGTGTTGCACTTGCTTGTTAAAGGGCAGTATGGGTACTGGTGTTCTCCATTAGATGCAAGGGTTTGTTTCAAATATAACACACAAACAGGACAAAATCTGTGTGACAGCTGAACGTCTTGTTTCACATAAAGTGCTGGAACAATAATTTAAATGTTACAAAACAAAGCTTTAACGATTCTAAAGCATTGTTACTCACAATGTGCATCTATGACAACAATCTAAATGTGGTGTGTTTAGATGGCTCCAGTCTCAGCTTCCTTTGGGAGCATGGCCACGTGTTCCAGCTGGCCTGAGTCTGACACATCATAGCTGGTCTTGTACTTGGCCAGGATCTTCATCAGCGGTCGCAGCTTCAGCCACCACTGCTCCTTGGGAATCCTGTGTCTGGGGGGAAACAGGGAGGTGAAATACATGGGGTAAGGCAAACACCTTCCTTAGGAATGGCATCAGGCATTGACCATCATGGGGGGATGTAAAACACTGACACAAATGAGAAGAATCAAGGACAGGATCCCAAAGAAATGAACAGGTCATACTGGAAGTGTTTAACATAATCCCAATTTGGCACAAAAATGCTGCCCCAGTGAATGGAAACAGAAGTAAAGTAATTCTAGGCATTAAGGCAAAAGCAATCACATGGAGGTTACTTAACAGGACAGCAGAGTCCCAGACTTCACGATGAGACTTTAAAGTGTACGGAGGATGAAGTAAAAGCACAAAAGCAAGAGAGAAGCAAACAACCCAAGTGGATCTGGGAGAATTCAGGCCTCAGGCAAAAGCAGGAAGGCGTTGGGAAGTGTTTGTTTGGAGTGGGGCAAGGCAGGCTGTGGGGAGGTGTTTACACCAGGCAGGGCATACGTACACAAAGTCTGTTTCACTCTTCAGCTCAGCCACAGGTTGGAAAACAAGGTTGCGTCTCCGCATTCCCAGCAAACACACTGAGTCATCGGTATTGGCAAATACTTTTCCTAAAACAAATGAAGTAATTCAGCATCTTTCTTACAAGTAGAAGGGCAAATACCACTTTTCTGTAATTAAACTGAACAAAAACTTACAGTAGCCTAATTTCAGCTACTGATTATTTAATAGATTAATATAACATCAAATTAGTGCTTTAATAGGATTAGATCTTTTTAGCTTAACTTCAATGATTAGCAATGAAATAACAGTGCAGTTAAACAACAAAATGCTTGAATTTTAGCATCCAGTTTTAGATCAGATTTTAGGAAGTAGTGCTTTACAATAATTCTCAAAGACTAAATATTACCTCCTTCTGTCTCCCATGAAGGCAGCATGAAACAAAAAAGAACAAATGTAACTATACAAACATCAATTCCTGCATGCATGTAAACCTTCCATCACACTGGCTATTTTAAGAGGATGATGAAACAGCTATCTGAATTATTGACCTCACTCAAGTGGAAATGCTCATACAGCAAGAAGCACAGAAAGGCACTACTGAATAATAAAAAACACCAAGATGGGAAGAAGAATATTGACTAACAAATTGTCATATATTTGCAAAGTGAAGGAGCCTTACATACTGACTGACAACCAAAGACAGTAACAAGAAACTGCACCAAACGTTTCTGCACCTTTCCGGTAGGTTTCCTTCAGTTTTTTGGAGATCCACTGCATAGCTTTTGCTGAAATTTTTGTCCCGAAATTTCTATCAAATGGTGAAGGTGCTCCACCCTGTGCAAAAATTGAATTCTGGGTTAGCTTATCAAAGCAGGATTGGTGTTTGTTTTAGCAGTTATCTCTGCTTACGGCCTGCTCTACCTCTTATTTCCATTTCCCTCACTTAGAAAAACAAACCAAAAGCCCCACCCCATTAGTCAGTCTAAGGTGTCTAAAATTTGTGTTCAGCACCTGTGGAATTCCCACAGAATCAGTTCTAATTCTTATTTAGAAGAATGGAGGGGACTGTGCATTCTCCTCCAGGTCAGTGATAAGTGTAGCCAAATCAAGACCTCCCTTTGCCCACCCACCAGCTGCACAGTGAGATAAAGCCATGCAGACAACACAGGCCAAAGGAGTAGCTCACTTCTGTCTCTTCCACAAAAACACCCATCTGCATAGATTCATGAAATCTCTGCTCTTCAAGAGGGTTCAAGAGGCAGACACATTATGGATAGGCAGATAATTGTATTATTAGGAAGGTATTACAATTAAATATAAGAAGAGGAATTATTTATTAATAGAGACAGAAGAGGAAGAAAAATGAAATTAATAAAGAATCAAATGCATTTTTCCTAGATTTTTAAAAAGGGTTTGCAATAAAACCTGATGATAAAAAGTCCTTCTGAGTTACCTACAAACAAAAATCCACATTTTTTTCCTTAATCTTGAGTCAGACCTGTTTCACATGTGGAATAGTGTAGTGCTGTTTGTAACTCTAGGCTTGTATTTACCTGCTGCATATGGCCCAATACATTTTTTCGACAGTCAAACACTCCTTTTCCTTCTTCAGAATACAGCTGATAAATGAAATCAGTTGTGTAGTTCTCATTGCAATTCTCATTTCTGTAACAATTAAGGCCAGACAGTTAGCAAATTTACTCTAAAGCACTGGATGCCTTTGCAGCTACTGAATGACAAGTCTTTTCCCTTTTCTTGATAGCAGTAATCCTGGCTGGGACATTTTCATCTGATCACACACACTCACTTTTAAGTAACAGGCTCATGATTTTTAGGGGTTTTACAGTAAAGGTCATAGTGTGACACACTACCTTTTGTAAGAAGGAATCTGGAATAAAAGACAAACCCAATGAGAAAACAGACTGAAAACAGGATGAAGTATTAGATTACAGAGCAAATATTTACATAGAAAGAAGTTTTAGACTTGCACTTCCAGACAGGTCCCAGAATTGCCTTTTGAAGCACAGCTTTTCTAAAAATCTCAAGTTAAAGGAACAATCAAGGAATATAGACTTGGAGTGTCATTCCAAGTGGCCAAGCAGCCTACCTGGCTGGGAATGCTCAGTATCACTGATGCCATCTATTACAACTATTACTTACCTCAGCACTAGACCACGCTGGATACTGGTTTTCATTTTTTCAGTCAAGTGTTCCACATTAGCCTAGAAACAAAAGTATTTTTAAAAATCCATACAGAACTCTGTATCTGAAACAACTTTAATGAGTCTACATTTCCTGAGACCTTCTGTTGAATATTCCACATAACGCATTATGTGCAAATTGAAATGATCAAGATTTTTGGAGATGCAGGATAACATGCTGTGTATGGCAATTCATCTTGGGTTAAAATTAACATCTTTCTCTATATCAGAAGTATCAGATTTTATTAAATCAAAGGAGTTTTTTATATTCTATACTGCTACAGCATCCAGCTTGATATACATAAAAATACACAAATTGCCACTGAAGTTTACAGCCTGCCCTTACTTCTGGTCCTGGCAACAACTGCATGGGGATAAATTCTGATTCATTTCACATCTCTGTGCTTCTCAGGAAATTTCTATCCTTTTAACTTTGTGTTTGCCTATGACTGCAGCTAGCACTAACCATCTCAGAAGTGAAAAGTCCTCACAGGAGACAAGTTCCATATCAGCTTGTGTACACCATAATCCATAATCCTTAAAGCCTGAGGGCTTTATTTCAGTAACACTTCCAGACATGCTCTGAATAGCTGTGGTAACAGAGTCAGTATCTAATAAACCTGACATACTGGTCAGTTCTTGTCCTGAACAGCCTTTAAATACAACTCTACCATAATAAGAAAATACTGTTCTCTTGGTTTTGGCTTTATTTTAAAACTACCCAGGTCTGTTCATTTAATTTGAATTTCAATCAGAAGACTAAAAATGAACCAATAATCTAGTAGTGCTTAATAGCCAATACAATTACTTTTGTCATTTTAGTGAACGTGGGTGTCAACAGTGATTGTGTCTACACTCCTGTTTTCACCTTATTTCTCTTAGGTCTGCAGTCATCTTCCTGAATCACGTTGGGATCACGTTGCTTAATATTTAAGACCTTTTTCCCAAACCACCACAGGATCACCTCCTTACTGCTCTCTCTACCTGAATCACCACAGGATCATGTCAGAATCACTTGGGGTCACCAATTGTTATCATCTTATTGCAGAAGTTCCAAACCTTCTCGGTGATTTCTCAGGGCAGCTCCTCACAGCACAACTCACAAACTGCAGCTCCCTTTTCAACCAGCTAACCCAGTCTTTTGTAGCACTTGTCTTTTCATTGGACACAGCTGTGGCCTATTAAGTGCAGGGCTGTTCCTAATCTTTGGTGATTAGTACAGCTGCAACTCCTCAGGTGTGAGACTGCCTTCTGCACTATTCTCTTACATTCTATTCCTCCACACACTCCTTTATATAACGTTATGGCATAGGAACTGGCACGACAAGCCAGATTTTAGGCCCCACCTCAGCTGTTTCTTTCTTTCATGAACCAACTACTTCAAGTACACACATTACAATACACATGTACAACAGCTTTAGATCTACTTAAGAATGAGCAAAAAAAGGTGCTGAATACCTGGAGCTCTCTGATATCAAACTGTTCCTCGAAGATGTAAGCAGCATCAGCTCCTGCTGCCAGGGCCCCCATGTTGGCCAGGTAGCCGCAGTAGCCGCCCATGGTCTCGATGATGAACACGCGGCGCTTGGTGCCGCTGGCCGACTGCTTGATGCGGTCACACGTCTGCTCAGAGACACCACAGCCTGAGTATGCACTACAACCCCTCACTGCTTACGCTTTTGTATGTCATGCAACTTTGTGTCACCTACTGGTAACAAAAGAGTTAAAAATAAAGCATTTGTAAAGAATGAATCTTTAAAGAATTCGGAAACGGCATAGCGCATATAACTATAATAATTATACAATAAAGGATTTCTTATAAATCATACATTGAACACCAGGGTAGAAATAAAATGTTTTTCTACTAGCAATTCTTAACATATACTTGCTTCCTGCAAACACTGAAAGAAGAGTTCATTTTGGTTTGTAGTGGCATTAACCAGTTGTGTATCTGTGTTTTCTAACACAGATACAAGTAGATATAATGAAGCTTTTCAAGGAATTGTGGGATGAATAAACTTCTCTTCTTTAACTCTATTCATTACTTAAGCTTACTTCTTCTTAGTATTGGAAGTATTGAAATTCACTTCATTCCCATCTATACTGAACTTCTTAAGTCCGGAGCATGTACTGCCCATTTACTTTCCAGTAATGATTTCCAGATTAACAGAGTTCATTCAAGCACTACTGATGCATGTTTTAAAATGGTTTTGGTTTTATACAAACAGGTACATAGTTACTGTAACAAGACTGGAATCTTCATTTGCACCTTACTGTGCCCAGCATAAGGAATGTTCTCTACATGGAGATCTGTTACTTACATGAAACCAGTTAGTTCTTAGAGCTGCCTAAGAGAAGAGGAAAGTAACAAAGACAGAGGCAATCTCCAGTGTGGCAAGACCTAGGAATCTTAGGAAAACATTGTAACTCAGGAAAATGCAGAAAATAGTTTACTATTCACCTTTAGGTTTTAGTAATACTCAAGAATCTATTTGACAAACTAACCTCCTGGAATGAATTTTTCTACCATTTGAAGTTATTTTAAAGTTGTTGATAAATGTATTTTCCTTTCAGAAAGCAAGTCAGAGAAATAAAGAGGCCTTATTTTCTTCTTTGTCTTAGAAACAAATAAATAGCATATACCACACTTTGTGACACGAAGAATTTTGTGAAACTGATGTAGTGTCCCAATACCAGTTCTGTTTAACAAAAATTGAAAGTACCTGGAAAGTTGTCATCTTGCAACCTGAATTATGGTAACATTAAAAAATCCCCCAACTTTCTGATTTTTTGAATGAGTAACTGTAGATGCTGTAATATTTGAGGTATTTCTAGTTCATGGTTTTTTAAAACCAGAACTTCATTCAGCTAACTGAAAATACTACTTCTGAAATTCAGATTATGAGCAATATGGCCCTTAAAACCATACCTAACACGTCACAGAACAAATCATTACCTGATATATGAGAAAACTTAATATAAAAACTCTAGAATGTCTAATATAAGAGAGTTTAATGCATTTAAAGACTAAGACCAGTATATGCAGGTATTTTGGTCAAGCTAGCAAAAGATACATGTAATTTAATTTATACATATTTTATTTATTTATTTGCATATATGCCTATTATGTGTTCACACACAAAAGTGCAGCATTCACATGAATTTATTCAGAATATGGATATTCTGTTATCCCAAGCAGAGAAGTATCTCCATAACAAACTCTGTCACAAAAGTCTATGTTGACTTTCTGTCAGTCTTTCAAAATGACACTTTCTTTCGTCTCTTGGGTTTTACAGTGTCACCAAGCACTTTACTTTCTCCTTGCAGACATTCTTTCATGAAAATTTTTGCAGAATACTCTAGCATTGGAGAAATTTAACTCATTTTTTAAAGAGCTGCCTGAAACTGGATAGGTACTATGTGTTTCACTTACATTGTAAAGCAATCTTGTCTTTAGACAATAAAGACACATGTGAAGATTTCCACCATTTTGAGAGACTTCTAGTATTTGTAAATCCCAAGATTTCTAAATAGATTTTCCATCTGCTGGCAGGAGAGAGGAATTTTCTGCCTTTTGAGAATCTCCAAGTACCAAGCAAGGAGGTAAATCAGTCATTGCCAATGGGACTAATCAGTTAAAATCTACTTAGAGGGGTTTCTGTCCTTGACCATACAAGAGATGGAGTACAAACTTTCCACTACTCTTGCTTTCTCAGAATTACTGTGACAGAAATACCCAAATATGAAATTGGCACAGGTAGACTTAAATGAATTATTAATTCATACACTACACTACAAGCTGGAAAAGCCAAACCTCAAATGCTTGATGCAGGTTTCAGACATCACAAACAAGGTCTGAGCACTCATTTTGGAATTCTGTTGCTAGTTGAGCTTTCATATGAACTGACCCAGCTTAATGAGAAATCCTAATGTTTGAAACACCAAATCAAGTGTTCTGCTATTAGCATTAACTAAACATCCTAATGACAATAAAATTCAAATGATGCAACCATATTTTGTTTTACAGAAAGCATCACTGATATGTATACAAACTGTAATTAACTTAGTACCCAAAAAACTACCTAAGAGGAAGCAGCACTATATGCAATCATTTGTTGCCCCATTGAGTTTCCAAAGTTACCACTTTTGAAGGTGCATCATTCACAATTACAAGATTTAGCTACTTGAATAAATGTCAGGATAAGGGGGGGGAAAGCTGAAGGAGTGGTGAAGTACCCATGTCCTGCCTATGAACATTGTTACATGATGAGCCCACACGACACCTTAGGACATCTCAGCCCAGGGATGCTGCACTGCAGCTCCCAAAGGCCAGGCCACCCTGTTTGCTGCCACAGCTCTTCCAGTTATCTACTGAGCTTTTTCACTCACTGTGTAAGAACACTGTATAAAGCAGGAAAACAAACCTGCTTTTCCTAACCCCCTGGACCTGTAGTCTTGATTTGACTTCCTTGGCAAATTACTTCATGCTTAGTTATATGGCTTGCTAATGATGGGTTTGATAAAAACTCAAAGCTGGTAAGATTTACTCATTTGTTTGCATTACATCTCAGCTCAGTTCCCTTTGCTGTGTCTTAAGCAGAGTAAATAGGACTCAAAGAGCTCATAAAGCAGTTGTATCCAAGGAAAAAACTATGTTAGACTAAAACTAGAACACTGACTGTTCTGACCCTGAATTGTTTAGCTGAACATCAGTGACACACTTAACTGCTTATACTATCCATGCATTTATATGCACTTAATGTAAGTTAAGCCTAATGGAGTTTATGGGATTATTCATGTGTTTAGTGTTAATCATGTACTTAAAATGCTCTACTGCTATGACCTCAGTCAATAGGTCATCCAACAAATGAGGCATTTATTTATAAAATATGTGCTTTCTTCTTTTACCAAAGTAATCTTTTACCTAAGTTAAGATAAAAATTAAATTGAAGAAAGCAAAAAATTTGATTCCCAGTAAAAATACCTTAAGCACTAATGCAGGAGTCTTGAAGAACTAAAGATAGTACCCAAAAATTAAGCATTTAACATATTTTTTCTAAGATTAATCTTTAATCAGTCTTGGAAATCTGAAGTATTAACTATTAAAAAACACAAGTAACTGAGTTATTTAAGAAAACCAGACATTTCAAAGTCTTTAAGTAACCTCATCTTATGCATTTTATCATCTTAACTTTTAAAAGATATGCAGTCTTACCTCCACAATAGCATTCAAGGCAGTGTCAGCACCAAGGCTATAGTCTGTGCCTGGCACATTGTTGCTAATAGTAGCAGGCACAACACATATAGGAACTGCAAACTCCTCAAAGCTGGCACGCGCCTCGTAGAGCTGCACACAACTTTCAAAGGCCTGAAGCAGTGGTACAAGTGTGAGTGAAACATTCCTTGGCTTTGGGCTGCTCTGCTAATGACTCCTGGCATGTGATGGTAAATGTGGCTGTCCATTGGCCCAAGTAAATACAATTGGTGAGATTATTTGGGGGGGTGGAAATATCCTGTACATACCACAACAGTGCACTGGGGTTGCATTGGCACAATGCTCTTTGAAGAAATGCAGAGGATTAGTACAAGTTAGTACAGACTGAAGGTGAAGTGTGCAGAGAGGTTTGAAGCAGCTGGGTAGGAAAGCATAGCACAAAGGCAGACTGGAAATCATTCCACAAGAAAGAACTTAAAGAACAGTTTGATACATGCTAAGGAGCTTAGAAAGTTAACTAGTAAAACCCTTGCAACTTGAAGAAAATGCTTAAAGAAAGACACTTTTTTAAAAAACTATGTTATCCTAGAAAGTCAAGACACGCATCTATTTCCACCAAGAGAAAGGAAAAAAAGTTCACCCATGCCTTCAAAGTTTCTATCAACATCACACATCTGCCTCTGTGAACACAGACTGGATGTAGGCCTAGAAAAATCCAGGAACGTATGCACATGGATGAGTTAATAAAGTTTGCAAGTATAGTTCGAGGATTCTTTGAAAAGCAGTTTTAGGTCCTTGGAATGACTCCAAACTCTACAAAATATATTATCATGTCAAAAGGATTAGGTGCTCCTAGTGGATGTCAAAATAAATGTTGAGATTTTGCAGCTGTTTTAAGTAAACATACATTACATTATTCCAATTATTTCTAATCTAAACTCATCAGCATCTCTCATGAAGTGTGGCAATTTTTCAAACTGCCTGTGTAATGGCTCTCCACCAGAAAGCCTGATTATGTAGGACACGATGTTTTCATCTCTTTCTCCCAGAAACTGATGTTCACAGAAGTCTCATTTTCTTGATTTCTCAAATGGGTTCAGAGAAGCCAATTATTGCAGATCAAAATTAGCTACCTACTGAGGTATCTCCAGGCATATCTGCACAGTGACTGGTTTAAGGAAAATCTTAGAAGAAAATTATGGGTAAATCCCCTACCTGTGAGAGTTCTCCTTCTGAGCTTTTGTTCTAGACAGAGCAGATCCTGTTCAGTGAGAAGACAGGATATTTATGGCTGTAGGTGCATAAGTTCAAACCAACTTTCTAAAAAATTTCTCTTCTCACTGTTTTGTAAATGAAATGGCTCAATGCTATACTTTCAGTTTGAGGTTGAAACACAGTCTAAAAGATGGCACTTTCAGACCCAAAGAGCTCAGAAGAACTAGAGTCAGGAGCAACAAATAGGAGGGGTTTATTTGGGATTTGGTTTTTTGAGTGGCTGTGACTTCACTTAGGAAATTCCAGTAATTGCCTGGTTCAGCTCAGTCAGGCTGCTTTGAACTTTTATTTCTATTAAAAGAATAAAGACATACAAAGTAACAGCAGTTTGGTAAAACCACACAGCTTCCTGGAGATCTGCAGAACATGAGTTTCTCTAAAGGGTTTTATATTAAGACTTCTGGAAAAACAAGTCAAAGGGAGAAGTAGAGCAATAACTAACATAACTGGTTAGTCTGCATTTATGATATGTTAAGATGAAGTTATGATATGTTGTACTTGCATTAAATATTGCCATTTTATTTGATGCAAGTGATTCAGCAACATATCCAATGACTGTACCTTCACCAAGCTCGAGCATTAGATGATTATATGCAACATCTTTGCATCACTGTGGCAAAACATTAAAATGCTTTTAATATATAGTCACTTAATTGTAAAGAGTAAATAAGTGATCAATGGTTTTAGCAACTGCTATGCTAATATTTTTTTTCATTACTACAGTAAGGCCATAGAGGGATATTACACTATGTTAATAAAATGGTTTAATAATTTCCTACCCTTTTATTGGATTTGTGTTACTAAAAAGATTGTTGCCATAACCAACATAACCAAGGATGCTTTATAAAAATTCTGCAGTCAAGCAAAGACTACTGTTTGTTGACTTTAAGATGATCTAAATACAAATGCCCACTGAAGGGAATGGAGTTACTGCCCTTACTCCACATCAGCTGTTACTAGGACTGAAGGAGATGAAAAGTTAACAGGTTAGCTAGTGGCCTGGCTAATTTTCAGCTTTCTAGCTCAGAGTAATGTCTGTTTTCCATGGGGAATGTGTACCTTAAGGCATCTGACTGTAGCTTTCTTTGTTCCTCAGGGAAAGGTTTTGTGGTTTTTTTCCCCACAAAACCAAATCACCAATCTGTACCCCCTTTTCCCTTGGTGAAAAGAAAGGTATGATTGTCAAAGAAACACAGTGGAAAGTTTTAGCCTCTCCCTTTCAGGTTCCATTATTCTCATCTAGCTGACACCTTTCCTTTCATTTCATGGCTGTCACATTCCTGAGGTCTTACGTCTAAAATAATATCCTATTTATTTCATTGAATTAGCAACATACTTGAAAATATAGATATTTTTATTATAGTAGTTATTTTAGTGATGCTTCGTTTAATAGAAAATTTGAAGTTCATGTTCTTATCCTGTAATCCTACAAGGGTAACTTTTTATGCCTATAAAGATCAGCCTTAAGCATATTCTCCTCAGGTAGAAACATCCAGCTTTTCCCAGGTACTTTATGCTGTCATTAGCAGTTTTTCTAATATTCTGAAAAGTGAAGTGAAAAATACAGTTTATCATAAATTTAAAACACCATTCAAAAGATAAATCAAATTTGAAGCCAAGATTTTAAAACAGAAATGGAAAAAATTGAACACTTCAGAAGGGTCCCCATGATCTGTTATAGAATCTAAAGTAGTTATTGAGCAATGTTTATGCCTTTGTGAGGAGCACACTCTTCATTAATCTCTCATTCATAAGTTATTTATCTGTTAAGTATGTTTTTTGTTTTTCTTTTTAAATGCAGAATTTTAACACATTTTATCAGCCAATGTTTCAGCATACTATTTACACTTGACAAGTTAAAACAACTGCCAAGTGTCTAATGATGGCACAGAGCAACAATCCCTGATTACCAGCACAATTGTACTTACCTGACTAGAGGTAGGCAAGAGCACACAAGTAAGAACCATACCACAGAAAAACTGAGTGTGATGCCACTTTGGTGTTCAGACAGCACTGAAAAACTGAGCACTTTTGGTGCTCTGACAGCACTGAAAACTATGATGCATTTATTGACCTAACTGTGGTAACAGGAATAAAACCTATCTATAAACTTGATAAAATGGATATTCATGTCCATCTCGTACTTTGGTTTATGATAGTCAATTGTATGACAGGTACTGGGCTTATCTGGTCACATTTAACAGGGTCACAGTTGCTACTGCACCTCATCTGAGCATGGCAGAAGAATGAAAGGATGCATTTTTCACTGGGAGTTTTTGTGAATCACATTCAAACAATCAAAGCAAAAAACTGAAATGATGTCTTCCGAATGCAAAAGTCTGAAAAGTCTGCTCCCTCCAATAAAAAAAAAGCAAACCAAACCAAACAAAAAAAAAAAAAGAGAAAACCCCCAAATTTAATTTTCTACTCAACTGAATATAAATCTTGCAAAGCCATTACTTTTCATATTTAATCCAAAGAAAAATCTAGGCAAAATTAAGTGCAAAACAACCAGAAGAAAGCCATTAGCAAAAAAAAATAAAAGCTTTTGAAAAGTTTTCAACTCTCACATTGAAAATACAAACACCTTTATATCTAATGAAGGCAAATGACACCTAGAAACCTAAACAGAAAAGCAAACAACACAGACTGCCTGACTACTACATATCTCCTTTGCATGAAATAACCTACAAAAAGAAGTCAGTATGGTTAACAAAGTTTATGAAGATAAGAAAAGAGGGAAAGCAGATGTTATGCACAATCATTTTACTCACCTTAGTTCATGATCAGTCATTTTGGACAGATATTTTTATTTACCAGAACTGGAAACAACATCAAGTTGTTTGATATACAACCCAAGTTGTCAATAAACAATTAATTCAGTGAATTTTAGTTAGCTTACAGTCTTATTCAAGGCAATACTTCAGGAAACTGGTATTTCCTAACTGAAGGGTTTCCTTTGATGAAGTTAAAATTATTTATACTAGAATGGTGGGAAAAAAAATGGTAGTGCATTCAAAGTTGGTGGCACCTGAAGAATCCTTGACATGAAAAAGCTATCATGATTAAAATTTTCAAATACCTTTAAGTGATAAGAGAACTGTCATTTAGTTTTCAAAAGCAACTTGAAACTCTTTTTGTCCAACTGACTAAGCTTTCTGTTCAACTGAAATTAACTGAGGAATGGCTGGGGTTGGAAGGGACCTCTGGAGGTCATGCAGCCCACCCCCCTGCCAAGGCAGGAACACCTGAGCAAGTGACACAGGAACAATCCAGGAGGGTTTGGAACATCTCCACAGGAGACTGCAGCACCTCCCTGGGCAGCTTTCTCCACTGCTCTATCACACTCAAAGTAGAGAAGCTTTTTCCTCATAAGAGATTAAACATTCAATTTTTACTTTATGTTGTATTAATGGATTTGATTTTTTAAAAAACTACTTCACATGTCTCAACTCTATTTATTAAATCTGCTATTAGGAGAATAAATGTAATGCCTAGTACTGAGAAATACGGATTTTATGTATTGTCTTAGAGGAGTAAAGATGTCACATAACTAAGAATCTCCTTCTCAACAGAGCAACTTTCCTCAGAGCTGCAGCTGGGTATACTACAACTCTATATTATGAACACGGGGTTTTTCCCCTCTACACTGCAAATGATCATCCAAGTCTCAGCTTTAGGTTTCTTTCTTTCTTATACAACAAGAGATGCCATTTTGCACTTAAAAAATTCAGAGGTCGTTGTAGTTTCAGCAGAAACTAAATGGAAGCATTTGGGATCCTAGACTTTCTCTTTTCTACAGTGGTGCCATGACTGTGGCTATATCAAGTAATTATAATTTCCCAGATCACATTTCTGAAGTTCTGGTCTACAAAAATATCCAGTAGTAGCCAATTAAGTAAGTTTAAACAACTGCTTTGTTAGTATATGCACACCAGAGCAGACTTACATCAGTTATAGTGTTCAGAGCAGTATCTGCACCAATGCTGAAATCTGAACCCGGTACATTGTTGGATACAGTTGCAGGAACCATAACCATTGGAACACAGAATTCGTCATATTTCTCCCGAGCTGCTGACAATTCCAGAAGTCCAAGGTAAGCCTGTTGGGCACAGGCATCAGGTGAAAAATTAGGATGAATAAATGAAGGGCAGAGTTGGGAGTGACAAAATGAGAAGGGCCACAGGGGGAGCCATTTCTACCACAGCACACTTCAGCAAGTCAGAGCACTAAGGAACCACTAAAATCTAACATAGACAAAAAAGAAAGTATTAGAAACAGACATATATTTGAAAACAATAAACAGAGCACATGTTCTCTTGAAAATGAACAATTTAGGCACAGAAAGTTGGTTTTCAACAAAACAAACTACTTCCCCAATCTTCAGGTACTGTTACTCCTGATTTAAAAATCTTGATATTCCTGAATTAGGGTAATAGCTAACAGCTTGGACAAAAAAGGAAGATACATTCTTTATCAAAAAGCAATGAGCACATTCTTCTCTGCAAGGAGTGGGCAAAACACTTTCCTGAATCAAAATTTCCAAAATTAATTGTTTTTTTAGAACAAAGCAAACATGAAATACAGGAAAAAAAATACTTCTCTAGACCCATTACAGATTTTGACATGGACTATGTGAGAGGAGTGGCTTAAATAAGGAAACATAGTGCAATTTCTACTAAGAGTCAAGAACTTCTGCAAAGATGTTTTAAGTGTTGATACAGTACAGACTGAAACTTGCACAGCAGAAGTCATTAATTTATTTTATTACAAAAAACTATAACACTATCTCACCTCATTTATTCATTTAGCACATCTCTTTAGCAGTTCTAGGCACTGTATTGAATGCCAGCTTCCCAGAGAACCACTGATAGACAACACTTAGGATTCTAAACACTATCTATGTCATGTATCAAATACACATAGAACCAAATGCATCTTACATGAAGATTGGGTAAAAATCAAACCAAACTATTAATTTTGTTAGGAATTCTAGTCTACTTAGACATAATTAGATATTTCAGTGTACCTCAAATCCACCAATAACCATAAGGGCGTTAATGTTGTTAGTGCGCATCTGGTCAGCAATCTTCTCCAAATATTTTGCAGGAAGAGTACTAAAAATCATTAAACCAAAAGAAAAATAAAAACAATTCACATACTCTGAAGCACTAAGAATTCATTGCTAAGCTGAAACCATAAAGTCAGCAGGCAACACAACTGGTTTTTTTTACATATTTATCCATACAAGTATCTCCTCCAGACAAACAATAAGGACTTATGTCAAGTGTAAGGAAACTGCAGGTTTCAAATTCTTTCAAGTGTTAAGGACCCCCTGGAAATTTTTAAGTTGAGGTCCCACTCTTCAGAGCTGGTTCAGCACTATAAAGATACCCAAGTTGGAACACAAGGATTTGAACAAAAGACAAACTCAAAAAACCCCAATGTACAAAAACTGAGGACTTAAAAACACTCAATGGGAAGAAAAGAACATGGAATCATACAGTGGCTATATAAAGCACTAGAGTTCATCATATCAATTGACAAAAATATTGATGTTACCGTTTTGTACCAAGAATTGATCCTCCTTGACCAGTCCAGCCTCCAACATCTCCCCAGGAAATTTCCTTAATCTTTGAATAAAAGTAAAAACAGAGATTTTGTTCAGTGATTATTCAATTCATTCTCTTGAGCTGCAGCAAACAACAGGTACTACTTCATGAAAAGCTGTTGGAAGAAGTTGTGGGCAGTGACATCACTAAAACTAAATGAGGCCAAGGAAGAAAACAGCATCAAGAGTTTAACTCTATTTGTCCTGAACTACTATAATCCCTTTCGGTGTTACCCCTGGATACCCTAACTGCTTTGTTGCCTTGCATTAGGCTGCAAGTCCTTTCCATTCCATTTGTTCTTTCTTCTTCCAGACCAAGATGAACCTGTCTCTGTGTTTCATATCTCAATCCTATTTTCACATCCTCTCCTACTGAATGTGAAGCAAAAAAAATCTAAGTTAGGTCTTTGATGTAAGTTTTGGGATCTATGCCTCCAGCCAAGCACAGAAATCAGCAATCTTGCATTCAGTTTCTCTTCAGTACACCAACCAATGCATAACATTTAAAAACAGGTGAATAGAAGAATCTAACTTACCTAAGGAAAGAAAAGCTTCCTCCCTCAGTAAGCACCATTACAAAGTTTCTTATAGCAAAGGAATACATGTGCAATAGCTCATTGTTCAGAATCAGAGATTATTCTGCTACTCTGAAAAAACTTCAATATGCTCAACATTGACCAAAACTCAAAGGCAGGATTCATCTGAACTCATTTTGTAGCTCTGCAGCATGTGATTAGCAACACTCAGCATAAATGAATTTACAGACTTGAATAGCTGAGAAATACTTACAATCTAGGTTTAGAGATCTTTATGAAATAAAAGCACTTGGAGAGCCAGTTCCCTGAGCAGTTATGCAGAACATACCTTCCAAGAACAGGAACAAAGGTTGTGTTCATGTGGGATGGGGTACCTAGCACTTGGTAACACACACGTGACACTGACCTTCCCTCTAGCGAAGCCTTCAAAGCCATCAATGACAGCAAAGATTTTGTGACCTTCAGTCATGCCAACTCTCACTGCGGCCCTCACGGCGGCGTTCATTCCAGCTGCAGGGGCACCCACATTTAAAACTGCCACATTGAAATTACTCTGCAAGACAGAAAATTGTATTTAGTAAGGACTTTGATTTCCACACTATAGTTAATTTGTACATAATATGCAATTGCTAAATTCTGGAATGCAGGAAAAAAAATTTTCAAAGCCCCTAAACACGTTGAAAATTTGAACTTAACTGCAAGGAGCAGACACATTTTCCCACTTGCAGAATATCAAAGAGAAAAACAATTAAAAAAAAAAAAAAGAATGTTTGCTCTTAAATAAGACTTTATCATAATTCCATTTGGTTTACAAGTAAAATTATTCAGGTTTTTATATTCTAGCCCAGGTTCAAGAAACATAAAATAGAATCAGAGAATAGTTTGGGTTGGAAGGATCATAAAGATCATCTCATTCCAACCCCCTGACATGGCCAGGGACACCATTCACTAGACCAGGCTGCTCAGAGCTCCACCCAACCTGGCCACTGTTATTTATTCAACCAGCTTCATGTTACTAAAGCAGGAATTTTTTTTGCAAACACATTGACAACAAAAAAGCAAAAGAAAAGAGACTCTAGCACCACAGCATTTATGTGTATATCATCAGTACAATGCAGAGAGGAACAGGCAAGTTTTAAAATTAAAGCTATTGGCCAGGTTTTTCAAGCAGCTGACAAAACATTAGTGAACACAAGCACTCAGCATCTTTCCCAACACCAAACATTTTCAGATTATGGAAGTTTTAAAAATATTTTTGAATGACAATTATAACAATTTGGTCCTGCAGAAGAGGTAGAAGGTATTTAGCTTTATTCTGTAAGAAGAGAACAAAAATAAACAAAACAAAAAAAAAAAAAATAGAACAGTTGTTAGGTAACTATCATAGAATCTCATCTGATTAAAAACCAAAACAAGCAAACAAAAACAAACAAACAAACAAAAAAAACCCAAACCAACAACAGCCCCCCCCCAAAAACCACAATAAAAGAGACACAAACCAGAGTATATGTAGGGGCCTTTTTTTTGGTGGTTTTTTTTTTGTTCTTGTACAGTTGAAGGATTGTATAAAAATGCAATGTAAACACAAACAGCAAAATATAATGTGTGCAGAAGCACTGCTGAAGCAGAGCATTCAGCTGGCTCTCCTGATCCGATCAGCTTAGCTCTCTCCTCAATTCCTGTGACATGCACATTTCATCTACTTTTTAATTCCTATTCAACCTCTTTTACTGAAGGCACATGGTTTTGTTAGTATGGTCAAATCTGGGTAGTTAGTAATTACACATGGCCTACATTTCCTTCTAATGCCATTTATCACAGAAGGTATAAGAGAAGTATCTAAAAAAATACAAAAGCCCAGGGCTAACAGTCCTGGATTTGGATTGCTGTACTAAAAAAAAAACAAAAAAAAAACAAAAAAAAAAAAACAAAAAAAAAAAAACAAAAAAAAAAAAAAAAAACAAAAAAAAAACCAAAACCCACCACCCAAACACCTGATCTGCCAAAGAAAATGTTAAATATCCACCTAAAAACCCTGAATTCCCTGATCTCTTTATGGTCAGTCTTAGGACCTTACTGTATTATCAATGCAATTTTGCCCCTTTATCATATTGAGAAGCTACCACCAGTCATCGTTACTCAAATATTTATTTGGGAAAAAGACTTCTAGGAAGTATAACAGCAACATCATTATGCAAATAAGGCAACAAATGGTCACAAACCACAGTTAAAAGAGGAATTAACAAGATGAGATGACATAGTCACCAACTATGATCAAACAGAATTATTCAGTAAACTTCTAATAAACCAAAAATAAATCCCTTCTAAGATTTGTTTGCACACAAAATTTAGTGTCTGCTTCCTAAATAAATCCAAATTTCCTCTTATACAAATCTTAGGAACTACAAAGAATCTAAATGTCCATTTATTTAATTTAAACTGTATTATGCATAGTGACTTATTTCACATGAAGGTGATGGATCTGTCCTCAGTACTGCTTTCCATGAATTCCTGTATTTGCCCTTACACTTGAGTGGTTTTACCCTTCAAAAGGAAGGCTTAGAATTCTTTTAATATAGAACCCTCCTTTATTGAAATATTTTCAGAGTCTTAATCATGATCTTAAACTATCACCCCTCCTTCTCTCCATGGTAAGAAACAGAGGGCAAAATAGTAACTATTAGGACCAGACATTTTAACAACTGGGACCAGCTGTACATCCAAGACAGAAGGAAACTGTCTTCAGCAACTTTCTAGTTACAATTGTATTTCACTTTAAAACTGTTACCTATTATTAGAATAAACTAGTGTGCTTCAAGTATCTTCATAATATTTAATTTGTAACCTATGCTATAATAGAGGTTTGAAGGGAGTTATTAATGGATCCCAAAGCAGACATGCATTGCACTTTAACAAACCCCCTTACCTTTGGAAGCTCAGCATCTGGCTTTTTGTGCGACAGTAATTTGTACGTGTTAAGGTTGTTTTCAAAGCTCCTAAACAAAGGAGCAAATAAGATAAGCAAATAAAATAGTAACATTTTAAACTCATAGCTATTTTAAAGAAACATTTGAATTTTTCAGAAACATTAAAAAACTGGTATTAAATATTGACACCATTGTTAATGCACATGCAAAACATGGCAAAAACCGGAAATGAGAGAACAATGAGAAATATTCAATTCTTTAAGATAAGAGTCACAAAATGTAAAACAACTATGCAGGTAATAAATTAGTTATCTAGACTGGGGAGAAAGCATTTTATTATCAGATGACTTGAAACAGAAATCACTCTCCGGACAGGACTGAAGAATACCTCCTCCAACATTACTGCTGGAAAACTACCAACTACTTAAAAACAAGCTCACAGGACTGGCCTCAAATTCATGAATAAACAAACTTATGGCAGCTACCAGTCAGGTCATACAGCACAGAAGCTTTTTGCTTTGTTACCAGTTAGCCCAGGAACAGCTCCCAGTCTGACACAGCAGAGAATTACAGCTTGCTTTGTTTTGGTGCAAGTAAAAATTTCAGTTATTCTATTTAAGCAACTCTTCTGTCTCCTCTCATTCTCAAACCCATAAAACCATACAGTTAGTAAAATATTTAAAATAAAATGTCATGTGCCAGCATAACAGCAAAACAATTATTCCTTTCTACAGCAAATAAACTGATATAAGCTATTGGCCATACCTTCCACGAAGCCTCACAGCCTCAAGGAATCTTCCCTCATCCATGGCTTTCTGGACTTCTTGAGTCTTGAAAAAACAAGTTGATTACTCGGTATGTTTAAAAAATACAGGACTTCAAATATTTAGTATATTCCATGTTTTAATATATTTCCACAGTGAAAAAAGAAATACTGACATTTGCTCAATTTATGAGCTACCACCTCTCATAGAATAAATTACAGGGTGAAGGAGAAGAAGAAAGTAGAAACAAATACCTAAAGCTTTAATGGGACAAAGAAATCAACGTATCTATTGTGAACATTTTTCTTTCAGTTTAAACTGTGCAGTTTTAGTGAAGAAACGTGACTTGTGTATGACATGTAAATGGATGCAAGCATCTGAAGAATTTGTTGTAACAATAAAAACAGAAGATCTGAGATGAAATTTTAGAAAACATTAAGAAGTTATGTATTTGTTATTCCTTGATAGTTTGCAAATGAATAGTGAATAGTAACACATAGAGAACATATATGAACTTCATTATTCATTCCCAAACACGGGAAAGTGCTGAACACATTCCATCAATGTCCTAATGAGGACAGGCAATTATTGTACATAGTAATCTGTTGTAGTAAATAAATAACATAAACTGGCTTTTTGCCAGAGCCTCACCATCTGCACACACTCCATCAGAGGCAGACGGACAGCCTGGTTTCCAGACAGGGACACAACACAGGCAGGGGTATCGGGAGTAGCTTCTAAAAGGGCAAGCACGGCTTCCACACCCATACGACTCGCCTGCAAGGAGAGAACCTTTGAGTGGTCAAGCAAGCACTGAAACACACAAGGCCTCCAACCACAGAAATGGTCCTGATTTCTCCACAAATCACTCCTTGGTAAGGTGAAAAAGTTGTGGGCTGTTTACATCCATAAGTATGGATGATTAAGCTTTGCACTTCGATCTTAAGCATGGATTCCTTCCCACAAAGTGTTTCACTACTCTGAATTAGAGCTATTCAGACAGTCAGTGTGAGATAACAGTTGGATTTGTCAAGTTAATCAGGTAGAGAACCATCCCACCCCAAATAAGTAATAAAATGCAGTTGTCCTGTGTGGTGGCATGAGCAGTTATTTGGGAATACTCACAAGAATTCTGTCAAAAGCTGAAGGGGTTCCACCTCTTTGCACATGGCCCAGGATGGTTACCCGGGTGTCAAAACCAAGCCGCTGAACCACGAGCTGCAAAGAATTTCAAAATACAGTGGGTTTATCATTACCATTATTTATACAGATGTTAGCATCATGTACATTTAACACCACTTAATGCTAAATGCTACTTCACAAAACTGCAATTCTGAATGAAGTCAAAAGTATCTCTAAAACCGACAGCTAATGGAAAACAGAACTTCATAGTCACAGGACAGTTAAATCCCAGGTAAAGCCAGAGTATCATAGCTCCTTTCCACCAATGACTATTTCCCAATTTATTTCTTAATGAGCCCTTTAAAAAAACAAAAAAGGCATAAAAATGCAGCTTAAAAATTTTTTTAATCTTAAACACCAATGAAATTTTTAGCAAAGCAACCATTTGGACAAGACTTTGTCCAAAGCACACAGTATTAGTTCACTGTGAGACAGACCAATATTAAAAATTTTACAAGACATACAAAGTAAAACAGGATTATAAATATAGGTTTGAGCTGATTTCAAACTATCAATTAAGGCACACATGAAGCAGATGCTTTTGAATTGCTGTGTTGCATTACAAAGAGAAAAGGTTCCAATTAATTGCCACTGAAAACATTGCCCTTTAATTTGACTATGGAATTTTAGATGATAAAGCACAAGGATAAAATACAATTGTGTGATAAGCTACTTAATGGGAACAGATTTACTCTACAGAAATGTTATTGTTAACAATAAGCCCCATCTTATGAACAGAAATCTTGTATCATAGGGATGTTGACACTTACATCCTTAACCTTCTCTGATGTTATAGGTTTGTTGTGGCAATCAATAGCTCCTTCAGCTACAATAATAATATTCAGCCTTTTCTTTCGTGCACGGTTCTGTAATAAAAATAAAAGCATATTCCTGTAGTTAAAAAAAAACCCAACAGTAATTTACAACATAATTTTATAATCATTTGCTATACATTAAGCTGCTAGGATTTGAGGAAACATTCCTTGTATTTGATCACTCATACGTGACGTGTTCTCAGCCTTTTATTTTCATACACATCTTTTCACTGATTAAGTAAAATGTCTAACACCAAATTGCTGAGGAAATGTACACATATGGCTTATACAGATTTAACTTTATGCAATTCCCAGGGCAGGTCATATCACTTCTCAAAACAACCACAGAGTACAAGAAAAGAAATGTTCAAGATCACAGAGAACTTTATGTGACACCAAAACCAAAGACTTGCTCAAAGTCCTGATCACATTTTTTCATCACTGCTTAAATAAACATGCACAAAGACATGAGGGAATCTCAAACACATTGACAAATTACCTCTGAAAGCTTAACACACATTGAATCTTCCCAGCCTTCTTCTGGTGGGTATTCAGGAATAAACACCCAATCTGCACCACAGGCTAAGGCACTAACCAGAGCTAGATAGCTAAAAAACAGAACAAATTATTAGACTTTTATGGTTCAGATTTCTTTCATAATTGCACCCGTACAAGACACAAAATGCTGAAGACAATACATACCCACAGTGTCGCCCCATAACCTCCAGAACAAATGTCCTCTGATGGCTGTCAAAATAAGAAAACAAATTAACTGAACCTAGTATCATGAAACAGCTTGTGTTTACTATGATTACTGAACTCAGAATTCCTTAGCAAAACAGAAAAATATTAGAAAAACAAAATCATTATCATATTAAATAATATATTTCAAATTAAGTATCTTCCAATGCATTTTCACTACTTTCTTGCAAAACATGCTATGAGAGAAGATATGAACCTTTACTGGAAATGTAAATGATGCAGACCCAAAGTTAAGAACTGTAATGGTATAGCTGTATTTAAAAAAAATTAATTGCTTCATTCTTACTGAAATAAAGCTTATATAACACAGATGCTATTTTTGTATTATTCATGGTGTGTCTGGATCTTCTCTAACAGACTATGGCTGAAAAAGACTCAAAACATTGAAACCAAGTCTGCCCCTAAGGCTGATGCAGTCTCTGTGATTGCATACTTGAAGTGCTGCCATAACAGGAATGATGAAAAAGCACTTATTAAGAAAAAAAGAAACCAAGACATTTGAAACATACGGCCAAAAAGAAATTTTATTTCCCCACCTACCTAACCTCTATTTAAAATGAACTTAAACAAAAGCATAAGCATGTGTGTATTTGTTATCAGTCTCTATAATATGCTCAATTTACCTCTGAGCAGTGGTCATGATGGCATCCACAACTTCAATTATTCTGTGCAGAGCTGAGTCAGTACCTATGGTCATATCAGTGCCACAGAAGTCATTGTCTATGGATCCAACCATTCCCACAATGTTAAGGTAAGCATATTTCTTAACAGCCTCTGCATCAATCTTTCCTGTAAAGAAGTATTCAGAGAAAGAACTGTCAGACTACTAAAAAAAAACATTAGATGTATTGCTTGGGTGCTCTACTTTTATAAACTAAACATATCCAAACATTAAATTATGTTTAGATATTTTAGACAACAAGGTTAGTCAAAACTACAAACAAAAGCCAGTCAAACATCCAAACAAAAGAATCCTGCACAGAACTCCTTACAGTAAGGAAGGAAATAAGAGCTTTTCAGTCCATTTCAAAGTGTCAAATAATTATCAAGTTTGTAACCAATCTTAAAATTGATGGTTTCAAATTAAAACAGTAGCATTCAAACTGTAGTTTCAGTGTAGAAAATGCAATGAAGAAGCAAAAGGATGCAAACTGGATGTGATTATGGGCATATGTAAACAATTAGAAACCAGCATCCAACTTTTGAAGACTTCTCTTTTGCAACACTGAAAGGCTCTGATTTCATGATTAATAAGCAAACAGAACAGAAAAGCTCCTATTCTACGTCTTAGCAGTGTCTCCCAAGACAGCAATGACAATGCTGCATCATCCAAGAGCTCTAAAGGATCTCAAGGATGAAACACCTTAGATGCTTAAGCACTTAAAACTACCTTAGTATCTGTGGATGGGATGGTAGTAAATATAATGCCAAATTTTTAATATGAGATTCAAGTACTATGTATCAGTGTGTTTAATGTCTACGTTACAGAAAAACAGCAGAAACCATAATGAAAAAATATAACTAATGTCCATGAAGATATATATAACATTGTGAAGAAGAATCAAAATGTTTTCTATGAATGTATACCATGCATTACAAACCTCTTCTAGAGTTCCAAATGTGACTTAATATCTGGTTGACATATTCTACTTAGATTTCTAAAAAGCCATTGACAAAGTCTTTTGCCAAAGGATTTTGAGGAAACTAAGCAGTCACTGTACAAGACAGAAGGCTTTTCATAGAGTAAATAATGTGAAACAGAGGTAAAAAATACGAGGCAGTGGTAAACACAAATTCTTGTATCTTAGGAAGGAAATCAATGGAGCTCTACAGGGATCTGCGCTGTTCACTCAGCAATAACCTGGAAAAGGGAATGAGCAGCAAAGTGCCAAAGTTCATTGATCAAACTGAATTATTTGGGATCTAAACATATGGAGTGTTTGAGAAGAAATGAAGACTAGCAAGACACAGTGAGCAGTAAAGTATCAGATGGAATTCATTGCAGATAAATGTAAACTAAGACACATGAAAAAAATGTACCCTAACATCACAAACAAATAAAACTATTTCCAGCATAATATAAAAATGCTGTTTTCATTAATAAATCAGCTTCAATGCTCAATAGCAGTAAAAAAAAAAATCAAAATATTAGAAAATATTAAGAAAAGAGTAGAGAACAAAACAAACATCATTATACTACTGTGTAGATCCATGGTTTGCCCTCATCTTGAATACTGGGTGCAGTTGTGGTCCTCCCCACCTCAAAACAGGGTAGAACTGGAAAAGGTTCAGAGAAGGGCAACAAAGATGATCAAAGATATAGAACTTACATATAAGGAACAACTAAGCAAACTAGGATTCTTCCATCTAGAAAAAGAGATGATGAAGGGAAAATAAGACAGCTGTAAAATCTCAAGTGGCATGCAGAGAGGAAGCAGGATTGATCATTCATGGTTTACTCTAACACAGAAACTATGGATATCAAATGATCTAGAAGCCAGCAGGATCAAAATAAACAGAAGAAGATTCTTCACAAACTTCATTATTCAGTGAAGCTGCAGAACTCCTTGCTACACAGTGTTTTCAGCAAAATTCTGTATGCCTTCAAGTAGACTGTATACATTCATGAAAGAGAAATTCATTAAGGACTGCTAACAGCATCTGGTTCAAGAAGCTCCAAAGACAGAAATGGATGGAACCCATCAGAGTTTTTATGCATTATGAGTAACACATAGCATCAACACAGCATTATTTTAGTCTTTACTCTTCCCTGTGCATTTTTCTGGATGCTATCAAAGGCAACTACTGGGCTGGCTGTACTTCTATCAACAGCCTCTTCATGTTCTGATCTTAAATAATGACACACAGGAAGGAAAGCATCATAATTTAATAACATACAAATGTGTCACTTGTTGTAGGAAAGGAATTACCACCTCAGATTGGATATGAGGGCATAGAGCTTTTCAAGCAAAAGGTATGAAGCTCAGATCCTGAAAATTACTCACAATAGAGGACAAAAGCCACACAGATTGCTGCCCAGTGACTTATTTGGCTGTTCTGGATCTTTATGATACACATGAGCGGATCTACAGAAACCAAAAGATATTATTTTTGAAGAACTACGCGATTTCCTAGAATGACATATTTGATTTTTAAACTTTAGATGCACCCTGTGGATAGAGTCTGCACCCCTGCAGTTAGGGTTCATAACTCCCCTGCAGACCGGAGGGGAAGCCTAGGGGGCTGAGGGCACACCGACCTTTCTGTGCCAGCTCCTCCAGCAGCCCGCTCCACTCCTCGCGGAAGAGGTTGGCGCCGGTCAGGCTGCCGTCGCCGCCGATCACGCACAGGTTGGTGATGCCCCTCTGCACCAGGTTGCAGGCAGCCTGCAGGCGGCCCTCGCGCGTGCGGAACGACTTGCAGCGCGCGCTGCCGATCACCGTGCCCCCCTAGCACAGGCGAGAACAGCACTTTCATTTAATGTTCCAGTACATTGCTGTGCATTTCTAAGATGGATCAGTGATGAGGTTTGTAGCATAACCTCCATCTTTCAATTTTACAGTGAGGTAAGGTAATGATAGACAAATTATCAAACCTGTGGGAATTTATGTTTAAGGACAGATACATACACACACAGATATACACACACACAAAAACAAAAAAAAAAAAACACTCAAAAATGACTGATAAAGAGCTACTCTGGAAGGAAAATGTTAAATTACATCGGATTAATTTTAGCAGTATTTAAATAAATAGGTTGCTACTTAAATTTAAAAGTGATATATTAACTAGTTAAGAATTTACATTAATTTGCCTCAGTGTGGTATTTTTTTCCCAAATATCACAAGATACATAGACAATAAGAGAAAAAAATGTATCCCTGAAATTCAAAATTAGCACCCACTGTCGTTCCACAGAATTATGGAAATAAATGCCTTTAATTCCTTATAGACCAGACTAATGCTACATTTTCTTTTTTACTGATTATCTGTCGCATTTATTAATATGAATTTAAAAGCTTCTTTTGGAAATGGTGGTATTTTTAAAAATAACTGAACTGCTGTCACTGAAAACTGCTGGGTGTTTTGCTGGACACACACATCATTTACACACCTTCTGTGTTTATGTTGTTCAGTCACTCAAGAAGTTTAATTTTTGCCTTATTTATTCTCACAGTAAAAAGTAGTATTTTTTTGTCCTGCAAGCAAATCTGGAGATAATTACATCCCTTTTGCATAAACATTCCCTTCACTTTAACTAGTAGTAAATCTGTCACATCCATCTACATTTGAACTTCAAATCTGGAGTGGCTGCACTGACACAATTCACCCTATCAATAGATGTTTAAGCTCTCAGGCCAGTTTGCCATCTGTGTTGCATAGCTGCTAGTGGAAAGAAAAAAGAAAGTGGAACAGAATTCAGCTGTCTCCAGAAAAAAAGGTATATGTGCACCCATGGAGATGCTGAAAAAAAAATCAGAACTAAAAAATGTCTCTAAAACTAGGTATTTTCATACTTAGAAGAAAACAGCTGCAAGAGGAAAAAAAACTGTACTTGAAACAAAGTGTTACTTGTTCTGAATAAACAAATACACAATGGGCTGTAAAATCTTTCTCATCAAAACAACACATTCTATTCTGTAAGATACATGCTGAGGTTCAATGTTGGTCTGTTGCATTACCAGCAATAAAGCTCAGAAAGATGTTTTTCTTTTACCCTACACATGTACAGGAGCCTACATCCTGCTCCTGCCTATGCTCTTGTGTGGCTTGGCCAAGAAAACTCAATTTTCCTGTCATCATAAGATTAATCTGGATGATGCTCTTAGTCATATTGTTTAGTTTTAGGTCCTTATGGGTCCCTGTCAACTTGATATATTCCATGATTCTACTTAAAAATTCTGCAAGATAGACATGGGATTAAAAAAGAAGAAAAGAAAAACAACTAAACACAGGGGACAAAATACCTCACAGTACTCCAGGGCATTGGTTTAAAAAAACAAAAAATTGTCTCTGCTAACTGTTTTGTGTTCATTAACTTTACAAAAAACTCCAAAGAAACCCATGCTTCACCTGGAGGTAGTTTTCAGAAAGCTTGGCAAGCAGTAAGGCTTCTTCCCCAAACATAGCACCTGCTCTGGAAGAGGCAACAACATTACCATGCTGAGCAAAAGCTGGGGAGATCCAAATGGCCACAGTGCAGAATGTTGGAACAAAAATGTACCAAGGCACTGGCAGTATGTGAGCTCTGCAGAACTGCACTGTAATTACATTCCTTACTATAATTCTAAATCCACTTACACAGAAAGACAACAGGGTTTCGTAAGAAATTAATTGCCTTGCAAAACAGCTGTTTCATGTTTTAGCCCTATAATGTCTTTTCTACTAAATATAGACTTGCCTGTATGGCTTTAGGAGGCTAATGACAGGTGACATTGCAAATCTAGAACAAAGGTTTTCAAGATAATTTCTGGGCTCCAAATTCAAGACCACACCAAGATCTCCAGCAAGTGTCAGTGCAGAAACCAGGCTCTGCTGGAAGAGGCACGTGCTGGTCACTCATCACACCCAGTGCAAATACACAACTCCAGCAGGTGCCTGGATCTGCAATTTTGGCTCTTCTGTTTGAATCAAGAGGTTTTGGGTCCCACTCTCACCCCACAGCACTTACCACTTGCAGGATACTCGAAACACTTTCCCATGAAACTTCTACAATATTATCACCTCCATCAACCATTCCCTGGTAACCCTGCAAAAGGGAAAGTATTTCATAAGTCTGATTTTAAAAACTACATCAAATTTCCACTACAGTAATACTCACTTTGTGCACTTTAATAAAACTTTAATTAAAAACATTGAATTAAAAAATACTCAATTTAAATGAAACTATTCAAGAAGGTATCAGTGCTTCTTTTATGGGGGAAAAAGCAAAACAAACCCTCTTCCTAAAGGATCAGTTACAAAAACATCATCAAGATAAGGTAACACTTTACAGAGATTACACAGCTATAAAACTAGAATGGTAATGTGCTTCTTCTCTAAGAATAAATATTCAAATATATTTTCAAAAATTTACAAAGAACTTTGAAATGCATTATAAAACATTTTCCTTAGAAGCATAATCTCAGCCTGGGGCCATGAACTTAGGAAATCTTTGTAACACATTGTACATTTTTCCCCACAGTGCTGGTAATAACCAAAACATGATAAAGAGCAATAATCCAAATTTTTTCATAAAAGAACAAGAAATCAGATGACACAACCTTTTTTCATTTTTTTGAGGCAGTCACACAATAAATAAAAGACATTTAATAGGAAAGAAATACAATTTTTAGTGATGCATTTAAGAAATTCCTAATACCTTAACTTAAATGGTCTTCTGAAACCACTGTATGCTGTAATATGAGAAGAACTTCACTTATCTGGAACAAGGAAAACTATCCAGCAAGCAGCTGAAGAGTTTTGTCTGGCTTTGCTTTATTTCTTCTCTACAAAAATACTAGCAGGATGGCAATTACAGATTATTTTCCATTAGGTGATATTGTGAACATTGATTAAAAAAATAAAACAAAGAAAAGAAAAAGAAAAAAGACAAAAAGAGAAAGAAAGAAAAAGAGAGAGAAAAAGAGAGAGAAAAAGAGAAAAAGAGATAAAGAGATAAAGAGATGAAAAAGAGGAAAAGAGAAAAAGAGAAAAAGAGAAAAAGAGAAAAAGAGAAAAAGAGAAAAAGAGAAAAAGAGAAAAAGAGAAAAAGAGAAAAAGCAGCCAAGTCCTAAGTTTAGAAAACCCTAACTGACAGACACCAGAATAAAACTGGAATTACCATTCAACTTTTTGACATTTATTTAAATCCATAGGGAAAATATGTTAAAGAAAATAAACCAAGAACTACTAAAGAAAAATAACCATGGCAATGTTTATGTCTCAATTTTTAGATTATGTGTACATATTCCCCATACTAAGGAACAATCAGTTAACAGTTTTTCTCTGTGCAGTTTCTTTTTTTTAAAAAAGTCAGGAACTAGAAAAAGAAGAAGTTCAGAAAACAGCAAAAGTGACATCATAAACTGGAAAAATTTAATTTGGCACAATTCAGGGTATATGCAGAATTTACTCAATAAGCAGTAACTTTGAAACATACTAAGCCTACAGTGGCTTAGTATTCATATAATATATATTATTTTTTATATCAAACTTTGAGTCCTCACCAGCTCGAGAAAATTAGAATGTAAAGATAACCTGGACACAGCAAAAGCACCAGTTACTCAATTAGGCACTTCAGGATTCCAGCACAGATTCCAGGGGGAAAGCGTGAAAGTTTCTGCTCAGTGAGACTTGACTGAATAATTTAGAGACAATATGATCAAGCAATAGCAAAAAGCATCAAGATGGAAAACGACTTATATCTCCAATTTCTGCCATCCAACAGACCTTTTCAATATCTTGTACATTCTCGTGTGTATGAGGTGTATCTAATGTATACACACAGAATGGTGTGGGCTGAACAGAACCTTAAAAGATCATCAAGTCCCAGTTCCCAGCCATCAGCAGGGACATATCCCACAAGAGCAGGCTGCTCAATGCCCATCCCACCTGGCCTGGAGCACTGCCAGGCTTGGGGCATCCACATCTGCTCTGGGAAACCTGCCCAGTGACTCAGCACTCTCACAGTAAAGAATTCCCTCCATACAGCTAACCTGCATTTCCACTCTTTCACTTTGCCCCCATTACTCCTTGTCCCATCATTACAGTTCCTGGTGAATTATATTCCCAGCTCCCTTGTGGGCCCCTACATACAGGACACGCTATTTCTATGTTTATGTACACACACACTGACTTGAAGAGCTAAGCCATTATTTACAAAATTTATTAAAATTAGAGTAAAGTGGAAAATGAATAATGCTTAATCTACATAGCAACTTTAAAAAAATTCTCCCTCAGATAAAGTGGAAAGATCCTCAGAAAGAAACATTGCAGTAGAAACAACTAAGCTTGATGATGGCTAATAAATTACTAAGTTCATTCAGCACCTGCTTTGCTTGTTTGATTTTTTTTAAACATAGAATTGGATGTTACTTGTATCCTTCAGTACTGGAGTGAAAACTTTCTAAGTATTTCCATTGACCGCTACAATAACTCAAGAGATCCACTGGCAGTAAATAGTGTAATGTTGCGTCTTAATTCAGTTTGTAACACTGACTACAGTAAGCTGCACTGAGAGCTGACAACAACATGTACAGAACATGTGTGCTCAAGTCATTCACCTTCCATTTTAACTTGAGAGGAAAAACAAAAGTGCATCCAAACAAGTATTACATATAAGAAATCTATACAGAAATAAGACTGATGGAATAAAATTCCCAATTTTCAGATTAACAAATCTAAAACACAGAACAAAGTAAAGAGATAAAATAGTAGATTAAGTTGTCTGTAAGACATGAAACACCTCATAGCTAGGCTAACAATGAGCTATGAGCCATTTCTGCACCATGTTTCTTTAAAATAGAAGGAATTTGTGCATTTCAGTCAGGAGTTCATATCTGTGCAGACAAGTGAGAACTGGGGATATATTAACAATTCCTCCCACTACAAGGTAAGGGTAGGAAACCTTTGGAATCATGATCTGTTTTAACTGTTGTAAGAACTTTTCCTAATTCAGTTGTCTGCCAAGTATGTGTATGCCACCTCTGAGTAAGGCAGATAGAACTGTCACATTGTTTTCCACACCATTAAAAGATACAAGCTATAGAATTAGAACGGCTTTCTAAAACAGCTATTGGGGAAAAAACATAAATTACTAAATACAATTGAGTATAAATGATGATGATTTCCATTTATTGTTTTAGTTAGATAAACACTGATGAGGACTGGACAATGTATGTTTGAAGGTTTACCACTGCTCCAATTGTATGGTTACCAAAAATCACTGGCAGATGTGACTACAGATCTTAATATGAGGGTGGGAATCTGTCAATTTATAGTAAAAAAGTAAATTCTTACTTAGATCCTAAAAATACAGGTGGCTTGTGTACTGAGACAAAAACTGTGTAGCAAGAATGGAAAAAGTGAACTGTCAAAAAGTGTGTGTGTGAATATCAGCTCCATTTTATGTTTAATCCTTCAAACCTAAATATTCAAAGAAGAAGAAGAAGAAGGAATCCTTGTGGGTTCAATGCTCACAGGGTACATTCACACACTGCAACTCCAGGAGAGCGTGGCAGGAGCAAACATGGCTTCCAGCCTGAATTCTGAAGACAAAAGCTTTTGAAAAAGAACAATCATCTTCTGATGTGTTACATGTGAGACATTTGGGGCTTTAAGAGTTATGTGAATTTACTCACTGAGGATTCTTAGCCATTGCTCAACAACATAAAATAATATTGCCACTGAGTGCACAAACCCCCAAGCAAAGACATGAAGTTTGCCTCACAGGAATCCATGACTGCCATACCATTGCACTCCCAATGCTGGCCTCTGCAGAAAAATACTCTTAACCAAGATGCAGAATCTAAAAGCTCCATAGCTTAGTAGCAAGAGCCCACATCTGCTGGGAACTATGTGCTTCAACCCTGGAAAAAGGGCAGGTTATTTGTATAAATATTTAAGACCTCAAGTTTCTAAAACTGAGCTGCCATAAATGAGAGGCATCATTTTTTCTTCCCATTCTCAATTAAAAAGGAAAAACAAGACAAAATAAAAATTAACCTGACTTTAATAGTTTCTGATTAGTGAAAAAAAAAATTAAACTAGCTCCCTAGAAGAGCCTGATACTCTACACATACTTCCAGCTCCTAAATTCCCATACCATGAGTGAAATTAATCTGTGGGTATTATAATTTTAATTCAGACTGGAGTAGATTTGAGGAATAATAAGATGATAGTCAAGAAGGATAACTACAGACTAAAATAAAATATTAAGAAATACAAAACTGTGAAGCTAGCAGAACTGTATAGATTTGCAATTAATGGCAAAAATTTGAAATGTGCTAACTTCAGTGAATTAAGAAATACAAGGGATTTTAAAATTTTATAGCTAAAAATTCACAGGTTTTATACAAACTATTAAAAAGGCATAGAACAAATAATAGCTTTTATATAAATTATCTTCTAGTTTTCACTTTCACACGAGTTTACTCTTTTTTTCCTTTTGGGACTTGAAGTCCAAATAGGCCATGAAGTCCAGTATGGAACTGTTTCTTTATCTGGGCTTTCATGAAACCAATTTAAAAAGGCTAGAAAATTACTCAGATCTTATTCACTACCAATTTTAATTCATTTATCTTGGTAATTCCTCATCACAAGATGAAGAAAAATGGAGTTAGGAAAACAGAATTACTTTTTTACTTAGAATATGGAACTAGTGCTGCCCACAGCTGTAGAAGACAGATGGTTTTGCAGTGCAAAAAAAGTTCATTTGACAGACAGAGCTACAGGAGAAATAAAGCATATGATGACTACAGCAAAGTAAGCTTGAAAAGGCTGAGACCTTTAACTCTGTTTTTGGATTCAAATAAGAATACTTTTTTTCTTCTTTTGGATATGGTCACTTCAAGTTTTTCCTTCATTATTTCAGAGCAGCTTCAATACAAATATCATTTTATCCTGATCTAAGTGTTAAAATGCTCAAAACGTTGGCTTAAGATACACTATCCTCTTTGCTTACACACTCAAGTCACATTCAATAAACTGTAACTCAGAGGGAATACTTTATTAAAAGCATTAAATAACTCAAACTATACCCAAAAATACAACCCCTCTATCCATCACACAAAGGCTTAGAACAGGGAACATTAGTGACAAGTATCAGAAGAAGACTTTTACCTTCTATTACACTTGTCACCTTTATTTGTTTCCCATTTCAAAGGGGTAAAATTAAACAGCTGTTTCATTTCAGTGCTTGCAACTCTGTTTCTCTGAAGTACTTGTAGGCATTGTGAAGGAAAAGTGACTTCATATTTCAATTATCACCAGTCAGAGAAGAACAAAGCTTAGTGTTCAGTACTTTACAAAATACAGAACTGAATGGACTAATCCAGAAGCAAGATCTTTTTCAGAGCCCATACTTGCAATGAAATGTGCATTTCCTGAGACCCTGCTGTTACGTTGAAGACAGAAGGACAATACATATGGGAAACTGAAAATTCCCAACATTGACTACTTCTTTTACAATCACTTTTCATTCTGAATTATCTGTGACTTCACACTGGTGAATTCTACCAAACATAGGAGCATCCTAAATTAAATAGCACTATTTTGATAGGCCCAGTTCAGAAAAAACAAGTATTTAAAGTTCTCTTGAAATTTATCACTCTGTGATACCAAATATGTTTAAAAGGTGAAAAAATACGGCAATTCTTTAACTTGATCAAAAAATAAATTCAAATCCAAGTCCTGGCCTTAAAGATGCCCAAAACACCCTCCTTACTACCCTCCAGAGAAGTATCTGACCCATTTCAGTGAGCCTGCACAACAGCTGAACACTGAAGGAATTCCAGAGATTGGCCATGTAATTAGCACACACTAAGTATTCAGAGCAACTTGCCCTAGCACAGTAGTAGGAAAGAATTTTGGAGCACAGTCCTCTGCTTATTTGCATTTCAATATACTTTGCATCTCATTAGTAAATGAGCTATAGGAATAAGCAGACAGGGAAAAAATGGATAAACAGCTACTTTTTAAAGACAAATTCTGTATTTACTATGCACAAAACTAAAATGAAAGCATTTTCTAAGCGCTTCTATGAATTCTAGTACTTTATATTTTTATATTAAAGTTAGACTTTAGAAATTTTTTCTTATGATTTGTAATAACCTCAGACTACTAATGAGCTGTACAGGAATTCCAGTGGGAACAGAATCTATTTACTGCATTGTATTTATTGTACTTATCTATTGTATCTATTTACTGTATTGCTTAATCTACAAAAATTGTATAAAAACTGAAAGTGTCCTTTACAAGGAAGTCTAACTGCAAAAGTCTATACCAGGAATACAAATAAGTGGAGCATCACCTTGGTACTGACATTAAACTTGCCCCCTCTTTTTTTCTTATTGCATGATTGCTACAGAAATTTACAATATTTCTGCACATACAGTTACAAATTTCAACCACAAAATTCTGATGTCAGGACAGACCAAGGAGGGTCAAGTTTTTGATGTGGCTTTTTTGTGTTTGTTGGTTGAGTTTCTTCAGTTGCAACCTATACATCAGGCAAGATGGCACCAGTGCCACAGCACCCTTGATCAAAACTAAGCTGTGAAGTGAGGGTGAGGATACATCCTTAGCATACTCTAGGAAAATGGAGTCAAAGGATTAAGAATTAGTGGTTTAAACAGGTTTAGGAAAATATTTATGGAGTACAATAAGTGAGGCCAAACATCCAACCAGTGCACAGATATGTAGCTCACTGCAGGGTGACAATGCTTTCAAGTCTTTGGTAGCACACAAAGAATTCCATATGTTTAAGAAATTACTTTTAATTACATAGTTTAAGAATATACCTTGTGAGATGTAAATTTCCATAAAAATCAAAAGTACTAAATAAAACACACAGTGAAAAGGAATGGCACCTACAACATTTTTAATTTATACTATTTAGTCTCCATGGTGTTTTTACAAAAACTCAAGTTTAGTGAGAAGACAAAATACAGAATGAATGAAACAAAACTAACCTCATAAATAAAATAGACTTTGGCATTTACATAGATTCCCATGCGCACTACTGCCCGCACAGCAGCATTCATACCTGGGAAGAAAAAGCAAAATCACATTGTTAAAGTCATCCAGCACTTTCTGCAGAGCAAAAGTGTTGTGTCTTGAAAAGAAAGGGAACACTAATTCATTCCTAAAGAAAGACAATGACCAGCATCCATTAAAACAGAAATTTGCTTAATGACAGTGCAAGCAGCCCATGAGTATGAAGGGCTCAGAATTATTCTTTGTTACAATAATTATGTGAATGCCAGTGTGTGTGTTAATCAGAGATTAAATTGCTGCTGACTGCAAAATAGCATTGTAGAAGTTACAGCTACTGAACAACCAAGTAAATTAATTTTGCAATATTGGTTAGTTTCCAGTCTGAAATGCAAAACATTCAGCAAGCTAAAATTTAGCTTCTTCAGATAAGAAATTATATTTGAACAGATTTTCTGGGATTTCCAAAATAACACAGGTGTATATACAGCATTTTGGGGGGAGCAGAGCCAAAGTTGACCTGGACAGACACTCATCTAAAAAGACAAATGTAATTAACATAAATAATACCATATTGACTCATTTGACAGGAAAGTGTCTGAACACCACTTTGGTCCCAAAAATGCAAGCTCTGATTGGAATTCCCTGCTCACAAGACATCTGACAAACAATAATTATGGAAAATTTTCCATTTAAGTCCCATGGTCAAACACTTAACCTCCTGAGCAGCAGTGGAATTCCACTGGTCCCTCTACACAGCCAAATGAATTTCTCTTATAATTCATTCCTTCAGATACTGCCTTACCTTACCCATTATTCAGGAACTTTCCAGAACTAATCAACTAATTGCTTCCATACCACCAAAACAGACATGAGAGCTCACACAAAGCACAAAGAGAGAAATAGTTAGGCTATACTGTGCGTCTTGGCACATTAGTGACAAATGGATGCAAGAAGGATGACAACCCGAAGTGCCAGGCACCAATTCTCCAACACTCCTGCATTTAATATCAAAACAGCCAAGTAGCAGGTAAGCTCTGCTGCTCAACACAGGTGCTAAGTGTTCTCCTCTCTGCAGATATAAAAAGCTTGTAACTAGAATATATAAACAACACAGCAAGTCCCAAAGATTTAATCTTACACAGTATCTACCTTTACTGCAAAAAATATTGAGCTGTAAAAGTCAACCTGTCTAAAGAATCCGGCTGAGTTTTTCTCAAAGATTCATAACTTATGAGCACACCAGAAAGTCCCTGAAGTTGCTCAAAGCAAAACAAAAAAATTAAGTTTGCCACAACCAAAAAGTTGGTTTTGCTGTTTATGTAGATGTCACTTACACTTCAGATAAAAATCAGAAGTAACAATGTTTTCACGTAAGTCCTGTTTTAGGAAATTGTAGCAAGAATTCTTTCAGCCAGAGTTGGCCTTGTGGCATAGCTGGAAAAAGCTTTCAAATGCCAAGCCAGCTAAAAGCACAGCTTTAGACAAAGAAGTGGATGATGCCAAAGAAAAACAGAGACTCTCATCTGACAGTCTGTAATGAAAGGAAAGTTAGCATGATAAATCTCAGATCAAACAGAGCAAAGTTATCTCCTCAGTGAAACAGTTTTCATAACAAAATTAACACCCCTGAGACACAAAGACCTTTAATTTTAACAAACTGACAGCTCATCCCAGCACTGCCATTTTCCACAAACAGGAGCACTCAGCACAAGGTACTCCTTTCACCAAAGCCCACAGCTTGCTTCTATTAAAGCACATTTTGTGTGGGAGGCTTTTTTGTTGTTGCTGCTTGGTACTGAGGTTTTTTGGCAGTTGTGTTTTGGCTTTTGGGGTTTTTTTTTGGAGGGGGGTTGTTGTTGTTTAGTTTGCTGTGGAAAGTTTGTATATAAATCCTTAATACAGCCACATAATTTCTTAGTGAATACCTTTCAGTTTCCATGTTTCTTGCATGAAAAATAGGAAAATTCACAATTTGCCTGCTCTGTAAAAAGGCAAAATACTAGGGGAAAAAAAAGTGTAATCCCACAGAACACAGACAGCATCTTCCCAGTACTACCACTGCAGTTTTAGAAGTTTAGGTAACTACATTTTATTGTTATTTCATGTTGTATATGTTATCTCCTTATAGAGAAAAAGGACTTGGTTGTCTGGTGGCAAGCTCCTGGCTTACATTTCAGAAGGGCTGAGGACTACAGGATATTAAAATTCAATACCTACAAAACACAGTTAACACATTGCAGCTTTAGATTTCTACAGTTTGGCTGTCTTAACTGCAGTAATTCAAGAAAAAAAATCATGAAACCTCCGTAGAACTGTTTAATAAATTTCATTATTTGTGGAATCTTACAAAAGTATTTGTGAATTACTGCAATAACCATGAAATGTTATTACTCATGCTTATTACTTTATAAGAGATTTAGCAGGTTAACTGTGGATTTAGTCCTGAATAATAAACGCAGTTTGATAAACATATAGGATTAGAATAGCAGCTTCAAAAGAAAGCCACAAGTAAAACCAGTATTGTTTTTAATAATATAAGTATTATTTTAAATGTTTCTGAATTACTACTGGCTTTTGCACTAAAGCCTTGGAAAAAGGAAAATATTTATTTTGCTCTTTTGGACTCAGCAAAGATTAAGTGAAATGCAGCTACTTTCAGGGCTTTACATAACATTTGAATTAATTTAAAAGTTGATAATTTATTGTCCTTGATCTTGTTTATTCAATTGTCCTTAAAAGGAGCATTTGGTTTTCATAACAGGGTTACAAACAGTACTGCAGAAATCTTTACATTATTTCAGGGGCTCTCTCTGCCTCCTAAAGAGTACCCCTCTCTTGTGCCTACGTCCTCGTCCACGTGCATTTGCACCATTACAAGAGAGGAGGTTCTACATGAGTTTGTGCTTAAGCCAAGTTTGCCTTGCTTTAGTCAGCTAGACATGCCTTTAAATAAATAACTGTAACATAAACCATTCAAAAGCAAAACGATGCATCTTGGACAAGCATCAAGAAATAATAAAGTATCACCAATTTTAAAGATAAACATTGGCTTTAACGCAGGCTTAATGACTCAGCACATATGTTTCAGTGCTACCCTGAATAAAGATTCAGACTTAAAAGACTATATAGCAAAAATCACTAAGGAAAATGTCTAAACATTACCAAACAGGAAGATTTTATTCAAATATGTAAATGGTTATGTCAGTAAGAGTCTATAATCATCAAAAGAGAAGGAGACAAATACAAGAACTGAACAAATCAATAAAAACACAACTTGAATTTGTTTGATTTACTTTTAATTACATTACAGATTTTACTGAATAGAATCACAGTAATTATTCTAGATACATGAAGAAAACATCACACAATTTTCCTGAACACCAACTGTATTAGATCAGAACATTCTACAGCACAAATATATACAATTGCAGATGGCAAATGCATCTCCTTCTTAAAAATTAAAATAAAAATCTTAAGAAACCAGTTTCAACCATTAAATCCACTAATTACAGAAGCAGCTTCTCAAAAATACTAAATGCATTGATACAGTTACACTCATCCATTAATAACTGCATTCCTTAATTTTACATACAAATAGTACTTATCTTGTCTATAGACACATATATATGCATTTTATATACATGTCTATTTGCATGCACTATTCTTAGCTGGAAAAGGTGCCTCTGAGGGGGTCTAGAATTCAAAAATTCCTTGTGACTATGTTCAAATCACATAAGTGTTAACAAATAAACTCTAATTTGGATGTCATAAGAAGAGTATGGGTTGTTTTAGCTTGTGACTTTAAAAAAAATATATTTATTTTACTGTATTAGTTGAGAAGCTTATGGTGGAAAAAGAAATTTTGCCACCCAGACAAGATCAATGCATTTACACTACTATATTAAATACGTCCTCAGCCTGTAATGCTTCAAGAGCATGGTTCCATAGTCATGGTCAGTGGTATTACCCAAAGCTCTGGAATCCAAAAGGCTTCTTCAGGGTTTTTTTTAAGTTGTTTTTAAACCCAGTATTTGCTGAAGGAGCTGAGCTTTTTCATCTGTTCAGTGCCAAGATTTCTTCTTCCAGTCTATGTCACCAGGACAAAACTTGTATATCTACACTACTAACAGAGACTTGGAACTTTGGTTTGCTTGGGTTTGGTTTTTGGGAAGCCTGGAACGCTTTGAACGTAGGGATACAAAGCTCTTTATTTCAGCAGGATGGGCTATGATATTCCAGAGCATCACACCCCTTACTTGTGCTGTCCTCCTCAGCACTGAATCTTTGAGTTTGTCTGAAAAACAACATGGCCCTGTTCAGACAACCACCTTGAGTCAGTTGGCTGGGCAGCAGCCTCAGAGCCACAAGCACATCCTTCCCCAGGCGTGCACAATCACCTTCTGTCACAGCTTCCCACGACGCTTCCTGTACCCACCGCGGTCCGGAACGGCTCCCGGGAGGCCAAGAGCCATTGACGCGCGAACGTCGCGCACCTACGGTGGGCAGGGCTGCCTGCGCAGCCACGGGCAAGCCACCGAAAATCCAACCCACAGAAAATCCAACCCACAGAAAATCCAACCCACAGAAAATCCAACCCACAGAAAATCCAACCCACAGAAAATCCAACCCACAGAAAATCCAACCCACAGAAAAGTCAGCCAGGGCACTTCATGACCTGAAGCACAATGGCCAGAGAATCCAACAAAGTGAGAAGTGTGACTTATTAAACCCCATTTATTAAACCACCTTCCTGAGCTGCAACCAGTACAATTTAGAAATGCTCCAGAAACTGAACCAACCCATAAATATTGAGAATTGATTGTCAGAACTTCTTTTGCCTCTCAAGGTACTTGTGATTACAGTGGAAAGTCCATTTTTAGCTCACAATTTAACAGCTGGTTAGCTGAAGTGATACTGTCAAGTTTAGTATTTATACATATTATAAGCATACTAAAGAGAGATCTTTTTTTCCTGTGAAACCAATCACTGATAAATTCTTTAACTCCACAAAGAAAAAAAGTCCAGTATGACACATACATATTCTATAGTCTTTAAAATTCTACATGTAGAAAAACAAAAAAGAAAAATGAAACTTTCAAGGAAGTAGCAGCAATGCAGGGAACTAACTGAAAACTTACATAGAAAGCCTTGTGAAATTTACATAACTCTACTTTTAAGTTATTAGAAGTACAAATAACAACAAAGGGATTAATTTCACCTTAAAATAATTTTACGTGTATTTTAGTCTGTGCTCAGACTTACAGCCCAATCTAAATACTAGCACATATAAAGATTTTGTGTTTAACAGTTTTTTTTTTCTACCCAATTGTTTGTGAGTTTAGTTTGGATTACATATATTTTGAAAACTTTTAGTGTCTGACAAATCTATAACAAAACAGAAGACTGGAACTTTATTCCTAAAACTTTTTCGCCTACTTCTGAGTCAGCAGCTTTGCCTCACCTACACTTTGCTGGAACAGATTATTTTCAAACAGCAGTAACAGCAACTTCCTTCTCCGTGTACTTCAGGACTTCACTTCTCTCACACATGTACACTCTGTCCTCCAAAGGGCAAATGACCTTGACAGGGCATGACTCATTCTGTCCCTTGGTTAACTCCTAACCTTCAAACTGACTTGAGGCTGCTTATTTTACACATCTCTGCTGCTACCAAGATAGTAAAGGGTTATGGTCACACACGCTGTGTTGCGTGATTCAGGTAAAATGATCAAGTTCTAAAATGCTGGGAAGGTTATTTCCTTGTTCTTCAAAGTTAGGGCAACAATGCTGCCAGTGAAACAGCTTGGAAGGCATCCAGTTTACTTTTTTTGGTCTTTGTGACAACCCCAGTCCTTAGACAGTAACTTTCATAGGCTGTTACTTTGGAACTCTCCGTGCTTCTGTGGCAATCCGCCAGATGTAAAGTCTGGATGTTACCCGTGGATTCTGCAAGTCCTTCAAATGCCTTAATTCACACAGGAGCCAGCGAAGATTAGTACTTTATAAAAGGAGATGCATCTGCTGCTGCATTATATAATCTCCAGCCACGCGGAAGCAAGTTGCAGGGCTCAGCCTCTTGCTGAGCACGCTACTGCTGCTTCAGGCAGTGCCCTGCCACACTTTTAAATGAAAATGGCGATTTGGCCACCAGACCATTAACACAGGGATGCTCAGATTCTCGGTTCCTCCTAGAATCATATAGCAGTGGAACCGATGTCACTGAGGGCAAACTGGTTAAAACTTGAACAAGTGTAGCCCCACCGAGGGGTAAGAGAAGCCATTTAACCGCATCGATTTGTTTTTTCCATCCAGAACTGCAACATTTTCCTCCTCGATGGCAACAAATCCCTTTCATCCCGATTAGAGTTTCGGCTAATCCTAGGTAAACCCGGGGGCTCCCCGTTATTCCTGCGGGCAGGGGGAGGGAGGATGCTTCTCCCAGCCCAGATGACGCAAAGAGGCGGAATCTGCAGCGACTCGCAGCGGATCACGTACACACCGGCGGAGGGAAGGAGGGAGGGAAGCAGGGAGGGAGACACTGGTCCATGCAAGCCACCACCGCATGGACGCGCCGGGAAACCCGGGGAAGGGGAGAGGGGGAGAGGGGAGGCTGCGGGCTCGTCCCGGCACCTCCCCGTGTAAAATCTGCGGAGAGATCGGTCCCTAACCCACCGAGCCCAAGCAGAACGAAAGGAGAGGCTCCCACCCCCCATCCTCTTCACAAACGCGAACGAGTGCCGCTGCTTCTTTAAGCGAAAGTACTCTCGAGACAGTCCCGGCGAAAAAAACAAAGTAAACCAACTGTAAATTAAGAGAAGGTGTTCAATCAATGATAATTCCTTTTAGCAACTCTCCTCGTATAAGCAGAGCAAGAGTCCTCTCGAACAGCACGGAGCGTTGCGTGTTTGAAATCTTAATTAACTGAAACTTTAAACTATTACCATAGAATCACAGAATATGCTGAGTTGGAAATGACCCATTCTGGTAGGAAAGGAGAAACTAAAGTGTAAAAAAAAATGGATTCTTGACTAGGTATATTGTGATCGAGCCTCTTTTCTTTGCCATCCTTCTTAATGTCTGCAGGTCTTTTGTTCGCCCTGTCCTGTAGTAGCTACGACTTCCTCTACACTGAAGAGATTTAAGAAGGCGAGACACGTTTCTAACATACTCCTACAGGGTGGGAAAGTAAACCACCATCTGAGCGTTCTAAACCACGGGTAGGAACATAAACGTGTTGCTGGTGCCAAAACGAAGTGAAAAGCAGATGAGGCGAGGGCTGGCAGAGCCCCAGCAGCGCAGCCAAGCCTCCCACCCGCCGTGCAGGGCAGCACGACCTCTTCTTCCCCCGCTCGCATCAGCCATCCCTCCTCACCCCACCATCTCCCCAGGGAACCAGACAGCTCGGTAGTAAAAGTTACTGCAGCAGCGTTTCTACCCTCTCCCTTGCCCAGCCTGGGGCAGAGGAAACGTGGAGAGGGAGGGAGAGGGGAAAAAGGGGTGAGAAGGGAAGAAGGGATGTTTGAACCGGGGAAAAAGGGGTGAGAAGGGAAGAAGGGATGTTTGAACCTTAAGAGCCCAAGCCGTGCAAAAATGATTTATCTTTTAAATGCGCTTAGTAGGAAAGCCGGGTCGAAGGCCAGCACGGAAAGAGGAACCCGAGCACCACTGCAATCCCGTGTGAGCCGCTCCCAGAGCCCTCTCTCCACTCCCTCCATGTGCCGCACCGTGGCTTGCCGACACCAGCCCTGGAGCAGCCCACGCTGTTACCCCGGCCTCCCTCATGGGCGCCCGGCCAGCCGGGGAGGCCCTTCCTTCCTTCCTGCCCCTCACACCGCCCTCCAGGGGCTCCTCGCCCTCTCCTCCAGCTGCCCCCACTCCCCACCGTGCCCGCAGCTCCCCCGCGGCTCCTTCCCCTCGTCCTCCCCGTGCTTCCGGAGTAAACGGTGCGAGCCGTTACCTTGGGCATCGCCGCCGCTGGTCAGCACCGCGATGGCCTTCCCGGCGCCCGAGAGGTTCTCGAAGAACTTGGGCTGGTGATCCATGGCGCTGCGGGAGCGGCACCGGCGGGCGAGGCGGAGCGCGGTCGCTGAGGGAGCCCCTGGCCGCCGGGGTCTGCCCCCGCTCCGCTGGACCGAGCGTTCGGCCTCTGCGGGAAAAGAGCCCGAGCAGCCCGGTGTGGGTGCGTGGTCACCGGCACGTAAATCTCTGCAGAAAACCTGAGGGAAGGGGCGAGACTGTGTGCAAAATCCCGGGAAAAAAAGCGAGCCGAGCAGCAGCTCTTAAGCTCCTCTCACCCGCCGCCCCCCGCTCTGCCCCGCCGCCGCGCCCTCCCCGCGCGCCGCTGACGGCGCGGCGCGGCCCCGCCCCCTCAGCCCTGCGGGAGCGGCGCTGACGGGCGGGCGGCGCGGCCAATCAGCGGCCGAGCTGGCGCCGCGAGCGGGGCGAGGGCGCGGGCAGGTGGGCGGGGGCGGCCCCAGCGGGGCGGGAGTCCCGGAGCCGCCTCCCCGCCCTCTTTCCCCTTCCCCCGCTCCTTCCCGGCGCCCGAGGTGGGGGCGATGCGGGAACATGGCTGGCGCCTTGGCACGGCGGCAGTGCGGGGGAGGGAGTTGTGTTGGCTAGAGCTGGCTCATCCTCCCCGCAGTAGCGGCTGAGGAACGCCGCGTGTCTCCGTCGCGCCTGCGGCTCCCCCGGGCAGCCCCTTCAGCGGAGGCTCTCCGGCGGCTTCCCGCCGCCCTCACGGCTCTGCCGGAGGCTCGAGGGGGGAATCCGCTTCCAGCGTGTCGGTTCCTCGCAGCCCGATGCCTTCGGGCGGCTCGGGCTCGCTGGCCCGCCCGGCTGCTGCTCGGAAGGCTCTGGCAGGGTGCGGAGAGCGCGGCTCATTCCCGCTGGGAATGCGGGACGGACAGACAGACGGCTCCTGGCCGCGTCTGGCAGGATCCGTGGCCCGGGGGCGGGCAGGGACACCCTGAGGCCCCGAGCTCTGCTCCTCTGGCCTCTCATGCTCCTCAGGTGTGTGCTCCCGCTGAGGCTCCATAGCCCGCAGTGGGCGTTCAGGCGCCGGTAGGAACAGGAATTCTGTGAGTATTGGCGACTGAGACAGAGTTTGAGTCAGAGAGTCAGAGAGCAACAGAGGCAAAGCAGCTGGGAGGAATTGCTCTGGGTGGGAATCGCAATCTTCCTGCCTTTCTTTTCGTCCTCCTCTTATGCCGTGATGCTTTTGCCTGGGGAGTGGTTAGTGCTAAGTACTACTACTTAAGTGCGCTCTTAAACTCCCTGTATTGTAACCCCACGCTGGCAGGGTAATTCTCTTGATCATAGCAGCGTGCGTACTCACACGAGTTTTGGTAATTTAGGCAAATAAAGCTGTATTACCCTCTATACAGTTGTTTGTGGTACTTTGCATAAGTAAAAGTATTTGCGAAATCGGGCCAGCTTACTTGCACGAAATAATAAAGCAAGTCAGGGAGAGAGTCAGGAGCAGCATCAAAATGCTGACTCGAGTTTTATGTTTTAATTGCTGTGTTAATTACTGGTTTTATTCAATGTCTTCATCACATCACAGACAACTCACATCGTAAAAATACACGTGCTCATCCTGTCAGCTTTCACACAGGCACATGTGGAAGTACAGTCATTTGAGTAGTTCAGTCAAAATTACTCATAGATAAGTGTTTGAAGCCATACCTGAAAATGGATACTTATACCTAGCGTGTGGGCAGCCCACACTTTTTGTAGTTTGCAAATCTACACCAAGACTGTAATGAGTGTGATCTGACAAACAGAAACGATTCATTGACAAATAGATTGCATACCATGAACATTAATATCTCTGTAGGGAATTTGCTGTATTCTTTCCTGAATCTGAAGTCTTGAGTCACAGATTATAATGGTAGTGAACTTCTCTTATAGAATCCTTAAATCACGCTGTGTTCAAAAGATTTTGGTTTGATTTGAAATCATGTTATTTTATTTGAGAATAACTCTGCAAAAGCTGAATTAAGGTATTTGAGTGTGTCTTGGTGTGGAAAGACAGGAGTCTGCTAAGGAAGGCAGGAGCCTCCCCTGAAATGGAGAATGTAAACCCTCCCCACCCCTCCAAATTGCTATAAATTTTAAATTAAGGGGCTCTCAGGCAAAAATATGGGTGCAGGAAATAACAGTTCTTTAATAGGGAAAATAAAAAAAAAGATAAAATAAACAATGCAGTACACTAGAACAACACTGAGAGTCAGAACCCAGCCTGACACCCTGTGGGTCAGGGTGTTGGTGGCAGTCCCATTGGAAATGTGGCTGCAGCCCTCCTGCAGTGTCAGGTGTGTTTCTGTTGGAGCAAAGGGGATCTGTAGAGAAGGATGTATTCTTCCTCTGTGATCCCATGGAAGAAGAAGAGGCAGCTGCTGTTTCTCTGGGGAATCCCATGGAGAAAGCCATGCTGGTGTCTCAAAAACCTCTGGATTGTATCTGGGGAGCAATGCTTGGCTCCTCCCTCTGGGCAGAGCATCTCCCAGTGGGATGTTACAGTTCTTATCAGTCATGCACTGGCATTCAATAGTCTGTTATCAGCAATGTCCCCTCCCGAGGGAGGTGTGAATGTGGTCACTCAAAGAGAGAGATAAAGCAAACTGCCCACCTGGCAAAGGTAATCTGCCATACAGATGGTAATGGAAAACAACTTGCATTGCATTCTTCAACAGAGTGATTCAGGACTTGATCCAAAACCTGTAAAACCAAGAAGGTCTATTGCTGGTAGAAACTATTATGACTATTTTAGCACCATGGACGAAGGACCATTGTCATCTCAGGACCACTTTGACAAAGACAACTTCTTGTTCCTAGTGTTTGCTTGGTGCATCTATTAAAAATGGCTATTCACTGTAGCTATAACATTCACACTTTGTCTGGAAGTAGATGTGTCCCTGTTGCTTCCCAATACAACCTCGATGCTAAGGAGCTCCTATTTTCTGAAAGTATTTTTTTCTTCAGTTGCTCTATTGTACAATTAAACTTGTGATTATTTTTTTTCTCCCTCGTGTAACAAGGAATCTGCTAATATTTTCATCATTTATTATAGCTACTCCTTGTTCTTCAACAGAGCTGTCGGGGAAGAATTGTGTTTTGGCTGTGTTGGGTTTTTAGAGGTGGGAGGAGAGGAATGGATTTGGAACTGTTTGTTCCTGAGGCTGTCTTGATACACTTAAATATCTTCCAGCAATACAATTGCCTATAATCTTAAGAGTGAGTGACTGCCTGGCTTAAGGGTTGAAGATTGTTGGGGGAAACAGTGTTAGCCTTGTGGGATATTGTTAATGCAGCTAGGTACACATGTATAAATCATACTGACACTGAGAGAATAGGCTCTTTTCAGATAAACTGTGTATCTGAATAAAGCCTCAGCAGGTCATTTGCACACTACATTAGCTGTTATAATTGTCCTGTTACTGTGATACTAAATGGAACCAGTTTACCTGGAACAGAGAGGGCAGGTGAGTTTGACTGTTCTCTGATACCATTGCAGGTGGTCTGGTGCATCCTTTTCACATTTCCTGTTTGTTCCCTGTGCCATATAGGTCAAGCATATCTGCCCATCTTTGAATCTTATCATGACCTAAAAAATCCTGATTGACCATTTAACATTGGCTTGCTACCCACCTTCCCTTGCTACACCAGCATCATTACAGGTGCTGCTTTAAACTGTACAGTTCATCTTCTGGGTGTGATACCACAGGTGCACCCAGTACCACATCCAGCACAGCATTTTCCACTGAAATCAGGTTCACCTGGGAAGAACAAGTTATGCCCAAAGAGAATGAGATTACAGCATGGATACTAGAACTGAAAGAATGGATTTCCAGACAGCTGAAACAGTTTTCTACAGCTAGACCTTTCTAGGGTGTGGATTTTCTGGCATCTGTGGTACCTGAGCCCACACTTCCAAGTTTGTCTAAAGTTCTTGGAGGAGTTGTTTCTTCTGCTCAGCTGTCTTTCTTTCATGACACTTTGGAATCATAAAGACAAATAAATTCTGCATATTCAACTTTTTAGTATTATTAAAAACCAGGCAGAGAACAGAAAATCAGATGGAAGAATTTACAGAAATTCTGGCATTTTGAAATTATGCAGGCTAGTCATGGAATGCACAGATAAGCATGAAAAGAAGGAACTAATAAGTCATTTAGATATCATTTCTGAGCAGATGGTGACAGTGATTTCTTTAAGAGAACTGACTGGTTTTTTTCATAATACTCCCCTACTTCCCGTACGACAATATTTCCTGGTCCTACATGTCAGCTATAGAGGATTTTTTATTGTTTTCAGTGAGGAACGACAAAACATTACCATATATTCATCATGAAGGAAAATCATGTGTTGAACATGAGCTACAACCTTTTCTTGAATGTCAAATGGCTGTTGCTTTGAATTTGCTGTAACTGATTCTTCACTTGAAAGATTAGGTACAAATTTAAGGCATTGAATAAATTCCCACTGAAATAAAAGTACAAGAGTTTTTAATGGTACTTCTGTAAATGAAAAGCACAAATTTAATTCCTATGTTTACGTAATTATAACTGTTAATAAAAATATAAAAGACAATGATTGAACAGTACTTTCTAGAAGTAATTTCTTCCACTCTGTTTTTATCTTAGAATCTAAATGTAAAACATGATAAATCAGTAGCAAATTAAATGCTAGCCAAAACATTCTGAATGGGAGTGTTGTTATATAGCTTTAAAACCAAAAGCTATTGTTCAGCTTATAGTAGTTTGGAAGCCTCCGGGGTTTTAAGGAAAATGTTCTATAAGTAGTTATATGGAAAATATGTCAGTATGGTCTTTAGCCTTGATATTATTTGTTCTCTGGTAAATTCATGTATGATTTCTTAAATGACACATACACACTTTTAATTTGTGCCCAACAGGTTCATTATGTGTCACTGTTTTTCCTTCCTCCTGCTGCCGGCTCCTAAATTTACTGCTTAATGCTGCCATCAAACAACATGCTATATATGTCTAGGTTATCTAACTTTCAAACTTTGATTATTGAAAAAAAAACCCAACCAAGTTCTAAACCCCTAAAACCTCATCTTTCTGTGGTTTGATGTGACCTGGAGTCCACTTCCTAATTGAAAAGTGCATTATTCTTTATGTTTTATTGGGTAGGAAAATTCACAACTGAGCTAAATACCACCCAAAATTATTGCAGACCAAAGAGGATCTGTGTTACTGTAAAAGATACATGGTGTAAGATACACTCTTTTTGGAAAAATTGAGCCATGCTAGTCATACATGTATCATAATTGCTCAGAGGTTTAAAAATCCTCAGAAACAGGAAAAAACCTGCTGAACACTTCAATACGAGGAAACGTGCTAATTAGTCAATTAATCAATCATACAATTGACTAAGCTATTTCTCCAGGTTTGGGGGCGAAGAAAATGAAACCCTTTCCTAGAAAATTTCCACAGTGAGCCATCATTTGGTACCACAGGATAATTTGCAAACTTGCTGTAGTGTGAGCCACAAAAGGTATGTATTGGGATATGGGTAGGGCCATGTATACATGTTCACAGTCTGCATTAAAAGGATATGGACTACTCATGTGTTCTCAGAATGTGATAGTTCTGCAGCTTTCTCTTAACTAGTGTGAAAGGATTTGAGATACCAAGGAGAATTCTTACTATTCATGAGATAATTCTCAAATTATGTTTGTTTCGTTTGATGGTAAGTGTAAAAATGTGAACAGTAACCTTAGAACATTGTCTAAAATGCAGAACTTTCTTTTAGATGAATGCCCTAATTTATTATAGGTGGTATTATCCTTTTGTACAGTACTTCTGAATTACTGAATCCTTGGAACAACTTCACCAGGAGGGTTGGAGTGTCCCCATCCAGAAAATGTCCTCTTGATTGGTGGGCAGATTGTGGAGGAAGGCTTCAATGTACCTGGACAAGACTTATCTCATTGAGCATGCCTTCCTAACTGAAGTGTTAGACTATATATATATATATATATATATATATATATATATATATATATATATATATATATATATATATAAAGGTGTGCATTATGGAGTATTACATGGAGGTCACCACTGTTAAAGAGTGAATGATATTAAGGAGTTCTCTGAAGATTTGTTATATCATATTCCTTGACAGAGTTTGGTTAGAATAATGTTTAGCCACTTGTTTCTGAAAAGACACAAATACAGAGCACATCAACTAAGTGCTTATGTGGATTGGGGCCAAATGGATAATTTGGCTTGAAGCTTTCTCTGTTCCTTCCCTTAGCAGGATTGATGGAAATACCTGCAAGGGGAAAAGTCTGAAAGAACCAGGAAAGATAAAGAATGTAGATGATTTGTGCAACTTAGGTCTGCTCAAGGAGACAGTAGTCTCTTCTCCTTTTTTATGACATGAAGAATCATTTTTATGTCTAAGAGAAAAACAACCAAAAAATCAAAGGAATGTTTTTCTACTTAAAACTATGTGCTCATAACTATATTTCAAAAAATGCTACCATTAGTAATGATCTGATCTCATTAATTTGATTGGTTAGTGTAACTTCATTCCTAAATGTAAGCTCTGATATTTTACAAGCATCACAATGGTTGCTCCCTTCCACAAAGAATAGAATTTTACAGAGTTATCATGGCAATATAGTTGAAGTATTATAAATGTTACATATACACGGTTACTGATATGATGAATTAAGAATGCAGTCCTCCCAAATACTTGTTTGTGCAGTAGTTCCCCCAAATATTCAACAGTTCTTGTAATACTGGAGAATTTTATTTTATTTAAAAATAAACTGATTGTGGCTTATAGTTTGCAATCTTTATGTTTTGTAATACATGAGAGTTAAATAGAAGACCTTGTTGTCCATTGCAGTGTAAATCCTCAACTTCCTACTTACCAAATGCTTTTGCTGAAGTGTGAGAATTTATATTGCTTTTATTTGTGCTGTTAAATAATGGATTTGAGATATATTTCTTGTTGGTTTACTTTACCTTTGAGGATAGATTTCACTCTTTGCAATAGAGATTGTGCATGTTTTCTTTGCAGTTTTGTGCCTTGCCTGAAAATGGCAGCTCCAGCAAAGCTTAAAATAACTTAGGTGGTTGTGGAGACCTCAGGCAGCCATTAGTGACAGACTGCTCAGATGGACAGAGTGATACACGACTGCAGATTTTATTGTACATTATGTGACCCTAGTCCTCCAAAGGCTCTTGTTCAGCATGGTGTCTTCGAATTAAGAGTAAAAATTGCCTAAGCCTAATGGAGACATTGATCTGGGGGGCAGTGAGGTGGAGGGACAGCATAACTGCTGTAAATGGAATGTGTTCCAGAGTGTACAGGACGTTTTTGTCTCTTTCGAAAACTCTCTGGGGAGTACCGTGCCACAGAGTTGTGTTTGCAAGACTGAGGAGACTAGAAAAAACAATTTTGGTACCAGAGCTGAGAGTGGGATCATCATTACACGTTTGTTAGCAGCCAGTAGGTTCTGAGAGAGATTACAAGTACCTAGAGAATGCAATGAAGTAAGGTATTCCATCCAAATAATTAGCATTTCAAGAGCAGTCTTTGCCTTCCTTTCCTTCCTTTAATGTATTTTCTTATCATCCATTTTCTTTTTCTCCTTGCTTTCACTACTTTCCACTTTCTTCCCACCTCTTTCCTCCTTTCTTCTTAAATTGAAGATAAGAATAACAGGTTTTTTCACTCCCATTGTTAGTTTTAATATAGTAGTTAACTGCTACAATTTTCGTACTCTTGCTTCTAAATATTTCTATGGCATTGATTTAATATCATAACAGAGGATGAAAAAAGTGTAATGCTTCCCTTACAGAATTAAAAATATAGCCTGTAATAAGTGGCAGAGCCATTTTCATTTGCAAGAAGCCAGTCTGGATGCCTCATGCAATGTGATCTGTTTTCTTCCTGTGAGGGGAATTAATAACATCCCATTTCTCCTTGTCTCTGAAATTTAATAAGTTAGCAAAGATGTATTTAATATTGAATTCCTTGGAAAATGCATTTGTATGCATCCCTCACACAGAACAGCACAGGAAAAAGTCTAATCTCGGATTCTGTGGCACAACCCCCACCCTCCCCTCTGAAAAAAAGTCAAGCACAATAAAAAAACCCCAAAAAACAGCCCAAACATATTGCCTATGCCAGAACCCCCAGTTTAGAAATAGTTTACAGGTATAACTGAGAATTTAAGTGGCATATTTAAACTATGGAACAGAGCTGAGTAAAAAGTCCAAACCAGGTTGGGTTTGCTTTTATTTACAGAAAAAATAGTGTTGTAAACTTCTGTGTAGCATAGAATTGAAGAATTTAAGAGTTTGAGCCAGTGCTCAAATATAATAAATATCCAAATACAAACATATTAAATATCTGGTTTCTTGCCTTTTTGTTTTTTTTTTTCTTACTCACATAATAATTGCTTGAATCCCCTTAGAATTTAAATGAAGAAAAATTGATTTATTTGATTGTTTTTGTAAGTGACCAAGGTTCTTTCAAAATACATTTGAGTACTACCATTAGCATCATTATGTGAAAGTAGACGGCATACTGTGAGTAAATTGAATGGTGATTGTTTGGATCAGGCATAGATGGAGCACATTTAATGTTCAATGTTTACAGTCAATTTTCTTAGGCTGCTCATTTCCCTTCCAGGAAGGCAGTGTTTCTTTGACCTTGAGTGACCCATTTGCTGCTGAGACCAAATGCCTCACACAGCAGCTTGCCTTTAGAATCTCAGAGGTGGAGGAAGGTTGGCACAGGTCTCCTATTGCATTCACAAGTGTTTTGGTGTAGCTCTCTTCAACCTTTTTCATCCAGGGGATCAGAAGGTGTACTTGAATTATCTCCTCCTCTGTGTCCCAGTGTAGGATGTACTTTGGAGCATGGTATAGCATCTTCCATGGAAGGGAAGAATGTCAGGTACAGGCTAAAAGCATCAGGTGGGGCTTACACAGGTGGTTCCACTGCCAAGCAAGTTACAGCTGGCCTGAAAATAATTTTGTTTAAGAAAGAACCGGTGTCGTTTTAGAAATTTGGGCTCCTGTGAGGAAATTCTTACTGTGCAGTTGTGTAGGTGAACAGCATGAGTCAGTGTAGGATTGTGATTAATGAGAAAAGAGGAAAAATTTTATAGCTGACAGATTCAGACCCAAGGGGTACCTCCTTGTGCAGGTAAGAGAGTTGTTAGAAGCATGAAGAGACCAAAATTACTGAAATTACAGGCATTTTCTTTGCAGGTGTTAGGGCCACAATTTCCCAAAAGCCATGCCCCCTGAGAAGAGGCCACAGTGCCTGCTGCTGTAGATGATGTCATTAAAGGAGGGGATTTTGCTACAGAGTTAGGCCAGCACTGAAAATGAAAGTGAATATGACTTGTGGAGTAGGTCTGGCAGCACGCAGCCAAGTCTGGAGCAGCGATTACTTCCATGGCTTGTCAGTCAGCAAACACCTGCAAAAACAGCAATAACCATCCTTAGGAGGAAAGGTGCAGTGTGGGAGGGAGAGGCTGCTGAGCACAAATCCAGCACACAGATCACACGGGGAGGGCAAATGGGAGATTTGTACTCTGTTCCTTTATCGTGGAGCTGATTCAGTTTTACAACCTTTTCAGCCTTGTAATGAGTTCACATCATCAGGTTTGCAGCACAGTTTCCCCTCTGCTCTGGGTTAGGCATTCAAAGTTAAACCTTATGAGATAACATGAGTAACAATTTGAAGTAGTTTCCAAATTAGCTTTAAATAATTTTGCCATGTAAATATTGTACTTAAAAATGAACATTGCATCTGGTTATATCTTTCAGGATATGAGAGTTTAATAAGAAAATGTCTTTGACCAGGAATAAAGAATTCAGATGTAAGAGACTACCATATGGAAATAATATTTTCATTATTTTATCTGTAATGTTTAATATTCGCTGGCAATTTTACCTATATTATCTATATTTATTAAGAGGCAGAAGTTATTCAAAAAAAAAAAAAAAGATGGACAGTGTTTAAATAGCAGGAGCAGAATGTTCACTCTCATTAACAGGAACAGCAGGTCATTCTTGCCAATAACATTCAGTTCTGCGACAAAAGAGAGGAAAGCAGAGTGGCTAAGGCTGGAAGGTTATCTGGTCCTACCTGTCTGCTCAAGAAGGATCATTCTAGAAAATATTGCACAGGATTTTGCATCTGGATGGTTTTTGAAGTGACCCCTATGCAAGTTTACAGTTGAGACGTTGGAGCCATGTGTCCATTTAAGTTTCAAGGCTGAGTTAGAAAGAATTGTGAATCTGCTGAGCTGGACAAAGGCTAAACATGTTCCTCTGTGCTAGACCTGCCCTTCTAGAGGGGAAGCTGGGGTTCCAGGTAAATTCTGTATTTCTGGTGAGACTGTCTTATGAACTCAGATTGTTGATGATGGAATTATTTTCAGGACTCCATGCTGCAAGAAAAGTCTTACTTGGAAAACAACTTGATAACTCAGCTAGACTTTGCTAGGTTTTTCTGATGTGCAGTTGTGGTATATTCATGGGAAATGCAAGTGAAGAAGGAAAAAGGATGGGGTGAGAATATAAAAACATGAAAAGGAAAGAGCTTTAGCTATAAAGCTTCTTTATTGCAGAACTGCTGTTCTGTTTGTCAGAAAGAGTGTTGTCTGTGAACAGTTCCCATTAGAAAAAACATTTGGTATTCCAAGCTAGCTAGAGAAAACGGGACTATTAAATTGTACTAGACTTGAGTGGTTTCAAGAAGTGGAATTTAATAATATCGTAGTATGACAGTGGATCAAGTATTAAAAGTAACTTGTAAAGAGCAACATGGTTGCTATAAAATCCTTACCATTTTTCTCTAAGCATTTCAAAATTATCTAAAGCAAATTAGACTTAGGATGATTACAGCAATAAGACTTTCACGTGAAGAGTGTGTTGCTAACAAAGTCCAACAAAACAATATAAAATCCCTTCATCAAAGCACCATGAGCTATTAGTGTTTTGATGTGCAGTGTGGACTGACTCATACGAGCTTAAGCTAAATGGAAGCTCTCTGTCATGATCAGGGACGAAGAAGAGTTCTCTGGAGTATAATTCAGAGCAGCTTTTTTTCTCTTATTAGCCTACAAGTAGCTCCCCCAGCCTGTAACAGGCTGTGCTGTTGCAAGGTTTTTTCATCTGCTATGTCTGAGTGAAGATCACATAAAAAGGCAATGTGGGGCTGCTTTCTTCCAATGCTGTGGTTAGCTCAGATTAAACTGAAAGCCATGTATTCTCATTAATGTCTAGAAGCTGGTTTGTGGCACTCATTCCTTCTTGTTTCCAGCTGTGAGTTTATGTTAAAAACTGAACAACAGCTCAGTTGCTATAGCTGATTAAAATCAGCAGTAAGCAGAATTTTCCCATTTGTGTCTTTTTGCCTCATGCTGCTCTTCCCTGTCCCTCTTGAGATGCCTCTGTGCAAATGGAGTGGATTAAAACTCCAAACATCAAATAACTAGTGTATATTTTGGTTGTCACATTCTAATAGCATAAATATGCCATTTAAACTTGCTCCTGCTATTTTTGCCGTTCCTGTATGCCACCAGGTGCATTTCTTGAGAGATAGCTGGGTCAAAGGCAGCTAGGAGCTCTTACTATATCAGCTACACTAAAATGTTCATGCTGAATCTGAGTGACAAACCAAACTGTGCTATGTGCTTCATTACATTTATCAGTTCAGACTATAACAAGGGTACTTTTAGACTTTTAATGATGCTGGTTATCCAATACAGACTAGGGAAGAGTTTAAAATCAAATTACATCACATGATATTGGGAAAAGCCTATGGAAATAAGAATGCAGGGTGAAAACTTTCAGTGTTATCACGGATCTGCATGTATGTTGGAAAGAGTGACCACTCTCATCTCTTTCATAGGTTGGAATTGAAGACTCATTAATCTGGTCTCAGTAAAAATGATGTTTATATAATACAGTATTGCTAGTCAACTTCCAGTATTATACTTTTAATATGTTCTTTACTTAAAAGATTGTGCTTGCTACATCTGAGGATATACACACTTCTTGTAATTATCAAGGCTGCTACTGAGGAATAAGGTTTCACAAAGATGCTTTTAAGATGAAATTTTGAGTGTGAATACTCAACAGGTAAAGTAAGCTATGCTTAAATTTTGATATTACAAATTCCTCTAGGCAGATAAAATTATATTTGCTGGACATAAGTCCTAGAAGAAAGTACTAGAAAAGAGTAGTTTTAAATTTTCTGCATGCTAGTGAAAAGAGTACTAGAAAAGAGTAGTTTTAAATTTGTGCATGCTAGAGACTTCAAATAGAAGAAAAAAGAATAAATTTTGTCTATTCCAAAGATGATGTTTCATAGTGTGTACAGTCTGCTTGCTTTATTTATATTCTGAAATACTTTCATGTTGAAATACTTCATAAACATATGCTAAATAAGATAACATATATTCAATCCTCTATCTACAGCTTTCCAAGAAAAAGTGTAGGCTGTTTAACATGATAATTCTTTCATATTTTTAGTTCTCTTCCTTTTAAAAATCTTTTCCCTCCAGCCTTTTCTTTTCTCTCTCACTGCAAAATTAGTGCTTTAGAAGATGCTAAATAGCTTCTGTCTTTTTTTTCCCAAAGCATAAAAACCTTTAGCAATTCTAATGCTGTTTGTCAGGAAAAATAAAAATTTGAATAAACCACTCATGAATAGTGAGTTATGCATTGATATTTTTTGAGTCATGTTAAATTTTTGTTGTATAAGACCAAGATTGCTCTTGGTTATTCTTCTCTTCAGAGCCCAAGTGAAGTATTGATCTTTAGCCTGTGTGTTGATCATGCTATGGCCAAGTGTTTTGAAGTTTGCTTGGGTATTTTTGGGCTACCCTGTGCTGTAGAGAGTTTTCCTGAGAATGAAGGAAAAAAAAGAGTAAATTTTGTAAATTTATATGTATATGTATAGATAGATAGGTAGATAGATGTATATATATATAAATATAATTTTTTATATATTTATACCTGCTGGTCTAAACTTTCTGTCACTGCCTGGCACACACACAGAGTGGATTGTGGCCATGACTTGTGATTGATGTCCCCGGACAGAATATAACAGATGTTTTAGTTTCATATATCGCTCTAACTTGCCTGCAAATACGTGAATAAACAGAAAAATGTGTTACTATGAAGGGAGCACAGGTTGGTTTATTCATTGAAGAGCAAAGAAAGTTAGAAATTGCCAACTTTTCCATCAGAAACTAAAATGTCTGTCCTTGGCTATTTGAAATGCACAGTGTCACTGCTAGATGCCTAAAAATTTCCCAATACTAGTCAATCTTCCTGTATGGTAGAAGATTTGGATATATATTGTAAAAATGATGCATTCATCAAATGCTTCATTATCTGAAACTTGAAAGCCCAGTGAATCTCTTCACTCTTTTATTTTTCCAAAGTTGTTTTTGTCTCCTTATACTTTCTGCATTAAATAATTTAAATGCTTTTTGTACTTTCCAATCTGATCAAAACAGGTTATGACCAGTATTAAAATAAATATTCAGACATATGCATTAGAATAATAATCATACTCAAACTCAGTTTACGAATGTCTACATGTTACAGAATAAATATGTGTATGTTTTAAATTGAACTATAATCAAGGGAACACATTAGAAAGTCACAGTAAGACTTTATTATTATTATTTCTATATTTTTCTTTTTAAGTATTTAATGCTATAATTATATATAATGTACTTACACTGGCGCTTTATGATGGAAAGGCTAGATTTAAATAAAAATAACACCAATATGTAATAATATCTGCCTTAGAAAGTAATGAATACAAAACACTCCTTCAGTTCAAAGATGTGGAAAGTCTGTTCATTATTTTAATGTATTATTTTGCTTAGTGGAATTTATTCATTGAAGAATATGGATTCATGTACCGATTTCTGTGTGACTTCAGGGGGTTATTTTTTTCAGCTGGAACAGTGTCTGCACACTGATCAAGTCTCAGCTGAGTGAACACTTTCCAATTCAGATGACGCATGAACAGGGCAGTATAATGAATATGTCCTGAAAGAACACGACTGAGTTTTGTGTTAAACTTGGTGACAAAGTGATGGTCCAAAAGGGTTAATATTGATTAACTGGTTACTCTTATATTTCTTTGTAAAAGATAAATTTTGGGGTTTTTTTCTGAAGCCATTTTTGAAAGGAGAGATAGCTTTGGGAAAGTCACACTGAAGTGAGATGCTAGGCTGCCTGTAAAGACTAGAACCAGATTTAAAACCAACCAAACAATGTCCAAAAATGGTAAGAAAATGACATCCATAGGGTATTACAAATATTTTTACTCTTTTCATCTTTGTGCAATCTAAGTTAAGAGTAAATATTAGAATCTTTTGCAGACTTCTGATTTGTTTTACCATCTTTGTTTGTCTGAAGAAAGAGCTTGAAAACCATTGCCTAGAAATCAGGAACCACAGGAATAAGGCGTAGCACATTGCTAAAAGATATTATGAAACACTGTTCATTCACTGTACCCCTCCCTTCTCTCCTTCAAAACTGTCAGTTTCATAGATGTTATCTTCTTCTGCAGGCTCTGAAATAATCAGTGAGCTGTTTGGAAAAATGTGCCAGTATGCAGTGCTGCCAGTGCCTATTAGATATCATGTGAGCATTTAAAGGTATTTTGCTGTTGAGCTGCCTAGTCTTTACAACAGAACACGGAGATTTGTTTGTTTGTTTGTTTTGTTTTGTTTGTTTTTTAAACTATCTGTACATGTATAAAATTTGCATCTGGATGACCAAACTGCAATCTCAGAATTTCTGAATGGCTGTTCCTCGCCACTGGCAGCACAGTGTTGTGGAAAGAGGTTGATCTTGTCATGCATGGATGGTTAGGCAGCCTTGTGACTGCAGTGGTAAAAGTGCAAGAGTGCAAATGTGAGATGTGCATTGGAAAAGCATTAGGCTGTCAGAGGTTTGTATTTCCATAGCTTGATGGATGTGAAATCAAACAGGGTAACTGATCTGCTGACTTTTTAGCTTGAAAACAGTTTTGGAGGGCCTTATCTATGATACCTATTTCATGAAAAATATCACCTTTGTTTTTATAAAACAAATAAATACAAATATATTCACACAGGGGTTTTTTGCATTCTTTTTATTAAGGCTTAAGTTTTTATATTAGTGTAGAAAAATATCTTGACAGAAATAAATTAATCTGTTTATAGTCTTAAAGGCATACAGTGTATTTGCTTCTTCCTTTAATTTTTACATCTTGACTTGATAGAAGATCCTTGAAGTGTGTGATGGGAACGGACTTTGCTAATGCTTTGCTCTTCTTCTGAAAGAGTAGTTTTCAATTCTTTGGAGTATCTCTCTGGAATGTGCATGGATCTCTTGCCAAACGCAGTGGTCATTTGACTGTGAAAAAAAAGGTTATTAAGAAGTGTCTATTAACTGGTTTGTAAAAAAAATACATCCAATATTATGGCAAGCAAAATGTGAGTTGAGAAGAAGCATATAATTATTTAAAAGAAATTTAAGAAAAAAAATTATTTTTAAGAAGTCTATCTAAAGTATAAATATTCTTTAGTATATATGATGACCTTTTCCACCAACAGACACATAGCTAATCCTGACCAATGTGATGTAAAGTTTTCTAAATAGGCACAGACTGCCATGGGTTTTGGTGCTGAATTAAAATGAAATGTTTTTTAAAAGCCCATGATGATACATTGGCCTTGACATGAGTATGGACCAGAAGATTTTCAGTGAGTGAAAATCCATAGTGCATGGGAGTGGGGCACAATTTCACAGGTATGTGCAGCTTTGATCAGCCATGGGACTTCTTGCACAAGAAGCTGCTTTTTATCTTTAAGACTTCCTTAAATTAAAACAGGCCAGGAAGAAACAGCCAAGGGAACTTACCTTGGCCACAAATTCCTCCATTTTCTTGAAGCAGCCTTTCACCAGAGATTCATGGCTAATGTTATGTCTGGGCTTCAGCTGAGGGAAGGGAAGGGAAGGGAAGGGAAGGGAAGGGAAGGGAAGGGAAGGGAAGGGAAGGGAAGGGAAGGGAAGGGAAGGGAAGGGAAGGGAAGGGAAGGGAAGGGAAGGGAAGGGAAGGGAAGGGAAGGGAAGGGAAGGGAAGGGAAGGGAAGGGAAGGGAAGGGAAGGGAAGGGAAGGGAAGGGAAGGGAAGAAGAGAAGAGAAGAGAAGAGAAGAGAAGAGAAGAGAAGAGAAGAGAAGAGAAGAGAAGAGAAGAGAAGAGAAGAGAAGAGAAGAGAAGAGAAGAGAAATGTTATTTTGAACAATGACTACTACATAAAAGTTCAAACAGTGCCCTCTGATGGACATGGTTATCAACTGAGAGCGCTGTAATTCTGCTGCCATGTGCAAGCCCGCTGAACGGGTTAATGCTAGAGGTAGTGCAGCACACAGTGTCTGCAGAGAGATCAGGAAATAAATATACCGGCGTTCAAGGGAAGGCAAGGGTCTAGGGAGCTTTTTGTTCTGTAGCAATACTGGTTTTGTCAGTGTGTGCTGTCTGAAGGAAGCAGATTTCAGAATAACTGGTGGTCACTGATATTCAGTGTTACAGATGTACAGAGGTGATTATGTTTGATCAGTAGCACAAAATAACTATTGATGTGTATGTGTGTATATATATATGTATTAAGCAGTGGTTATTGTCCATGGCTGGACACGCTTAGTCCTGGGGTCTGGCCTGGCAGGAGCAGCAGAGTGGGTTTGGATGTCAGTGTCCCTGTGCTCCTGCCCAGGCCAGTGTCCAGCCATGGAAAGCTCCCTGCCCCGTAGAGCTGAGCAGGGGTTCCCTCCCCTGCACCACTCTTTGCATGCCCAGTTTTGCTCTCCTGCAAATCTGGTGCCTGGCACAGGCATTAGCTCAAGGGAAGCTACAGTAAATCTGAGGCTTTGTCCTCTGTAAATAGTTCTTAAGCTGACCCCAACTGAGTTGACTATTTGCACGTGTGTTCAAGTAGTTCGCTCAGCTGAAACAGGCTGAATGCAGACGTAAGATTTTTTGCCTACAATTTGCATGTAATTTTTTATGCTAACTTGGCTTGTCAGAAGTCATACATACTTGAAGAAAAACACATGAAACTGATATTATTTAAAATAGTAGGTAATTCTGTTTAGAACTAGTGCAGTCTTTAAGGAGAAGAAAGTGAAATACTGGTTTTTAGCATCACATCTTTAGATAAGCCCATAAATAAAATGTGTGAACTTAAAATTGCCTGTATCATACAGGTCAGTAAAAGAGTTGAAAGATGCCTATCTTTTTACTTTCAGACATAAGATTTAAGTATCAATATTTAAAAACGTAGTATTTTAAGTTTTCTATTGCATTTTCAGCATACATATTGTCAGTTTCCTTCACCATGAGTACCTGACTTGAATATCATGCCATATAAATGAATAAATTGTACTTACACATGTCTTGAGCTGAGCATGAGTCTCATACATTTCTCTTAGAAAAGAGTCCTTATTTTGAAAAGGAGTGTCTGCTCTGTTGAAAAACTCAGCAATTTCATGCAATATATGAACAATGGCTGCATTATCATATTTTACCTGTCATGACAAAAAAAAAAGTATAAACAAATTCAGTTTCTAAAATCTGCACTAAAACATAAGTTAATTTTTCAACTACCTGAGTCCAATTATCATAAATTGTTAAACAATTTTCACCATTTTCCTGTGCTTTTCTAAATTTTTCAGTACAAAAATTCTAGCTAGTAACATGCATTGCAAAGATGACATTTATTTGAAAATTGGGAACTGTATGTTCAACTTGCAATTGCAATTAATGAGTTGCTTCAATTCAAGTTGCTTTAAAAAGGAGGAGCCCTATTTTGTAAAATTAATCCATCTTGCATTTTTGGGCTGCATTTATATACCTTTATATTTACAATGCATAAGCAATAGTCAATAAAAGGCCAAGAGGAAGAAGCAGATCTTTTGAATTCAGGCCCAAGACATCAGACTGTGCAGGGCTTTCCTCCCAAGCACAGTCGCTGTCTGATGAGGGGCAGCTCCCTCTACCTTGAAGAAGATGAAATACAGGAGAGGCCAATATTGCATCCTTTGTCCTTCTGTTCCCTGGGTGCATTTTAGAACATCCATTGAAGAGATGAGCTGGAAACATGCAGAATGAATTGCTGGGGTGCAGTGGCACATTCTCAGCCAGTATCTTATTTTGTGGCACTGAAGATCTGGATGCAAAGTGAGCTGTGCACATGAATTGATGTATGTACTGAGTAGTACATGGAATTACCCCTGCACTGCCTTTATGGGATCTGCTTCTGACTGAAACTGCTGCCAGCATGCTGTTCTGGTGATTTCTATTATACCAGACTGATTCCAACTAATTTTCCCCCTTTAAACAGCAGGACTAACAAGAAAAACCTAACCCTTTCCTTATAAAAGTGGCATTGTGACTTAAATAGTAGGAGAAGGAAGAAAACATTGATTTCTATAAATAGCCTCTTCAGGAAATAATTTAGGCTGAAAAGTGAACAGTCAGAGTTATCATTTAAGTCTGTAATACAATGTGGCACAACTCTAGTGTAGAAGTCTCATGACAAGATGCATAGGCTGTGTGAGGTAGAGCTACTACAGTGAGATAATGTCAAGTACATGTGTTTCTCTACTTACTGCCTTCAGCATCTGCTCAGGGAAACACAAATCTTCATTGCTCACTTCTTCACACTCCAGGGAAAAGCTTCTTTTGTTCTTAAGGAAAAAATAACAAATAAACTATAAGCATGTGCTTAACCAGGTTTATTATGTAAAAAATTCATACAAGTCATTTCTCAGTTGGTTTCTTTACAATAAAGTGTAAAACTGACAACACTGACATTATATCTCATGAGTTTGAAGAAGATTAATTTGCTTCCCAAGGCTGTCTGAAATGGGAAGAATAGCTGTTTGTTTCAACTTTTTTCAAATTTTTCAGGAATGTCAATATGTACAGGGTTGAGGAAAGGGCAGGCCACCAAAGAAGCCAAAGTGGGTAAGGAAACTTTCCATATAGATGATTTCAAAACCAGCTGCATAGAGTATTTGTACCAAAAACTTTGTGACTGTGGATGTCTTTTTCTTTTAGCGAGATTATATTGTGGTTAAGCACAATATGGAGTTACACTTTCAGCTGAGGCCAATTAGAAGGACTGCCAGATGACTCTGCACTCTTCTTGGGAAGGCACACGAATGTCAAATATTCAACAGGAATAGTGTGAATTAAAATCTAAATTTAGGATTATTGGTTTTGGAGAGAAGGAACATCTGACTCACAACTTCTTAATTATGTGGCGAAAAAAATCGTAATCTGGCAGTTCCACATCTGAGAATTCCTTACACCTAAACTGAAGAAAGATGGAAAATGACATCTATCAATTGTGCCAGTGTTTTTCTCTTTGACTTACCAGTTGTTCAACCTTCTGTAAAACCTCATTCCACGGCACACTTTGGAAGCATTGGTGGCTGCTACGCTGGGGATTACCAAGGGATGTAGCAATAAGGCAGGCACTTAAGAGGAAGAAGCAGCTCCCAGGGCAATACATTGTCAAGTTCTGGAACTAGGAGAAGAAGACAGGAGGCTTAATAAAATCAGGAACGTTTTACAGTTTTGAGTAACACAAGTGTAGGTGATTGTTAGCTCCTGCTTGTTCACTGTGCTCTGTATTTACAGATGTTCTGTGATAGACCTAACAAGTTCAGCTCTTATGGTGGGACATTTGAAAGGTAAATACATTTATCCAATGAATAAATAAAAAAAATTGTATGAGGAAACCCTTTTTTAAAGACACTATATATATATTATATATAATTATATTTATATAATATGTTAAGGGTTGCATATGTGGAGTTTTTTAAAATTCATTTCTGTTTTTTTGAAATACTTATTTTCATAAATACATACTGTATCTAGAAAACTGGCATTATTTACTGCGGCAAATTTGACTAAATATAAACTATTTGGTACTACTTAATGAATTAAAAATGAGTTTTTCCAGTTTTCCAGTGGTTTGCTGTAATTCATATTAACCTGTAACTCTTCTGCCTCTAATTCATAACATGATTTAGAGCAGTTTCTTCTAAATATTAGGTTGTATTTTAACGGGACTTTTTTTCATAAACTCATTTTGCATTAAAATAGTAAAGTAAAAAAGAAGAAATTAAATGAGTGACTAAATCTCATCTAGAAAAACAGTAATAGAATTAAAGAGCCTACCTTGTAGATAATACTCAGCTCCTGGCTGTGCACTTCTGTAGGACTCCTGGGGTACCATTCTGCCAGCTGATTCCCTTTTAAATAGTCTTCCACCTCTATTAATTTCTGACCACCTACTCTCAGTAGATGATGCAGAGTGAAACTATCTTCTTTCAGTATTCCATCCTTTCAGGTGTGTTGATTTCCAGGCAACAGCGAGCCTGTATGTGGGTGGCATGTCTTGAAGGTTTTATTTAAACAGAAAAAACCTCTAAAACCTGTAGAACAAAATGTTCATTTTTATCTTACTTGATTTTAAAATAACTTTATTACTAACAGTTTGTAAATATTCACATGCAGGTGTTAAAATACTGTTCTTTTATATGAATAGTATTGTCTTCTGTATTTACAGTATGAATGTAGAATTTCATATAACTTATCCATGTGGTTTGTGTGTAATTGTAGTAATTGAACATTAAAAAAGCTTAACTGTACTCTTCCTGTGTGAACTTCTTAGTTTATAGTTCTATAACTATTATATTTATTTCAGAATATAAAACACAAACTCATATGCACACACATATTACATGTCACATCTCTGTATATATAGACATGTAATTCCAGAAGCTGCATCAAGTACTATGAAGTAATCTGCAGAAAATTTTATTTTACTGAATGTTTGAGGTATTGAAGAGAATTAACTTCCAGGAGAACTAACCCCTACAAAATCAGAAAATGTAGTGGTAGTGGTAGTAGTAGTAATAAGAATAATAGTAAGAACAATAAAATTTCATTACATTTTCTCCCTGGGAGTTTTAAATTCCATTAAAACTCAAAGCAGGCCTACTGTACATCCAACTGTATTGTTCTTGTTATTTCATACCTATCTGAGCTCCTTCATCTTACTGCCTGAAGTTTCTCTGTGATAGTTTGGCCAAATATCAGGCACTGCATCCCTTGCTGACAGAAAGGGTTTTTGAAGCACCAGGTTTTTGAAGCTCTTTCTGGGTGGATTTGCTTGTAATTTTAGAAGTCCTTAGGTATTTAACATCCAGCTTCTGGAAATTACATAAAGATTATATTTGTAACTTTCATCTGTAGTCTTTTGTCAGTTTGCCACTTTACAGAATATCTGCCCATCTTCAATAATTTTACTTTAATAATTCTAGTGGATGTCAATTCTCTGTGCCATTCAGAAATCATCAGGCATTGTAATGAACCTAACAGCTGGAATTAAGGGCAGCTTCTGTCACTTGTCTGAAAATAACTATATGTGTGTGGTAAAACATGCCTCATTTTATCTTGTCTTGGAGCTGTCTCATGAACATTTTTCAGCAGTAGATTCTGGATACGGGACTTGAATATTTACCATACGATACCTGCAGCCACTAGGGAAGGGTAAAATTGAGGATTGTCCTATCTTAGCATAGTGCCACATCAGGATTGAATAAAGAACAGGGCAAAGTGGGCATCAGTGCTGGAGCCAGGAACATTTTCATACTTGATTGCCCTTTCAATGTGATCACACCTTTCAGTGTGCGACCCCTGACTACCTAACTTGATGCTGCAGATGTGGATCTAAATCTTCATTTATAGCCAGGATTATTTTGTAGTATCCTGTGACAAAATCATAACTGTTCTTTTTAGAATTTTATTGTACCTCAAATAAAATTGGGTTTGACTGCTTTGGTGAGTGTATTCAGGGAAGGAGCATGGTGGGGCTGCAGCTAAAACACATCATCTATCAAAAGGTTTATATCTTTATGTTTTTTGTGCTAGTAGAGGCCTTTTCTCAGATGACTGATGAAATTACCATATTGTGAGCCTCCAGCTCACCTTTGTGAGGGTCTGTAATCATCTGTAATGTCAGGATTCAAATATGTTCTCTTGAAGAAAAAATCAGAAAAAATGAAAAGAGGAAACAATAAAATTTGTAGTGATGTAAACAACCTTATTTGAACCTACAAATCTTTCAGTAATAGATTTTTTAAAAAATGCATTTACCTTTAAAATTAGAATATCTTAACAGCATAAATGCTACTTGTGTGTTGCTAAAATGATAGACTTCTTTTCTTGGCCTGAAAGATGACTGACAAATATCTGTGTTTGAAAATTTGCCACTTCATTTTTTTCCACCCAGCTTGGCTTTCAACATTAGGCTTCACATTTCAGGATAATATAATTTTCTTTTGTGCACTGCAACACCATTAGTGGCAGAGGCTGGCACCTGAAATACCTTTGGCTTGTTTACTTTAATATTTTGTTCCTGTATTGTGGTTTTCCTCTTATAAGGTTTTCAACACTGATGTGGTAAAATTTTGCTCTGATATGTTTCTCTTTAAAGCATTTGCAAACAAAAAAAAGACTTTAAAAAAATTAAATAATGAAAAATAATTCACAGTAAATTTATTGATCATAAGAACCAAAGTCTTTATTGTGTTTTGGCCTTTTCCTGCTGGTTTGACAGAGGAAACCATGGTTCATTTTCTAAAAACGAGGTAATGGAATATTTTCTGTTTCACTACGGAACTATAGAAATTCCTTCTGCTAGGAGATCCCATTCTGTTTGGGATTAATGTGTGTGGGAGGGGTGTTCCTACTCTGCCCCACCCTTTTTTTTTTTTAACCTTTTTTTTTGAAAAGGCACACCTTGCTCTGTGAAACGTGACTGCAGAAAGCGAAAGTGGCATCTGAAAGAAGGCAATTTCCTGCTCTTCAGAAAAAGGAACCCAAGTTTGGGAATTAAGCATCTGACTTTACCACTTGGAATTTTAAAGTAAAGATCTGAACTGAAATGATAGCATCATAGCTCTCAAGAAAAAAAATTGCTTTCACTAGTTCAAGATGATTGATAGTGAGGAAATAATTAACTTTTGTTAGGCCTCATAAAGATATAGGTTATAAATTGTCTTTAAGGCTCCAAAATGGAATTTGGAAGATCTGGACATTCAGACTTTGTATTTTGGTGACCTTTGTGCAATCACTTTTTCTTTATAACTTTAATTCTTATCTCTACAAGAGTGTCCATTGGGAAATTTAACAGAAGGCTTTCTGTCTGCAGGAAGCAACCTAAATATTATTAGAGGGTGAAACAGAAAAGCCTAAGTGAGAGCTTGTGTCAGTGGCAGAGCCAGGAACAGCAAAGCCTCTGGAGACTCAACAACGTGAGCATGGACAGACTCTTTCCTATGATAATCATATCTTTCCTACCATAATCACATCTCTCCTGTCATATCAGCCTGTAATCATTCCTACCATTCCTAGTGGAGAAGGCTGCAGCATGATCTAAACCATGTTCACAAGATTCATTTCCATTTTTGGTCTTCACAAGGAAGTTGTCTTGCAAATTCATCATAACTTAGAATGATAAATGCTAAAACTAAAATATTTACCAGGAAGGGGAGAGAATACTGATATTTTGTCACTGCTGCAGGAATCTGAGCTTCATGGATAAGAAATTCAGGTTGCTTAAAAAAATAAAACCAAACAAACTCTATTAAATTGTGTCACTTTTTAATTTCAGTGAAAGTGAAGATAGCAGTTATGACTATTGATTGTATTATATTATTAATTATTATGGAGTTATCAATTATGACTATTAGGACATGAGGCATACAAGAGTCCAAAGGGTGAATGTAGAAGACCAATGGTGATTTAATAACCTGAATTTATGATTATGATGTTTAGGAAGGTTTTACTTGACTGTCAGTATTGTCTTGTTTCAGCACATCTCACTACATTTTAGAAGAAAAGGCAAATGTGATTAAATTGTGATTGCATACCAATGTTTAATTTGCTTCAAAAGGAAAGTATTGTTTGAATACTGAAGCTCTGAGTGTGTGGCATAACTGAGTGGCAGGAGTAGGTTGGAGAGAGTGACAGCCATGACAACACATCCCTAGAGAGATCTTGTGCCTTTGTATTTGGTGATTTCCTGATTTCATTTGGGCCAGGCCCTCCAGAGTACCTTCACTGCTGTTTTCACAGACACTCTGCTCTACAGGGACCATTTCAAACAGACCAATATTTAATTGGAATTTTACAATCTCTTGGATTGTGGAACAATTTTTTAATTGGAGTAGGGATAAATTGTATTTTGCATTAACATATGACCTTTATAAATTGCTGAAAAGTATAACGAAATCCAGTGTGTGCCAGAGCTGGAAGCTGGATTTGGTGATTTTAGAAGTTCCTGCATATTTTTCTCCACACTTTTGTGAGCTTGTGTAAACATTCTTCAAAAGTTTTAACTCAGCCAGATAGAATTCTAATTTGAAAGCCAGAAAATTTCAAGAGTTGCCTTATTTTCAGTTCTCACAATCATTTCACTGCCTAATTAAAATTATTGTACAAATCATCAGATTGCTTAAACATTGTGGTGAGGCCTGAACTCATTTGAAAATTATTAATCCTTACTACTTTTGGTATCATTTCCTTCCATAGGATTTAACAATCCCTGCTTTCTATTCCTGAGGTTTGTGCATCTGTTTTAAAATTCTCATTCATTTCTTTCTGTGTGAAATTTTTCATGCAACGATTGAGCTCGGTGTCAGATATTCCTGAGCTCATGTTTGGAAGTGCTTTGTGGTTTATATAATCTCTTTCACCAATATTGTAATATGAAGCACTATAGATGTCATATTTTTGGCATCCAGACCAAGGCACTGTCAAAAGGCCTGGCTTCCTGAAAGTACTGATCATCCAGTCCCTGAAAATGGTATTTTAAATAATTATGACATAAAAAATCATCAATTATTTTCAAAATCATTGCCATGCATCTTTTAACTTTGCGTTACCCTTTCAAAGGTTATCCTTTGTTTGGATAACTTTTTCTGAATTTACCTTGTTTCTGTGTGAATGAAAATAGGCCTTGCTAGCATTTAATTTTTATTAATTAGCTCAATTCTATCTGAATATAATACAAAAATGTTTATGGAAAGTCTGTTAATTAGCTATATAGTCCAGCTGTTCCCTAAAGTGTGACAGTTTTTCATTCAAAATTTAAAATGGAAAACCTCAAAATTCACTGTATTGTTCTAATTAAAATCCATAGGGTTTCTCACTTACTTAAAGGTCAATGCAATTAAAAAAAAAAAATATGTACTTCTGTGTTAAAAGCATAAATTAAAAGCAGTCATTTATGCTTTTAACACAGAAGTTTATTCATGAAAAGATGCACAAAAAGCTGTAATGACGTAATAGAGTACAATAATAGTGGAAACTCATTAAATTCTCATCAGAAAAATGTATGCTTTTTGATTGGCAGATGAAATTCCTGTTTTGGGAGAGAATTAATGAAGAAGTAAAAAAGCCAATAACAGAAAAAAGAGCACAACAAAATGGAAACCTAATTATGGCCAAACTCTACCAATTTTCAACTCTCTAGAATCTTCTTAAGCCTCCTCATATTCTTTATCTTTACATATTTCCTAATGTGGACTCTGGGCTCCTGAGCTAGGCACAAAGGTTCGGGAAAGTGTACTTGGAAAAGTCAGCTGCTGTAAAACAGATCTGGAACACCAGATACAGTGAGAGACTGAGCTAAAAAGGGAATTTGTTCCTTGTCCTTGCCATGGGTGGGGTCTGCTGCCATGTGTGGTGTTCCTGGCCGTGGGCAGTGGACCAGCTGATGTCCAGAGATTCCCTTCCAATCTCAGCTGTTCTATCAGCCTGTGATTGAATAGAAGGGCAATATTTTTGGGGAAAAAAACCACAATTATTTTGCTTTACAGTGTAGGATAAAACCAGTCAGAAACATAGGTGGATAAATTATAACCTGGAGATTTAAGGAAGGCTGCACCAACTTGAGATGAATATAATAGTCATCCTACTGGCGTTAACATTTTAGTTAAATCTTGTGCCTGCCCAGACTGCCTGCTGAGGCAGTGCAGGCAGTGTGAGAGCTGCACAGCCTTCCAGTGCAATATGTGTTTCATTTGTTACACAAAGAGGAAGAGGCACTGCTGCTCTTCCCCAGATATGCCTTAAAACTAAACTTCATTGACTTCTCTCTCGAGCTGATCCATTTTGTCTTCCCACTAAAGTAGAGTTGTGTCATTTTGTGTTAAACTGCCAGACTGTCTCCCTTGAGGGTTTCAGACACAGGATCTGTGCTGTGCTTAAATCTGAGATAGATGTTGGTCAGGCTCAGTAGTGTGCAGGGGAAGAATGTTGCATGGCTTGAATAAATGAATTTAAAGAGCTGAAATTCTGATAAATTCAAGCATCTCAAAGGCTTCCAGAACTGAAGTCTTGAACAAAACTATATTTTGTACTCCAATATGAATTCAGTCCCTTTTGGACTTGTTCCAAAGTAATCCTTTTTATAGAGCAGACATTACTGCCTAATGTTATTGCTACTTCTCTTTTCCCTTCTTTCTATATATATAATGTGCACTGTAATAGCTGGCCAGTATGCATTAACCTCTGTCTTGAATAAATGCCTTTATTCACCAGATTCCACCAACTACCTGAAGAAAATGTCATTAAAAACTTCTGACATTTAAAAAGTCAGTGAAATTAGAAATATATATATATATATATATATATATATAGAATATAACTTTCAGCCTTTCAATAGCTTTTTTTTTTTTTATTATTAATTACTGCATGGAAAAGCTTCAGGATTAAAAAAGAAAGGGGGAAAACAATGAAGAATGGATAATACCATCCAAAATGAAAAGATTTTTTCCAGTGACAATTTAATGTCCTTGTTTATGAAGTACCACTCCTGAAATGAGGATTTTTAAATCTATAAAAACATAACAGATGACTATGGAAACATCTGAGATGGTTTCTGCTACAGTGACTTTGACTTCAATTTTCCATTCATATCTGCAGCTTTGATAAAGTAGCTGAGTGGGAGGTAAAAAACAGATGCTGCTGTACAGTGTCATTGGAAGTCTCCAGAGACTAAGCACCTTCATTCTGGCTTTTGGGAAAACTTTGGATTACTCATTTCTTTAAAAATTCATAGCAAGTCACCCGCATTTATGTGAAGCCTGGCAAATAAACTTGCAACCTGATGTAGGAGACCTAATGTCAAAACTCTCCTCTGCTTAATAAAGGGCGACCTCATAAACCAGGTGCTGCTAGCCTCATTTGTAATAAAATATTTTGGGCTTATGGCACTTGTGCAGGTATGCTTAAATTAAGGAGTGATGTACACAAGGCAGATACATTTCTATAATAAAACAGGTTTTTCACACTGTGCTAAGAGGATCACAGTAGTTTTGGAATTGTTGATAACAGGGTTTTGGACTAACTCCATCTACTGATAGCATAAAAATACTGAATTAAATTAATGAGAATTTTCATAAACATTAATGGTTTTAATCATTTTTAAGTGGCAAAATTATAGAAGATAGTTTTTTTAATTGCTACATGTGGTAAGCAGTCTGCAATTTGCTTTAGGAAACTTAACTTCAGTGCAAAATGAATGGGAAGAACAGGTAATATATGTGGAGAGAATGAAGCCAGTTCATTTTCAGTTCCCAGAAATGGACATTTAGAAGATTTGTACAAGCCACTCAATCTTGTAGATTTGTCAGTCATAAGAAGCTCTGTTCTGACTTGCAGTAACAATTACAGTATTTTTTTTTTTTAAAGCAGGGTATTATAGGAAAATGCATCGTCATGGCATAGGCATTTTATAAAGTCTGGTCTTATAAAGTTATATCTGGATTTTCATGCAACCTGAAAAGTATGAAACATGTATTTCTGAATAGTTATTTCAATGAATTGAAATTTCTAGCACTTTTTTTCCCATATTTTTAGAAGAGTTATTTGAAATAATATTTAATTATTAAGTATTTTTAAAGGTTTGTGATTCATAGTTACCAAAAGATACTATTTTCCAATAATCCTAGAATATTTCACAGCATAAAGTTACAGATTTACCCATCACATAATCCAAAATAAAATGTGATATATTTATTTTCATTCTTGCTGTTATCAAAACTCAGGGAGATATTTTAAATGGTCAACATATAATTGCAAGATATTCTAAACCAATATGTATATATATGGATATTTAGCCATACATAAAAATATTATTTTCAATGTTGATTTACTATACTATATATAAAAAATAAGTAATTTGCCACAAGATCTGAAAACAACAAATGTTGAAATTTTTTAAACCTAACTTTTACAGTGACTGGCTTTTTTTAACTGCAGAGGTAAATGAGACTTAAAGATTGTTGATTGTTGATAAAAGAAAACCAGTAAATGAACTTGAACAGTTATTCTTTTTTTAACACTTCTTTCTGACTAGAAAAACTTATGTCTGTAATGAATACTTGGTTCTCTTTACCATGGGCTTTGAAAGCAATGCCAGTAGTGTGACTTGGATACTTGTATGCAATCTTCCTATATGTATGTAGCTGAAAAATTTTGTATAGAAAAAAATCAAATTTCTTATGGTTTAGGTTGTTCCAGTTGCCTAACAGATCTAATTTTTTATTGTGCAAAATCAGAATGTTCAATTCCTAGCTTTCACTTTTCTTGGTCAGATTAGCATTGAATTGTTTCCTTTTACTCTGACCAGCAGTTGGAAAATAGTCTCCACCCTTCCCATAAGTTAAACATTTCTCTTTACAATAAATTGCAGAATCTTTTTATTGGCCAGCTCAGTTTTTGTTTTGTTTTATAGTTCCACTTGATGAAATGGACAATTGTTTGTTTGTACAGTACATTCCTGCAGTTCCAGGTTGAGTTGTGGGGTTTTTTTTGTTTTGAATTCACAGAATTTCATTAATGGGTTTCCTGGCAATAAATGGAGCATCTCTGATGATGACGCAACAGTGAGACTTGGGGAATTTCATGCTTCTCCACTCTTTATGACTCTAGATTTGGAAACAGTCTGACACATTTACTTTCCTTTCCTTCTAGTGTGCCCCTGTCCATTTCACAGAATCAACCAGGCTGGAGAAGACCTCTGAGCTCATCGAGTCCAACCCATGACCCAACACCCCCATGTCAACCAGACCATGGCACTGATTGCCATGTCCAGTCTTTCCTTAAATCCTTCCAGTGATGGTGACTTCACCACTTCCCTGGGCAGCTCATTCCAATATCTAGTTACCTTTTCTATGAAGAAATTCCTTCTAATGTCTAAAATTACTACTAATTTTCAATTTCCTTGCTCTATGCTAAGTTCGGTAGGTAGCTCTAGCCTTCGTAGCCTGGGCAAAAGCCTTGTAAGCCTTAGGCCAGCTGCCTCATTTTGTCTGTGAGGGATTCAAGACCCCAAAGAATATGTTTTGAATAGTGTCAAGGAGTGACTTTGCATAGTACTCATAACTTCTACAGATCATCTCAAACCTGATTTCAAGGCTGCCTTCCAAAATGCCATCTTTCATGCAGGACTGATGTGTTTGTCACTTGTGGATTGGGAGATCTGGCAAGTCGGAATTGATGGCTACTCTTCATATTCCTGGTGTATAACTGAGTTGAAAAAGTAAGTCATTTGGGGTTTACTTCAGTGTAAGGCACAGAATTTTGCACAGCCATCTCACTGGCCTGTGTAGTTTGACAGAAAAGCTCTTGTAGTGTCTAGTACCATTGCCGCCTATACTTGCCGCTTGCCACTAGATTCTAAAAGTAAGAAAACTTACATGTTTTAACTCTGTCATGCCATGCTAAAATGATATTGTTGCCTGGCAAAACTTGATACGTCTTTGTTAAGTGGAGTTATTTTGTTTTATTGTACAAATTTGATACAGTAAAGGTAAAAGGAACACTACAAACAAACATTAGAAATAATGAACAGCAAAAAATATAGGAAATAATTAAATATAAACATACAACAAAATAATCTGGAAAGAAATTATTAAGTCCATTACCAGTGAGTTATGCCCCATCTTTTCCTAGTGATCCGTCAGTGAGATTTCCAATAGAAATCTAATTTTTTTAATTTGATCATTTTACTCACCATTAAAATTCATCTTGTACAGCAGTAGTCTGTGACTTTTGAAACTGTTTCAAGTCTGGTAGACCTGATTGACTTGTTCTTCCCAAAGTGAGGCTTAATCACCAGTCAGATAGTACATTCAATTTATTACCATGCCTACAAGACACGATCTCACAGAAGAACATGGGGAGCTAGAGAAGATCATAGATTTCTGCACTGTCTATCATAGGAGGGTTACTTTTCAAATTCATTGTAAAGCAGGTGATGAGACAACTAAGAATTGTTGAGAGGAAAAAAACCAAAAAGTGCTCCTATCCCAAGGGCCCTCAGGGAAGAAACTGTCTCCTAAACCTCACATTAACATGACATTCATGGGGCCCTTCCAAATGCCAGTAGAAGGCCGTGTGAAGATTTAAATATTTACTGATCAAACTTTTCATGTCATTGCTCTTCTTTTAAATAAACAAAAAAGTCAATAAGTGAAGACTTCTAAATCACAACATCAATTGAGAGCTTCAGTGACACCTTGTTCGGAAAACTGTAACCTCATGGTAACCTCATGAGCTGTAACCTCATGGTGGCATAAATGAGTAGTCTTTAACATGAATGAGTTGTTAGCGACTGGATGCCTAAAATGAAATTAGTCTTTGTTAAACATACAGGTCTAAATTTTGGTTATGCACTGTGTCATCATTAGAAAATGATGCAAGGAATAGGAATGAATCTGTAGAACCCAAACAGTTGATTCTGAGGAGTGGAGTTCTGATAAGCTATCTGAGTTTTGTAGTGGTTATTTGTGATTAACTCTGATAAACTATTCAAGTTTTGTAGTGGTTATTTGTGAATACTTTATTCTCAGTAGAAGTACTCAGTTGCGATCCTGGAATGCATCTTCTGGTTGCAGATGAATGCAGTGCCCCCATTCACGATCTGATATTTGCCTTGGAAACACTCCTGACCCAAAACATCAATATGCCCTTACTCCAGTCATCTGGGTTTTTTAACAATCAATGGAGGTAAATAGGCAACTCCAGAATGTGATTTATTGGCACTTAGACACTCTCTCAGAGTAATTGTCTAGAAATTTCTAGTTGTTTATCAATATAAAAGGAATTTACAATGAATAGCTGTGGCTTAGATGTCTAACAACTAAAATTGTAGCTTTGGGCTAGGATCCAACCTCACAATGTATAAATTATATCAGTCTGCTTAAAGTATCTTATGTAGTTGCTAAAAAATAATCAGCTAAACACTTGAAATAAATCTATTATTCTCAAATAGGTCAGCATAATTTTCTTTGATCTATCTCAGCTGACAAATCTTTGAGGTTTTTAGCCACAGCCAACTCATAATGGATCTATTCAAAAGCTTAGGTGTTTAAAGAAATCATTGAATGGTTCTGTAGTATACTTTTAATTTCTGATATATAAACTAAGGAGTGTAGCTTTGTGATTTTTACTGGCCTATGTATTTGAATATCTGAAATGGAATTATACAAGAAAATAGATTTCTATAGAATTATTTCTATTTCATTTTCTTAATCCTCAGTCTTCTCATATAAGGTTTAGTTTGTTTTTCTCAAAAATTTCTGGTTTAAATTAATGATTGTTCTGGGTGTTAAATAACCAAGTACTAATTGTGTAGGGTATTCTTTTAATGATAAATTTCCTGGATAAAAAATAGTAAAGGTTGAATTTATTTCATGTAATACTAGCCATCTACAAGACAGCAGTTATGTAATTACATATTTTCTATAATGGTAGGCCATGAAGAAAGAGGGACTTAAAATAAATCACTTTATTCTAGAATGGATGGAATAAATTTCCATAATGAGGAATCTATCTTCTTAATAAAATAGATGAGAAAAGACCTCTACAAGTTTTCTGGCCCAACTCTCTGCTCAAAGTGGGGCCAGACTTAGGGCAGGTTTCACAGGGTGTGTCCAACTGAGATTTTAATATGTCCGGTGTGAAGAGATAGAGTCTCTCTGCACATTATTTTGCTTACTGTCATTGTGAATGCTTTTTCCATACTAGTCAGAGTTTCCTTTATTGCCATATGTGTCCTTTGGCAGTTTTATCTCTTGCACCTCTAGGAGGAGTCTGAGTCTCTCTTCTCTGTACCCTCTCTTTAAGCAGCCGCAGACCTCCCTTTAGATTTTCATTTTTTCAGGTTTACAAGCCAGCTCTCTCAGCCTCTACTCATCCTGTGCTCCAGCCCCCTAATCCTCTGGGTGACCCTTGTCCTGAACTTGCTCTGGTATGACAATATCCTTTATTGTGCTGGACACAATAAAGAACTCCAGGTGACTTCTCACAAGTGCTGAATGGAAGGGAATAATTATTTCATTGGCCCTGTTTGCCAGCCCTTCCTAATAGAGGCCAGGATGTTTTTCACTGGAAGGAGAAAGTTTTGACTCATTTTCATGCCCCACAGGACCACAGGTGTGTTTTGCACAGCTCCTTTCCAGCTGCTAGCACTCAGCATGGGCAGTTGAGTGTGGTTATTCCACCCCAAGTACAAGGACATCCTGTGACAGTGTTCACAGGGGTCTCAGGTTGAGGGAACAGATGAGGATCTGACTCCATGTTTCAGAAGGCTTGATTTATTATTTTATTATATATATTACATTAAAACTATGCTAAAAGAATAGAAGAAAGGATTTCATCAGAAGGTTAGCTTAGAATAGAACAGGAAAGAATGATAACAAAGGATTTGCCAAGGACTGTCTGTCCGAGCCAGCTGGGCTGTGATTGGCCATTATTTAGAAACAACTAACATGGACCAATCAAAGGTCCAACTGTTGCATTCCACAGCAGCAGATAATCAATGTTTACATTTTGTTCCTGAGGCCTCTCAGCTTCTCAGAAGGAAAAATCTTAAGGAAAGGATTTTTCATAAAAGATGTCTGTGACAGACATTCCATTTCCTTTTGTTAAACAGTCTATACCTTTGGAATTCCTCTGAATGGAATTCTGTCACCTTCCAGTGTACTGGCCCCTTCCCTTTGATATTCCCTACAAACCTGCTGTGAGTGTATTCACTTCCATTGTTTGAGTCATTAAAAATAGCACTGGAAGCACTGACCCCAGCAAAGGCTGCTGCCCCACAGCCACCAGGCTGGGGCTGAGCAGGCAGGTAATGCTCTGGATCAGTGACTGGTTGTGTGTGTCTTTTCCAAACTAAGTGATTCCACAATCCTTTGATCCCACGACTCCTGAGGATCAGTGTTGGGATTCACTGCCCTCTATGCTGTTCATTGCAGCCTGTTCGCTGCCCAGTCAATTTTCCACTCATAGCCCATCAATTGAAACTGTATTTCACCAGTTTGATTAAAGGCTACATTGGAAGACCATGTCAAAAGCCTTGCTATGATAGTTGAATGAGTTACAATGAGAAAGAGATTTTAGTTAAAAAAAAAAAAAGGAAATCTGCAAGCCCAACAGTGTAACCAGAGAGAGCTACAAAATATAAGATCAAACATTTTAACTTTGAATGCAACTTGCCAGTCTGAAACTATCGCATGGTCATTGTGCTTTTTGCCATTTGAGTGCTCTAGATAAATGGGAATACAACTTCAAAGGCTCAGCAAAACATTCCTGATGATTCATCTTCACACTTGTTTCATCTTGCAGCTCCCAATATTTACTCTGAGTGTTATGTCCTTTTGTGTAACAGCTGTTTTCCCTTCTCTGAATATGGTAAATGTGGAATGTGCATTCCAGGTGAGTGCACAATAATTTCAGTCAGGAAATAATTTTCTTTTCTATTTGGATCTTGTGAATTAGAGTTTGAATCTCACCATGCTGAAGAATTCCTATATTTAATTAAAAAGTTTATAATGTCCCATGTACTTCAGTAAATGTCCTCAGATTAACTAGGACTACAAGACTGAATTTACACAAATAAATTAATGCTTTAATATCTACAAGGCCTATTTTATACTTCAAGTGAATAGTTCCATCAATTTGCCATGGAACTTGTGCTCTTGTTTCTCTTAGGCTGTGTTCAGACACCTCACAGTAATTATTTGTTATTATCTCTTAGTGCATGCCCTGACCATGTTGGGACAAGAAGTGGATCAGTGTTGGAATGAGGCAATACCATTTCCCTTCCCGTTTCTGTACTCTTGTTCCTATTTGAAGAAAATGTATTCACAGGAGCCAGAAAGGTGTCACAGGCTAGCTGAGGACCCAGCTTGCCCCAAAGCTGCATTTGTTTGCCACGTGGGTGCAGTAACAATGAGCAAGCCTCATGTCAGGGGATGGTTTACTATGGCAAAGAGACTCTCCTGCTCTTACTTGACATTTTTAACCCTAAAAGGGCAAGATCTGAACATTTTCTTTCTCTGTCCAGGACGATATACCAACACACTGTGCTACATAGCTGTAAATTCTATATGTATCCAACAACTTTCAAGAATTATCAAATATATTTTTCCTAAAGCAGTATTTAAAACTTATTTTTCTCTCTTATAGGGATTGATTCAGGTGGATTGTGTTGTTTAATTGTTGGAGGTTTTTTTAAATAAATAAAAAAATATTTATGAATTGGGATAATAAAGAATATATTCTGATTTATAAATTTGAGCAGATATGAAATAGTCTTTCTGAATATTGCAAAACTAAGATTATACATATGTGGGTAAAGAAGTAACTCGCACTAAACCTCAGCAGGTACACTGATAACAGGGGAATCTGCCCAGAAAACAGCCAAGACATTGTCTGCAGGATGTTCCCTTTGGAATTTTTGTGAAATGCTCCAGGAAATAGGGTGTCATACTTTCTAAACTAGTCCTGTACTGCACACCCTGAGTGTAGTATGTACTGGTCTGAAGAATTCTCCAAGCCATTCTTTTGCTACAAAGAATCTAAATTAAATACAATTTTTTTTCTCTAGCTGCTCTAGACTGAAAAGGAAAAACAGAATAGAGGACATTTTCTTGCTCCGTATGAAACAGGCAAAATGTTCATTGTAAACAACAGACTATGCTTAAATGACATTTTCTCAAGGACTTCATCACCCTATTCCCCACATGAACCATGGCATATTAACCCCATAAAAAGGCATTAAAAGTCTGAAGTCCAGATCTTAAGGGAGGGCTTTTCATTTGCATCCACCAGGTTTTCTGTTCATCTCTTCTTTCCACTTTTTCCCTCTTGCAAAAGTTTTTGCAAGCTGAAATTAATAAAGCATTCAACACCCAACAGGAAATGAGACCTTGTGAGATATTTCATCATGTTTGTTGCAGCACAACGAAAACCAGCAATTATTTCTAAAAGAGAACACGTTACCCCTGAAATGACACAATAAAATGAAGAAAATTAAACTCAAGCTGATGTACAAAGGGAAAACCTCAGCCTAGTATGTTGAAAAGTGCAGATGAAATCTGATGTTCCCACTGCAGGGAAAGGTCACTGGGAATACATGACCTGCCCTAGGTCAGGCAGGTTTTGTGGAGGAGCACTTCAGCTGCTGTCACTCTCTGGAAGAGCTCAGATATACACTGAAGAGAATTCTTTGTGTTCCTTTGTTTTTCATTTTCAAAGTGTGCTTTGGGTGTTGTCAGTGCCAGCAGTGCAGGGAGGCAGCTGGTTCTGTGCTGCATTTGTGTCTCTTAGAAGCACCACCATTATCTGAGATGAGACACCTCCACCCTCAGGCCTCTGGAGTCCTGAGTTTGGTTAATTCCTTGAATTATTGTTTGTAAATAATCCTATGTACTTGACTGCTTTTATTTATTCTTTCTATTATGTTTCTTTGCCTCCCATTATGACACAATCCCCAGCAGAATGGCTCTGTTTGATACCATCATGGGCTATTTGATAGCGTTATGGACTATTATCTCTATTTTCAAGCCTGTGAGTAGCACTATGCCAGGAGAATCCTTTACAAATCTACTTAGGAAATAATTTGGGTGCAGATCGCCTTTACCAATTGTCATGGCCAGAACAGGATCTTCAGATATAGTTTGTTAGATAAATTCTCCCATTGATTTTCAGGGTGCAGAAAGGATCTCCTTGCTTTCTGAATTCCTTTACAAACAGGTGAAGGAATGAATTCCTAGGTGCAGCTGAATCCAATCTTTGCCACATTCTTAATCAAAGGTTTAGGACTGAAGTATTATATAGGTGTAACTGAGCCTTTATACGGTTTAATCCTGCAGGATTAAGAATGGCAAACCAAATATATTTGTATCAATAACATAAATTATTGATTTAAATGGATGGTGATAATGTTTAGACTGGAAGATCTCAATCAGCATAATTTACTACACAGTATAGGTAACTAAAAATAAGTATAATTACTAACTATTGAAGCAGTGATCTTAAATCTAAAAAAATAATTAAGTAGAGATGATGTCACTCATACCCATGTAACCCATGCCAATGAATGTGGGCAAATCTCTGGCATTCAGACTCAAGGAAAAGCCTTGAGGGACATCCTTACTCAAGGGAGCAAATTCCACACACGCTCCAAGAAAGGGTTTGTTAGAAGACCCTGCCATGAAAAAGTGGGACTGGGCTTTTCTAGGATAAAGTGATTTATTTATCTGTCATACATTGCTGGGCCAGCTGTGTCAGCCCAGGGGCTTTAAATAAGTTATCAGTGCTATCACAAGTTGGTTCCTTTATCAGGAACTTTGTCTGCCACACCCTGCTCAGTGCCTGCTTCTGTCAGGAAACCTTGTTCTTCTGAGAATGTCTAACTTTGGGATTAGTGAGCTAGGCTGGGCTCAGCATTCTTCAGCACCAACAGCAGTGTGACCCCCATTGTCCATCTATCACCTTTGCAAAGAGGTTATTTTTGAAGCTGTTTTGCCTCCATGTAGGCAAACAAGCCTGCTACACTCATGTTATTGTACTTTGCTTGTCTTATATT